>NC_069662.1:41569838-41876290 GCF_027244095.1 Hemicordylus capensis
GCTGGCTAGAGGCCAGACTATACATGCCGTTTGCCCTTCTCATTCCCTCTTTTTAAAACACTAGCCGCTGGGTAGGGAGCAATCTGGATCGGGACTGCAAGGAGGGGGTAACTCTTTATACTCCTCACTCTGTACTATGGTCTGGA
Organism: Hemicordylus capensis; assembly: GCF_027244095.1. NCBI lineage: Eukaryota > Metazoa > Chordata > Lepidosauria > Squamata > Cordylidae > Hemicordylus > Hemicordylus capensis. The sequence goes on from NC_069662.1 coordinate 41,569,985, forward strand.
TGGGGTTACACTCCCCTAAAAGATCAGGTTCGTAGTCTGTTAGTGCTCCTGGATCCCAAACTCTCCCTAGTTGCTCAGGCTGAGACAGTGGCCAGGAGTGCTTTTTATGAGCTTCGGCTGATACGCCAGATTTGTCCATTTCTGGAGACAAATGACCTTAAAATGGTGGTACATAAGCTTGTAACCTCCAGGCTTGACTACTGTAATGCACTCTACATGGGGCTGCCTTTGTATGTAGTTTGGAAACCACAATTGGTTCAGAATGCGGCAGCCAGATTGGTCTCTGGGTTTACCCGAAGGGACCATATAACACCAATTCTAAAAGAACTGCACTGGCTACCAATATGTTTCTGAACAAAATACAAAGTGCTGATTGTTACCTATAAAGCCCTTAACGGCTTAGGTCCAGGGTACTTAAGAGAGCACCTTCTCTGTCGTGAACCCTGTCGCCTATTAAGATCATCTGGAAAGGTCTGGTTACAGTTGCCGCCAACCAACTCGTTTGGTGGCAACTCTGGGCCCAGCCTTCTCTGTGGCTGCCCCAGGGCTTTGGAACATGCTCCCTCCTGAAATAAGAGCATCTCCTTCTCTGTTTGTTTTTAGGAGGACCCCGAAGATGAACCTATTTTCCCAGGCTTTTAACTGAAATCTTTTTTTTTTAAACATTTTAATGTGTTTTTATCTATTGTGATTTTTATCTGTTTTATACATTTTAAATGTTATATATTTTATATTATGTTTTAATTCTGTACACCGCCTAGAGATTTTGCTGTTAGGCAGTATATAAATTGGCAACATTCCTCCTGGGGCAAATGGCAGGTGGGAAGCAGGACTTCCATCAGGTTCACAGTAGGAGGTAAAAGGAATTGCCTCCCTGTGACCACCACCCTACAATTGTGAACCTTTAGATAGTGAGCCCTTTGGAGACAGGGATCCATCTTATAGATTTGTTATTTCTCTGTGAAAACTGCCCTGAGACAATTTTGGAAGGGCGGCATAGAAATCAAATTAATAATAATAATAATAATAATAATAATAATAATAATAATAGTAGTAGTAGTAGTAGTAGTAGTAGTAGTAGTAGTAGTAGTAGTAGACTGGACCCAGGCAGAGCTAGAGATGCTAGATCGTAAGACCAGGAAAATAATGACCATCAATCATGCTCTGCCCCCCTGCAGTGATGTAGATAGGCTATACCTCCCTTGCAGCTAAGGTGGAAGAGGAATGCTGCAAGTCCATCAAACAGCAGAGGAGGAGAAAAGAGGCCTTGAAGGATATATAAAGGACAGTGAAGAAGATGCACTTCAAATGGTCAATAATGAGAAACTATTCAACACCAATGAAAGAAAGCAGGCCTACAAGAAAGAACAAGTCAAGAACCGAGCAGAAAAATGGAAAAATAAGCCACTGCATGGTCAATATTTGCACAATATAAGTGGAAAGTCAGACATCAGCAAGACCTGGCAATGGCTTAAGAATGGCAACCTGAAGAAAGAAACAGAGGGTTTAATACTGGCTGCACAAGAACAGGCACTAAGAACAAATGCAATAAGAGCAAAAATAGAAAAATCAACCACAAACAGCAAGTGCCGCCTTTGTAAAGAAGCAGATGAAACCGTGGACCACCTAATCAGCTGTTGTAAAAAGATCGCACAGACTGACTACAAACAAAGGCATGACAAGGTAGCAGGGATGATACATTGGAACATCTGCAAAAAATACAAGCTACCTGTAGCCAAAAATTAGTGGGACCATAAAATTGAAAAAGTTGTAGGAAATGAAGATGCAAAAATATTATGGGACTTCCGACTACAAACAGACAAACATCTGCCACACAATACACCAGATATAACTGTAGTTGAGAAGAAAGAAAAACACGTTAAAATAATCGACATAGCAATACCAGGGGATAGCAGAATAGAAGAAAAAGAAATAGAAAAAATCACCAAATACAAAGATCTACAAATTGAAATTGAAAGGCTGTGGCAGAAAAAGACCAAAGTAATCCCAGTGGTAATTGGTGCCCTGGGTGCAATTCCAAAACCACTTGAAGAGCACCTCAACACCATAGGGGCCACAGAAATCATCATCAGCCAATTACAAAAAGCAACTTTACTGGGAACAGCCTATATTCTGCAACGATATCTATAATAACAGGAACAACATTGATAATAAAATTCAGCCATCCCAGGTCCTTGGGAAGGACTCGATGTCTGGATAAAACAAACCAGTCAATAACACCTGTCTGACTGTGTAAACAAGAAATAATAATACAATCTGGAGCCAGACTGGGGAAAGGGGGCAGGGGAGGGAGAGAAAAATGACCCAGCACCCACAAATCAACACACACACACACACACACACACACACACACACGTAAAAAAAAAGGTGGGCGGAGAACTCCCAAGGTGCTGATAGATTTACTCAATATGTTTTTATTGGTACACTTTCATAAAATTAGTTCAGGGTGGCCTTACACATTTTGAGGTAGTGCTCTTCTTCAGAAGCAATTCTTGAGTAGATAAAATTATCCACAATACATTTTATCAGACCCAAGAATTGCCTCTGAAGAAGAGCACTGCCTCGAAACGCGTAAGGCAACACTGAACTAATTTTTATGAAAGTGTACCAATAAAAACATATCTAGTGAATCTGTCAGCACCTTGGGAGTTCTTCCTCCTTTTTTGCCAGACTGGGGGCCCTGTGGCTGCTATTTAAATTAAAAATGGCTCAAGGGCAAAACAAGATGTTTAAAGATTTTGGTCCCATCAGTCAGCTCATCACGTGGTAATGTTTCTGGAATGTACCATTTCAGCCTGCACTGCATGGTTACATATCTGAATCCTCCTGCATGAAAACAAAATCCCTACACATATTCTTTGTGAGGTGACAAACTTAGGTCTACACTGTACAGATTAGGTTTAAGTTCATAATGGAATGCTCTTCCATGCGCATGCACACAAGCATGCGCGCGCGCACACACACACACAAATTCTGTGCAAAGAAAACTAGTATGTCAGGATGGAGGAGGACATTCCCCCCTCGTGTTTTCTTTATGTGTGTGTGTGTGTGTGCGCACACACACACTTGTGTGCATTTACTCATGTGTGCACCCACTTGCAATCTGAAATAGCACAGCCCAGACACAGATTTACTACTTCAATGAGTACTATATATATTACAGACATGCTCACATTAAAACAATCTGAAGACCTTTTATGTTGTAGACTAGGCTTTCTTTTCACCCTTGATGCTGAAATGCACCTTTGAACTTATCACACTATTTGTGTCATGTGTGAATGTGGGTAGAATAATGCAGAAGGGCTATTTTCAAAATGAATATCTGTACTAGTCATTTTCAGTTTTATATTTGCATTTCAGAGCTGTTTAAGTACAACCCAATTTAAGCACAACCTGTGAAACACTTGGGAGGAATCTTGCATAGGTTGTTGGGTTAGATTTTGGAGCTGAGGGGAGGGGGAGGAGTTGTCCATTAGGGATTACTACCACAGGACAGGATGATGTGGAGTTGCTTTGGGGCTCAAGCTCATTTGGAAGTTACACCCACCATCTGAAACGAGACGTGGTCTTACCCCTGGAATTCCAGGCCAAAGTCCAGGGCCTCCACAGGGACCCCCAAATCCTTTTTGGTCTGTCCCTGCCTGGCTAAGCATGATGCTGCTTAATTTGCAGGTTGCGGGGTGGGAGTGGGTGGGCCTCCATAGGCCTTTAAGTCCAGAGTCCAAAATTACCTAGGTGTACCTCTGTCTGACACAGGACCCATTCACCCCCAGACAGGCTTGCAGCCAGACCGCCAGTGGCCCATGTTCGGCCGCCATGGCAGCCCCGCTCACCCCGCCCCCCACATCTGACGTCAGACGCGGGGGGCGTGGTCTGGCTCCCGAATGGAGCTGTGCCCAAGGCGCAGCCCCTGATTGGTGGCGGCCCAGGATCTTTGAACCGCCCAATGGTGGCTCCGCCTCTGCCCCCAGATTGATTTGCAATTGTACGGTCCTTATAAAGGCATGCTGTACATGATCACAAGTGCTCTTTTCTGTATTGTTATTCCACATGAACCAGCTCTGAGTCCTGGCATTAAGAACAACATGTCTCAAGCTTAACAATGGGTGAGCACTGAAACACAGCGTTGCCACCCAATTCACAAACAGAAAGGGGTGAGAGACCAAATGAAAACACATACACTTGCAGAGACAATCTCACTAGAGACCAAAAAGGCATTTTCGCTCCTTTTGTGGAAACAGATTTTAGTCCCAGCAAAGGCAGATAGTGGCACTGAGCCAGCCCCCCAATCTCGACATTTGCCCACTTGGCTGCAAGAGGGAGTCCTGGCAGCCGGCCAAGATTGGCAGAGAGAGCCACCTGCAGCCTCCGCACACACACACCCTCACCCTGCTGAAGCCACTCAGTATCCAATGGGTATTTATGAGTGTTTTAAGGAGGAGTGACAAGGCCTTTTAATATCCCTGACAGGCCAGTATGTTTTAATAGATTGGGGAGATGGAGTAGAGGGAGGGAAGCTGAACTGTCAAAGCCTGCTTTCTCTTACCGTCCCCACCACCACCGCCCCGATTGACAATATGACACAATAAAAGATGGGACACGATCCTTTCTTTTCCTGTTTGGTCTGCAGGACTGTCCATCATCTCTCGTTGCTAAACCAGCCCTTTGACCACCAAGCGCTACTCACCTCCTCTGGGCCTCCCCCACCTGTGCCACTTGTTAAACTACCAGCCGCCGAGGGGGCCAATCCAGACCAGAGCTGAGTCATGAGGCGGAAGAGGGTTGGGAATGCCAAGGGATGCCCACGGCAAAGATCATCAGGCGATTCCTTCTTCACACAGATCTATTTCTCACACATGGGATTCTCTAACCTCAGTATCAAATTCTGTCAGCGAGGGCTGGAGCTCACGTTTGACAAATGGGATGTTGGGGATAAATCGGAGTGCTTTGGTTGTATATTTGTATCTGTACCTTTCACGTGTTTTACATAATGCTGTGTCAAAACTACCCTCAGAGGATCAGTTCGTTTCTGTCTCTTACCGAAGGCATAATAGATTTTTCAACCGCCTTCCACTCCCTTGTGTCAAAAATTCTGGCAGGTTTTGAAATACCTACCAACCATTACACAGTGACACGGCCATGCTATGCAGCATAACTTCCAACACATAACATATATTTGTCTGATGGCATTTATGGATGAAGGGCATGATCCACCGGGAAGTTCGCTTGTGCAAACACCTTTCCTATATGCATAAAACAGATGGCGGGGGGCGGGGACTTGTGCATGAGAACTTCCAGTGGATTGTGCTATAAATCACCAAGGTCTACAGCTCATGGAGGGGTAAGCCCAGGGGTGTAGTGGTGGGAGGATGCACAGAAACAGAGCTCCAGTACTTCTCAGCTTCTCTGGAGGTTGAGCATGGCCATTGGGTGGGCATGGGCATGGGGGCTGTCATGGAAAGCACCTGCACTTCTGAATTTGCAACTACTGTACATCACTGGGTAAGCCTGTGTCTGGGCTGTAGAACTTCAAGCTGCAGGTAGAGGCTCTCACATAATGGAAATGCTTCTCCATACAAAACTTCCCTCCACATAGAAAACTCGGCTTATCTAGTCAGTGAGTGCGTTCTTTGTCAGCCTGACTGGGTGCTACTTTCCTCTCCCTTGAGTGAAGGGTAGACATTTCTCCTAACATGCTAGTTTTCTATGGGGAGGGAAGTTTTGTGTGGAGGAGCAATTCCATCATGTGAGGAACCCCATCTTCAAATTTGAAGTGGTACAGTCCAGACACAGGTTTACCACTCTGTGAGTGGTAGACTCTGTGATTTAAAGCACTATCCATTTGAGGATAGTGCAGAAGACCCCCCTCCACCTGTTTTTATGTGCACATTGAAATGTTCTGTGCCTGGCATCAGCAACGCCCCCTGCATCAGTGTGCTGATGCAGGCAGAAGAGGCGTGGCTGGCGCACATTAGTGTAGATCCCTGGACCCTGTGGCCTAGGGACATTTGTCCCCCACATTTCCAGTGGTGGCTAGGCCACTGACATTTAGTCTATGTCAGTGGCCTAGCAAAAAAGGTCTAGCGTTTTTGCTGACATTTTATTTTACTAAGTACAGGGAATTCATTTTGTATGGAGGCTATCTGTGTTGAAGCACTCCAGTCCAAACACAGGCCTACCACCTCAGTGTGAACTGAGTCTGTGTCTCTAGCAGTGGCAGTGGGTGCCAATCCAACAGCATACATCAAGCCCTCTTTTTTAAAAAGCAGTATTTGCACCCATCTGCTACTCAGCAAGGAGAGGAGCAGCAGGGAACAAAACTAAATTACAGCTTTTTGAAGGAGGCTCTGCATCTGAGTTGCGGTACTGGATCAAAGAGAGGGATGGCACACAATGAGGTCAGCTTTAAAAGTAAACCTTATCTGTATGGGGTTGTCCAAATTCAGTATTATTTTTAAACTAGGATACTGTGAGCATGTGTGCATTGTTAGCATACTCGGGATCCATGGTCCTGAAGTATGCCATGCTGGTATGTTAAAGCTGCACATTTAGAAGCCAGCTCCATGGTTTAAACAAGATGCGAGCCACGTGGAGTCCTACACAGGTAAACTTATTGTGTGCGCTTGTTGTCATGTTTAAAGCAGGCCCTTTCATGCATGTGGAAACCAGCTTCTGTACACATGCATACTTTAGGCTTAATTCAGTCCATGTGATGGAGCTCACAGCTGTGAGAGAGAAGGCACATTGAAAACCCATAATTTTGTCCCAAATCAAGGAAACCACAAAACATTCATTTGAGTTTTGATTTTATGGCATTAGTTTTAAACTGGTTTATCCTGGCAGAGTTTAAGGGGATAAGCTTAAAATCAAAACCGGCAAATTATCAAAATTAAACAGAACAAAATATATTCCATGTTTGCCCGGGATGCATATTAATAACAACACATAGCAGTGATAGAGTATATTTCAAATGTTCTATAAAGTTCACATATGTTATTTTAGTAATCTTGACCACAGTCTTGTAAGGCAGGATACTATTAATATCTCTGTATTGCAGATGGAGGGCTAAGACTAAGACAACAGTGGCTTACCTGAGGTCATCTAAAGATTTGATAACGAAGGTGAGATTTGAACTTCCCAACGCATGTGATGCTACATCAGCAATTATAACTATTTCTACATCACCCTTCCACCGCATGAACAGGAGGCTTTTCACACACCTCCGAGGAGCAACATATAAAGCTGCCTTATATTGAGTCAGACCATTGGTCCATCTAGCCAAATGCTTTTTGCAGGGCCAGTCCTTCCATAAGGTGAAGGGAGGCAAGGTGACGAAGTTTCCTCAGGTGGCAGATTATTGGTGTACCAGCAGGGTGGCAAAATGTCACTGGCCATCTCACCAGCCTCATTCCCTGCCATCCGAGCAGTTCTTCACTGAGTGGTGGCACAGCAAAGAGCCTCTCCTCCCCATCCCCATCATCATCGTCATCGTCATCATCACTACCACCACCACCACCACCACCACCCCTTCTCCTCATCTTTGCTGATGCTGCCTTTACCCTCATTTGCTGTTGGTCTGATAATGAGAAGGGAGGAAGAGGAAATGAACCAAGGGCCTTAGAGTACTGGGGTTGTTCTATAAAAAGAAAAGGGTGTGTGTGTGTACTGTACATGCATGGTGGCTATTTCCATTATGGAGGAGGAGGATGTGGCAGAGGTGTATGCATGTGGATTCCACCAGCAGCTACTGCTGCTGCCACTTTTAAAAAGGGAGGGGGCAGCATTTGGCACCCTGTCTCAGGCACAGCAAGGCTTTGGGCTGCTGCTGGCTTTTTAGTCTTAAAGACTTCAGGGTCCAATTGCTGGGGTGGTGGTAGTGATCAGGATCAAGAGTCTAGTCTAGCACGTGGAAGTGGTAACCAATCAATCAACTTTAAGACCAGCATAGGTTATAATACATAGTTATAATACAGTAAAATAGATAATAGAGCCATATTGAAAGTTGCTACTGCATAGATTCATAAATGCATACAACTATCAACAAATATCAAAATGCCTAAAAGGTATAAAATATTTAAAATAAACTTTAAGATATCCTAAATGGTAAAAGCAAGATAGCTAAAAAAAAATAAGGGAAGACAGCTAATTGAAAAAACTAATAAAACTAAGACAACTAGTATAAGCAATATAGTGCAATCTATGTAAGACTGGTCTATAGGGAAATGCAGCTCTAATGGGATGACTAGTAATAAATATATAAGTACGTATAACTATCTATGAGTTAAAAGCATCGAAGAAAGTAAAAGGAGTGGTAACTATTTATCCCTGGGCTGTGGTCCTGACAAGTGTCCCACCACCCAAGCTGCCTTGGAAGGGAACCTGGCATTATAGAGCCAATATAGGAAGCCACCTTACACCGAGTCAAACCATTCGTCCAGCTAGCTCACTATTGTCCGAAGCTGCTCTCCAAGGTTTCAGGCAGGAGTCTTTCCCAGCTGTACCAGGAGAGGCTGCCAGGGATTGAAGCTGGGACCTTTTGCTCCCAAAGCAGATGTTCTTCCACTGAGCTTTGGCCCCATCACAGAAAGCAAACCTTGTGGATCTCCATACTCATGTATTCGTAGGCCACAAGTTGCTTCCAACATGACATGGTTAGCGAGCACAATCCCAAGCCTTATTTGTGTGCCTTATTGCATGCAGGATATTACAGCAACCATCCACACTTGCAACAGCCTTTCTCAGCTCCCTTTTCTTTTGATTCACCGCTAGCTTTAAGTACCCGGCATTGCTAGGGCTTATAATAACAGTTTATAGAAACTTAGAGCATCTCGATTATCTGTCTGTCTGTCTGTGCAGGGTGGTTGTCAGGGTTTCCAGGTACCCTATGTTACTCACAGGGCCATAGGAAGTCACTTTGCAGAGTTTGGTCCTGATCATTCAAAGGGTGTGGGAAAGTACAGGGAACAGACAAGCAGACATTCAGTTTTATTTATATAGATAGGTTGTGCTTTGTGTAGTAATGGCATGTAGCCTGTTCCTTTTCTGCGGCGAGTTGAGAATGCCAGTGTAGCATAGTGGTGGCCAGAGGAGTTGGACTTGCACCTGGCAGACCAGGTTCAAATCTCTGCTTGACTAGAAAACTCTCTGGGTGATTCTCAGCGAATCACCACCTCTAAACCATTCCAAGAATATTTATACTGATGGGTGGCATAGAAACCAAATAAACCGTGTGATTCTGCATGTATCAATCAGCCTGTGCATAGCGACTTCACTACACTGGCTCTTGAGGCTAGGTGAGGTGAACGCTAAACTCCGCTGCACATGGCAACACACCCTACAGCTGGCTCATCACATACAAGAAGTGCAGGCCCTCCCTACGGCCCCCCACGCCCAGAGGGTTGTGTGAACAGGCCCACAGCAGTGGCTGCGAGGTTCTTTCTGCTGTGGATCTTGCAACCTGTGAGGAAAGCGTTAAAGGTGCTGCTTAATTCATCCGTTAATCACAGTTAAGAGGAGTGATGAGTAGCTCTCTGGAGCCTGGGTGTTTCTCCGCAGATTAAACACCAATTTACATAGCGCCTTTATTCATGTTCACCTTCCCCTGCAGTGGCACTGTGTCCTTTCAGACACAGCCAAGCAGAGCTCACAGGAATGTTTGACAAATGGCTTTGCGGCGCTCAAGCTTTTTTTCGGGAAACGGGGGGCGGGGGCATGGAGGTGTGGATGGTGCGCTTGGGAGAAACGGGACCTTTCGGAGACACTTTAATGGATAGCCGAGGTGGGTAAATTGCTAGAACTTACTCACTCTCTCTTTTCCTTTTCCACAACACAGCTAAGTTATTCAGTGTCCAAACAAATTAGAACTGCACCTCCCATTCCCATTAATACAATAAGGGAGGAGAACCAGCAAGTCAGTCCCTTGCCTGAAAATGCAGACATGGAAATGACAGAGTACACACAACTAGGTCAGGTCTGGTGAGGCAAGAGGAACAATGGGGCAGTTCCTGCGATTCTAGTTGGATGTTTTCAGTCACTCACAGGTTTACGTTTTCAGGCATGGCAAATGCTCGCTGTTTTCATTAGTGCATAATACAGGACCTGTGGTCTTTTTACAAATCAGGGCCATTCCACATATTACACAGAGGCACACGAGAAGCCAACAAGTCTATGTGTAACAGGGAGTTGCAGCCAGTCACAGCTTCTTGACAAGCATATGTTACATGTATTTGCAAGCACATTACACTTGAGAGTACATATAAAACATATTAGGTATACACCTAAAAGCTGAAATTTGTGAAATAACTGCAAGTGGAGGAAGGAAAAACTGCTTTGAGCCCATGTGAGAACAGCTTTGTTGCATTTTATGATCATACTAGGAGTAATAAGATGTTAGCTTCTGGCAGAGTGTTCAGAGCATCTTTATTATTATTATTATTTAAATGAGCATATTTCTAGCCCTCAGGGTACAAAGAAAAACTTTGTACAATGAAAACTGTAGTAGGCAGTACTAAACTAGATGGACCAATGGTCTGACTCGGTATAAGGCAAATTCCTATGTTCCACATAGTTGTTCTTTTTTAGTTTGAAATTTCCTCATTCTAGTAAACCCAACTGCCTTCAAAATGATCAAATTAACTAAAAAAATTGTGGATCTGGGAATTACCCAAAACTGAGGGCTTTGTGTTTGCAAGAGGGAGTTTATGATGCTAAACTACCTTTAGCATCATAAGGTCTTTTTCAAAAATCTTGCATCAATCTTATTGCATTTATTTGTGCATTACCCCATGAAAGCTTTGGCCACTGAACAAAGAAATCAGAACATCTAAGTTTTCCTTAGTGTAGCAAATAGCTTGCAGGGGGCAGATTTAGACAGAGAAAATGACAAAGGGCAGGGGGGAAGGGTTAGCACCTCCAAAATGACAGCCCAGTTAGGGGTGGAGACACAGGTTTATTAATCAATCCATCAATTAATTAATTAATAATAATCATCAACCATCATCATCTATATATATAATTCTCTAAGGCGTACCCATGGCTAATCCCGTGTATGGCACCTCTTGTGAGAGTTTGCGAGCAGAAGTACCTGATTGGGCAGTGACGATCCCATATGCAGGTAGCGGGGAAGAGCCTGTGAGAGCAGAAGCACCATGGTGATTGGCTGTGGGGATTCCATATGCAGAAAGTGGGGAGGAGCCAGTGGCACTGTGGTGATTGGGCAGTGGGATTCCATATGCAGATAGGAAGGAGGAGCCTGTGATGGTTAAGGTCAGTTTGAATGCAACTGTTGTTCTTGATTGTAGAGGAGAGGAATCCTCCTCTATAATAAAAGGCTTGGGTGTGCACCCGTGTCTCTGAGCCCATGTCTTTCTCAGCTGCAGAGACACGGCGGCCATGTTGAGGAGAGCAGCAGGCCGAGGACTGCTGGGGGGGCAGAGGTGGCAGCGACGGCGGGTCCGGCCCGACCGCAGGGAAGGGAAAACCCGGGGAGAGCAGAGGCGGCGGCGATGGCCGCAGATGTGAGGCGGGGGCGAGGTGGGGGCGTGCTAGGCTGTGAGGCGGCTGGGCCCGGCCAACCAAGCCAGCCCGGCCGCAGATGTGAGGCGGAGGCGGCCCAGCCCGGCAGCTTGCCCATGGCGGTGGAGGTGGAGGCGAGGGGAAGGCTGGGCCCGGGCCCACTAGCGGGCAGGAGGACTGGTCCTGCTGGCGGCAGCTGCGGCGGCGGGGGAACTGGCCCCACTGGTGGCAGTGGCCGCGGCGGGAAAGCTAAGGCCACTGGCGGGGGCAGCGCGGCCGGCAGCGTGGCGGAGGCGCGGGCCCACTAGCGGCCCACACAACTAACTCTCCCAGCACCGGTCTGGAGAAGGCAGTTGTGGAGGAGGAGGCGTCGGGAAAAGCCAAAGAGGAGGGGGGCAGGGGGAGGGGGAGGGGCAAGAGAGAGTGGGGCAACCCTACTAGCGCCCATTATTTAAACGGGCTTAAAAACACTAGTCTATATATATAAAAGGATAGTGGGCAGTTTTCTGCGAAGAGAGGGGTCATGAGGGAGGAAAGAGCCCCTTAAGGAGAAGGAGGCTGTTGTTGTGTGAATTAGATAAGGAAACAAGATGAACAAGATCTGTTAACTCAAGAAGAGGGGTGGGGGAGAGCAATGGAGGAGAGAGAAAGAGAGAAAAAGAAGAGAGGGGAAGAGAGAGAAAAGGAAGGGCGAAGGAAGGGCTAAGGACGGGCCTGAACCTGTCAGTGGCCTGAGGGGAACGAGTGGCCATGGTGGCGGCGGGAACAAGGAAGGGCCCAGTCAACCACTGCTGCTGCTGCTCCTGTGGGGAGGAGCAGGAGTGGGGCTCAGGTGAGGGTGGGGATGTCTCTTGGGATAGGGGTCTGCAGCTTGGCCAATAGGCACCAGCAAAGCTGCAGCTGCACCAAGAGGAGTGAGGGGAATGGAGTAACGGGTGACAAAGATGGGTGAGGGGGATGGAAGCAACGGTATGGCACTGGACGAGCAGGAGTGCAGCTCAGGTGAGGGTGGAGAGTTCTCTGAGGTGAGGGGGGGCTGTGGCAGGGGGTGAGGGGAGCAATCAGGTACTAGCACACAGATGCTCTGCGCAGGTTAAGCTAGTTGTTGTTGTTAAGAAAACATTGAGGGATCCAAAATCCTGTTTATCCCTCAGAGCAAGACCTGTGCTAGGAAGTCCTCTGTTCAAAATTAACCTTAGCAATACTTTAATGGGTGCCCTCAAGAAAGATCCCAAGCCCATCTAGAGGCTAAGCTAGATATGAAGGTAGTAGGTAGCAGACCAGTTTATTTAAATCTCGATCTGCCCCTATCATGTATAAAGTGAGGAAAGAGCAAAGGGGAATGCAGGTAAGGGATGCAGAACTCTCCTCTCACCTACCACTTACCTCACTTGGAGTAACAAGTGGCCTACTGTACAGGGTTGCTGTAACAGAGGAGAACATTCCTTGCCATGTTTAACTATTAAAGGACAGCTTTATTTACCATTTGATCTGCTGTTGTAAACTTTTGCCAGGGGTGGGGTGGGGGCTGTGCTTTTTCAAACAGTGGCTGGTGTCTATATTTTCAAAACATGTGGCCATTGAATCTATCCCAGCATGCCTTGTTGCATGCCTTGCAAAATAACCAGAGGTTTTTTTACAATCTAATCTAAGAAGCTCTTCTCACAATCAGTGAGAAGAGCTTCTTTCGGGTTTGCGGGGAGAGCAGGCTTAGCCCACTCTCCCCGCAGACGATCAAGCCTGACGCCCTGGGCAGCCAGATCGGCCACCAACACGACTGCTGGCTCCATCATGGAGCCGGCAGGGGCTGCGGGGATCGTGGGTCGCACGGGCCTCGGAAGTTCCAGGCAAGGGCGTATCTAGGGTAGGGCAGGCAGGGCATGTGCCCCAGGCGCCACTTGAAGGGGCGCCATTTTTTAAAATTTTAAAAAAATTAAAATGGCTGCCAAAAACAAAATGGCCACCGCACATGCTCAAATGGCCTCTGTGAGGCCCTAGGCCATGCCAGACCTTGCAGAGGCCATTTGAGCATGCACGGAGGCCATTTTGTTTTGAGTGGCCTTTTAAAAAAAAAAAAAATTAAAACGGCCACTGCACATGCTCAAATGGTCCCTGCGACGCCCTAGAGGCCAGCGGGGGGAGGGGAAACCTTTGCAGACCCTCCCCCACGGCCTTTAGGAAGCCCCCCAAAGGGGCTACAGGTAATTATATATATATATATATATATATATATATATATATATATATATATATATAGTAATATGAGTCACTGTACACATATTTAGTTTGGCACTATGTACAGAGAATCAGGGCCTGTGAATACTGAGCTGAAGCTTATGATCTAGGATTGTCTTCATTTGCTCTTACTTTGCTTCTTGTGACAAGTGAGTTAAATGTGATGTCTTAATAATATGGCTATTAATGGTGAGTTTGTCTTTTAATTAGTGTGAAATCCTTAGTATTAAGGCCACTCGGAGTTTCTTGCTCTCTTTCTCTCATTTTAACTGTGTTTCTGAAATACTAGAATATATTCCAAGCAGTGACACCGTTTACTCTGCATATCCTTTAATTATTTTCAGAGTATCTGGGAAAAGTCAAATTCTCCATTTATTTTTAAAACTTATGTAATAGTGATGCTACAATGCATAGTAGGGTATTAGACAGGCACTTCTGTTTAGTTTTCCAAGTACACCTCCACGTAGTATTTGGGTATTTCATGAGCCCTAGCATACTGAAATTTGTAGTTTTCCAGCATTTTTTTGATCTGGCTACATCCTCTGATAAATAGTTTTTGAAATATTAAAAGATCAATGAGCTTGACTTGTATTTTTGAGCTGATATTATGGTAAAGTTATCTGAAAAATAGGTGTCAGATGTTTGGACAGGGGGCGCAATTTCATTGCTTGCCCTAGACGCTATTTTCCCTAGATACGCCTCTGCCAGGATGCCCCATGAGAGCGCATGGAACATCCTGAAGAGACCCCTGAGCCCAGGAGGCTGTAGCCTCCTGTTCGGGGGTCTACTCATATGTCACCACATGTCGTGGCGACACACGAGCAAAAAGACAAGGTTAACTGAGCACTCGATCTGTTAACCTTGTCTTAGGCGAGGGGTATTTAGGGTGGTTAGCTGTCAGAGCTGCGTGGCTCCCATTGCAGGACACGATCGCCAAAAAGCGGGCTAGACTCCTTTAGCTCGCTTTTGGGCGATTGTGAGAATTGCCTCATAGTCTGCAAATGCCTCCTTCACCTCATTTTTGTTGTAGGGGAAGGGGTTTCCATTATCTCAATTAAAAAAGAGCAAGTATGTGTGAGAGAAGAACCAAGTCCATTAAGAGTATCTTGAGACAGATATTTAAGGTACAAAAACTTGTAAAGGTTTATTAAGGAAGTTACATACTTGGATAGAAAAACAGCAAAAAACAAAAACAAAACAAAAAACCCCAGGAAGCATCCAATACAAAAGCAATGAGAAAGAGACCACGTCTTAAGATGCTGGAAATTGTAGACAAGCTTCTTTATTGACATGCATCAATGTGCCCAACGCGTTTCAGCTATAAGCTTTCTCCAGGGACATTTATCCAAAAACCTTATGAGAGATCTCTATTTTAAAATAGATGAAAATGAAAGAAGTAGTCCTCTTTTTAAAGGGAGATCTCTCATAAGGTTTTGGATAAATGCCCCTGAAGAAAGCTTATAGTTGAAATGCATTGGGTACTACAACGTGTTGGGTCTACAGTTTCCAGCATCTTGAGACTTGGTCTTTCTCATTGCTTTTATACTTGGATAGAAAGTCTGTCTTAGAAAGTTTTATGTCTTAGTGTGAGAGCAGGAGGAAGAAGGAGGAAGAGTAAAAATGCAACAAGCAGGCAGGAGAAGGATAGGGAGACCTACCAATCAGAAATCAGAGCAGAGAGAGAGAGAATAATAGTGGGGGAAATAAAGAGAAAGACCTTCACTTACTATCTCTCTCTATTACCCATGCCCCTAGTGGTCGAAACGATAGATGGCATAAAGAGTCGATGCTGGTGGAGCTGTATCTCCAACAGTTTAAAGTCCTTTATTAACTACAGAGTGGGGCTTTCATCATGCCCAGAATCAGTTTTTAATTACTCCCACACTGTTTTTTGGTTGCCTGAAGAGAAGTTTTAATGAACTTGAAAGTATACATACTATTATGTGGTTTTTAAAAATTGGTCTTAATAATGTTGTTTTGTTTGTTTTTTGAACTACCCCATATGATCCTTTATGTTGCATGTAGATTTTTATGTTTGTTTTTACCATGGTATATGGTTTATTATGTCATTACTGTAAGCCATGTTGAGAACACAAGTTGGGTTATTAGGAGGTTTTCCCCAAGCAGAATATTACATAGGAACATAGGAAGCTGCCATATACTGAGTCAGACCATTGGTTTATCTAGCTCAGTATTGTCTACACAGACTGGCAGTGACTACTCCAAGGTTGCAGACAGGAGTCTCTCTCAGCCCTATCTTGGAGATGCCAGAGAGGGAACTTGGAACCTTCTGCTTTTCCCAGAATTGCTCCATCCCCTGAGGGAAATATCTTACAGTGCTCACACATCAAGTCTCCCATTCATATGCAACCAGGGTGGATCCTGCTTAGCTAAGGGGGCAAATCATGCTTGCTACCATAAGACCAGCTCTCCTTACAGTATTGAGATACTGTAATTTGTTACCAGGTTCTGAATTTGTAGGTAGAAGGGGCAGCTGGTCACTTTGTAATCTAGACAGCAGTGTGAAGCCAAAAGCCTATTTTGCCACATAATCAAAGTCTCTTAAAAAGCTTTACACCTTTTTTTTTAACATTTATATCCTGCTCTTCTTCCACATGACCAGAGCTGTTATGTTTTTCCTCACAACAACCCTGTGAGGTAGGTTAGGCTGCAAAAATATGCGACTTGCCCAGAGTCACCCAGTAGGTTTCATGGCTGAATGGGGATTTGAACTCAGGTCTCCCCAGTCCTCCTGGTCCAATACGCTAGCCTACGCGTATTCAAGCTGCAGAGCCCAAGCACTCAGGCATGGCCAAGACATGTCAAAACTCAACAAGAGATGGAACATTAAAGTGACAATGCTTTTTCAACTTTTCACATACATATTTTGCCTATAAAATGCAATTCAAAGAAAGCCAGTGAAGAGCCGGAGAACACCAGCTGCGGTAGCTAGCTAAGCAGGCATGAACCTGGTCAGCAAGCTGGTTGGGAGACCACTGAGAGCTCTGCATAGGAGCAGGGCAGGTGACATATAATAAATACTTTTTTAAAAAATCAGAAATGAGCAAATTTTCACTACACCTGAGTTAAAGTTTTGTAGAACCACAGGGGATCAGTCAAAGTTGCTTTGTAGGTGCAGTCAGCCCTTGAGCTGCAATTTATATTATGTTATTTTATATTTTATGAATTTACATGGCCCCCTGAAATTTACATTATATTAAGAATATTTATTTATATACCATTTTTCAACGAAAAGTATATGAAACGCAATAAGAACTCAGGAAGAAGTGCTAAAAAACCTTCATTTGAACTTAAGCTCTGCCCTATTCATAAGGCTGAGTGGGAGATATTGAGGCTATTCACACAAGTGTGCAAATCTGGGCTGAGAAGTCCAGCCCAGGTTTGTATGCTTATGTGAACCACCAGTATCGGGCCGAATCCCGGTAGCTACACAGTAGTAAATCCGCCAAAGTAGCCTCCTGCTTAAATGAGGTTAAGGGAGTAAGCGCTCCCTTGACCTCGTTTTTTTGATCATGTGTTTGCCTCCACTGTATTATTATTATTATTATTATTATTATTAATAATCCCAGTGGTAATTGGCGCCCTGGGTGCAGTTCCAAAAGACCCTGAAGAGCACCTCAACACCATAGGGGCCACAGAAATCACCATCAGCCAATTACAAAAAGCAGCTTTACTGGGAACAGCCTATATTCTGCGACGATATCTATAACAATTGACAATAAAATTCAGCCATCCCAGGTCCTTGGGAAGGACTCGATGTCTGGATAAAACAAACCAGTCAATAACACCTGTCTGACTGTGTAAACAAGATAATGATAATGATTCAATTTCTATACCGCCCTTCCAAAAATGGCTCAGGGCGGTTCACACAGATAATAAATAAATAAATAAATAAATAAATAAATAAATAAATAAATAAGATGATAATAAGATGGATAAGTATTGCTGTCAAGATAACCTTTTTTTTCTTGCAGCCTTTTTGTAGCTAAATATGCTCTCTCTCATTGGGCAATGGATGCTACAAGACATTGGTTTGCTTTAAGCCAGCATTGATGGCTTTTGATGGCTGGTGGCTACTGGGGCGACATGGTGGGGAAAGAAACTGAGTTACATTTGGAACATAGCTGATGAAGTTTTTACAGCTGGCTGACAAGTGGGAGGCATGAATTATAAGGGAATGCTGTTTGCTTTGAGCAGGGAGAAGTGATGCTCATTTAAAGACCTTGCCAGTCTGGGGTTTGCCTGCTCAATATGTGTATCTGTAAATTAACAAAAACACCATATGCCTCCAAGGCTCCCTCCTCATAAAGCAACTGACTTCATAAAAGGCAGCCCCTAGAACTTCCTACTGTTTAGGGGAGTGGTGAGAACAAAAGCAATGTGTTGCTCAAAAACAACAGACACAAAAATATCATGTGTTTTTATTTGAGGCCTGCCCCCACTTAGCCCCAACCTAAATCTTCCTACGTGATTGTTTTATTGCATAAGCAATGAACAGTTGTTGTTGCAGGGAATCCAAATGTCTTTCTGGCATGAAGCACATCTGTTGCAGGAAAGGGCTAGAACTGAACTGAAATTTTGAACATCAAAGCTTGGCAACATTTCAGAATACAGATTTTAGAACTCCAGACCCATTCACCTGTTGTTTTCAAAATCAGATTCTGAAAAGTACTTTTTTAAAAAACGTAGATGTTGATTAGATCTCTAATATTAAAGAACAAGTTCCTAAATTTGATACTTTTCAGCTTAGCTAATGTTTCCTAAAATCACTCTGCTTCACAAAACCATGAAAGTGGTAATGCTGAACAAAACTCCATTACTGTGCTCTAGCGCAACTCCTGTCCTAGTTTTCGGTGAAGCTTGTGTAGGAGAACTTCCCCATGGATTGCATACTGAAGATAAGATGCTGCCTTTTATTGAGTCAGATCATTGATCCACCAACTCAATCCTATCTATACTGACAGTGGCTCTCTGGGACTTCAGACAGGGGTCTTTCCTTCTCCCATCTGGAGATGCCATGCCAAGATTAAACCTAGGGCCTTCTGCATGCAAGGCATGTGCTCTGCTGTTGAGCTATATCCCCTCCACTAGTCATTGATTAAGATATGAAGGAGTCTTAAAGAGCCTTTGTTTATCTAGCTCAATATTGTCTACACAGACTGGCAACAGCTCTTAGGGTTTGAGACACTTTCCTCGGCCTACCTGGAAATTTCTGCATGTACTACTGTGAGTCATTATTTTTGGTCTCCCATTCTGCTGCCCTTGATGAGACCCAAAATCTGCTGCCTCGTGGTACAACCACCTCTACATTTTGCACAAAGAGCATGCTGGGATAGAAAGGATATAGATGTGGACAGTGCCTAAGCAGGGCCAGTTCAAACGATATCCTAACTGCACATATGAACAGGAAGGAGACACATGGAAAGAACGCTCCACTGGGACACCCTCCTTGGGTGTCCCGATGACGCCCTCCCAGTGCTTCCCTTGATTATGAATACAAATGCAAATATGTATTCATGCATACAAATACAAATCCATATTCATGAATATGAATACATATTCAATGCAAATATGAATGTGGATACACTCAATGATTGGGAGTGGGATTAATGACTGGGTGTTAATCCAAATGACCCCTAAACACATGCTCCAAATACTTGTTTAAAGGTGTTGGGATGTTCAGGGAGGACATGCTGATGGGTGCGCCTCCTTCCTGCTCATGTGTGCAGCCGGGGTATTATTTGAACCGGCCCAATGAGAGCTTGCAATTAGAGAAGGCAAGGATGAGGAGAGAGAGTAAGAGTGAATCAGTGGAAGAGCAGGAGGAAAGGTGGCACTGGAGTATTTCAAGAAAGCTGGGGAAGATACAGAGAAGAGCTAACAACAATAATATAATGTTTACAAGCCGGTTTTCAAGAAATAACTAAAAAAACCCACATCCTTTCTCAGCAATTTACAGCAATTTAAGTAAAAACTTGCTACAAAATGAAAACAGCATCTCAGGCTACTAAAACCCAACTGCAGAAACAGTTAAAATCAACAAGAAGTTGTCATGAAAGAGCAGTCAAAGTATCCCAAACGCCTACTGGACAAAGATCATCTTGGCCTGTTGTCTAAAGGCCATCATGGAAGAAAGCAAGGTGAACATCCCCCAAGAGGGAAGCAAATCAACTTCCCTATTAAGAAAGGATTGTGAGCTAAAAACTTAAATTGTATGTGTGTTTTTAAAGGCGACAGGGAGCAGGGACAAGGTAATGGGTCATAACATTATAAGTACAGAGAAAATGAATGAAGACATTCTAAGAAATGGTCCTGCACACAAGCCCAGGATTAGCCTGTCCACTACGCAGACCTAGGCAGATGTCTAGGGCACCAGCTCTTGGGGGGGGCGGGGGCGTGCATATAAACAGTGCCAGAATATAGCACTGCCAATTATTCTCTCACCCCTGAAATACTGCACAGTGGTGTAAGAATGTAATATGTAATAAAGCATCCTGCTCCCCAAAAGGTCTGCACATTCTGGACCCCCCAAAACCAGCCTTCTTTGCTCATTGCACCCCAGCCCCCAATAAACAGCTAATCTCATAAGCTGCACTCTCTCTATTGAACATTACCTGCTTCAGCAATTCATTTCCACACACTCACCAGAAAAGATCTCAGACTGGATTTCCAAATTAACAGCAGCATTTTTAGTTTAATTTTAATTTTAATCTGGTTCAAATGTTTTTGTTTTAATTGTTCTATTATGTGTTTTTTTATTTTAATGTATACTGCCATGAGCCACTTTAGGAAGGGTAGTATACAAACTGAATGAATGAATGAATATTTAAATCTCTGAAGTGTTAGAATTTTGCCCCCATAATAGAGTGGGAAATCTCTTCTACTGTATCTCCAAACCAGAGCAGGCTAGTCATTCACTGATCATCCATGCAGTCTGGTAATTCGACCCAGTGAATAGCAGCCTGTACATCTCAAGTTAAAGCCAGGCTTTGCACTTCTCGGCTGGGCTGTGTGTGTGTGTGTGTGTGTGTGCGCACGTGCCAAAACCAAGCTTCGCCTAGGGCACCAAAACCCCTGTACAAGCCCCATTGAAATTAATGGGAGCTATGCAAGACTGTAGACAGAGAACTGTTGTATCCAAGTTATCCTCTCTTTCAAGACACTAGAACTTGCATTTGGCCAGGTTCAAGACAAATGGGAGGCAGTTTTCACAACACATAAAAAACTGATGCTGTTTGTTGCTGCCAGATGTAGTAATGACCACTACTATAGATGGCTTTAACATTTATTTAAAATGTATCCTGCTTTTCTTGAGCAGAATCCAACGTGGCCAAAGAAAACAAACAACAATTTGATTAACAATTCTTAGATTGTGAACTGCCCAGGGACTTTTTTGTATGGCACATTATAGAAATGTAATGAATAAATAAATACATTGAAAATAATGAATAAATTGGGGGGGGGGACTACAAAAACAGCAATCGGGGGTGGTGAGCAGGGGAGAGGGTTTAGCCCCATAACTGCAGCACAGGTTCCAGCTAGCAATCAGTATTCCCCCAAGACCTCTTGGAGAAGCCATGTCTTGATGAGGTAATGAAAGACATGTAAAAATGGAGCCAGGCAGGTTTCCCTGAAAAGAAAATGCGACTGTATTGGCACTACCACTGAAAATGCCCTCTCATACTCGCCTCTCCAATTGAAAGGTGACAGAGCACAGGTCCTCTGATGTTGACTGGAAGGAATTGTACAGGTGAAGGCATTCACATTCACAAAGTGTAAAGGATGGTTCTCACATGCCTGTACACCATTTGATTTCTCAACAATTGATGACTCTCAGTCAAGTGTGGGTACTGCCTTCAGTACAGGTGTATTGTGTCTGAGCTGATATCAGGTGATGTGAATGTTGGAATATCAGGTGATATGGCTCCCTGGTGACTAATCTGTGACAGCTTGTTCACAACTCCAGGTCAATTAAAGATCCCCCTTTTAAAAAAATGGTGACCAGAAGACAGAGCTCCTAGTGCTCCCTAGGCAAGTTACTTCCCCGCTGCGCCAGTAGGGTGCAGCGCAGTAGGAGAATGACTTGATTAGCAAGCCAGAGGTTGCCATTTCGAATCCCCGCTGCTATGTTTCCCAGACTATGGGAAACACCTATATCGGGCAGCAGTGATTTGGAAGATGCTGCAAGGATCTGAAAGAAGATGCTGAAAGGAGGCAATGGTAAACCCCTCCTGTATTCTACTAAAGACAACCACAGGGCTCTGTGGTCACCAGGAGTCAACACGGACTCAACGGCACACTTTACCTTTACTTTACAGTACCTTCATTCAAATGTCTGTACATACACATTGGGTGCAGGCCAGAAATGCAAGATACAGATAGGAAATGTACAACTATACCTGTGTTGAACATAATGTGTGCCTATCTCTACCTGCACACAGATCTGTACCTGTGTACATTGCACAAAGATTACTACTACCAATGCTAATGCTTGAAGCAGAACGGATGAGTAGCAAAATTCTGACAAATTGTGACTTAGAAAGTGAGTGGGGGCGGGATTTGCTCCCATTTGTCCTTTGTCTCTCCCATTCCTCCGTTATCTTATGCTCTGCTGAAATGTAGATTGAAACTGGTAAATTCCTTAGGCCAGGGACAGCCACTAGTCTTTTTGGCTTACGAAACTCCACAACCCAACATGTAAACTGAAGCCACTACATGAAATGACATATTTAAATAGCTGAATTGTGAGGGCAGGTTTAGAGCCAAACTACACATTATGTTAAATGCATAGATTGGCCCTGTGTTTTGTTTTAAATTAAATATTGAGTGGGGGCGACACTACTGTGCTGCAGCTCCAGCAAAAACCATGCCCCCATATTTCTATCCTCAGGAGCAGTTATTTTTGTCAGGACCATGACATAGCACAAAAGGGTCAAATACTCCTTTCATCCTTGATACAGCCCTCCTGATCCTCTCTCCCAGGGCTGCTATTTAATTAAAAAACAACAAGCATGTGGGGCTAAACAACACCTTGAACATAATATGTAGGTTGGACCCAAGAGACCAAATGACAAATCAGGAAGTCTTTGGTACAAAGAACTTCTGCTATGATCTCATTAGGTGGTCATAGGCAAGCCTCTCTCTCTCTGACTTCTGCAATCTAGAATACATACTTTACAGGGCTGTTATAAAAATCATAGCAAGATAATGGGCTGGTTCACATAATCACATGGAACCTTAGTGAGAGCTGGGCTCCATGTGACATCCCTGACCTCTTGGCAACATGAGCTGTGCTGCAGCTCCAACAAAAAACATGCCCCCATATTTCTATCCTCAGGAGCAGTTATTTTTATCAGGACCATGACATAGCACATCCCCCTTTTCTGCCCTACTTACAAGTTAAAATAAGCCAAAACTGGTTGTGTTGTTCAAACCCACCATAATTATTCTATTCTCACTTATTCTATTTGCTCCAAACAACCTGAGATACGTACCCAAAGTTTGAAATGAGTTACAGATCTCCAGCTATTTGACATCTGAACCAGTCCAATGTGTATTAAGAGCTTGGAATACTAAAAATAATGTTGTATAAAAGTTTATTATTATATGCATGTATTTCGCCAGTACATCCATTTATCACATTGTGGTCGCTAACCAGTACATTTTCTTGTTCTCCCTTGACGACAACTCCTTTACACATATTTAATTATTTGTCTGTCATATAATAAATAAATTAAGATATACAGGCATGTGTGCTGGTGGGGGTGGGAGGTAGTTCATATTAGTGTGACATACTTTTGAAGCAGAAGGGTCTATGCTAGAACCCCTAATAACTGGGCAAAGGGGCACCGTTTAAAGTAGTGGCTCTCTTATATTTAGAGGGAGAGAGCAACTGTCCCTATTCATCCTAATATCCCTCCAATGGCTACTAGTGATGTCTCTCTTGTGTTTCTTTTTTAATTTGAACTGCTTTAGGACAGGAAACTATTATCTCATCTATTTTGCTATGTAAACTACTTTGTAAGCTTTTGTTGAAATGCAGTATATATTCTTAATAAATAATAATAATAATAATAATAATAAATAATGGAGTATCAAATTGTGGCAAGGGAAAATGATTTTGTTTTTTAAAGGCTTTTAAAAGTGCACCATCCTGCTTAATTTAAAGCAGCTTGGACAAAGTTGACTGAGCGAGGAGAAATAATAGGATAGAACATAGGGACATGGGAACATAGGAAGCTGCCATATACTGAGTCAGACCATTGGTATATCTAGCTCAGTATTGTCTTCACAGACTGGCAGCGGCTTCTCCAAGGTTGCAAACAGGAGTCTCTCTCAGCCCTATCTTGGAGATGCCAGGGAGGGGACTTGGAACCTTCTGCTCTTCCCAGAGTGGCTCCATCCCTGAGGGGAATATCTTACAGTGCTCACATTTCTAGACTCCCATTCATATGCAACCAGGGTGGACCCTGCTTAGCTAAGGGGAAAAGTCAGGGTTGCTTAGCATAAGACCAGCTCTCCTCTCTTCAACTTAGAACCTTTTGACCAATTAATGATTTTATCAGGATGTTGAAGGACCAAGAATAATATTTTGACTTGGCCTGAAGCAAAACTTATATCAGGTTGAAAGGTACATGAAATCACAACCAAAACTTAAATATTATGGAAAAATAGAATATAGAAGAGTTGATAAAACTAACAAATCTGGTGAGGGATAAAAATTGTAGGATAACAAGAAACAATTTGGAAACCATCTAGTAACTGTTGCTTTTTTAAAAAATAGATTGATGGAATAGCACATCACGACTTAAATAGTGGTAAAATTAGTAATTATTTGTAGACAATAGTTTGAATAGCAAGAAGATGGTTGTGAATGCTATGCCAATCTTTTCATATTGTAATGGATTCATCATTGTATAATAAAGTAACAATAATACATGTTGACATGTGACATGCTTTACAAGTAGTGGGACTTCAGCACACTTCATGTTCTTTGGATCATATCCTGTATTTTTATATTTTGTGACAATCCTCCAGAAGAGCCAAACATGTAATATAGCTATGCCTGCTATTTCTCAGCTCTTCACAAAACAAAGCTTCCCAAGATCCTCTGAGAGAGCATGCCCTCCTAAGAGACTGTGTATGTAGCATACATACTGTAAAGCAGCTAAGCTAATAAATAACCAGGAGGTGGAGCATGAGGGATTTCAACAGGCTTTTAAAGGGAGTGAATATGTCTCTGGACACGTCCAATGAAGGGGTGTGTCAAGAAAGGAGGTGACAAAAAGAACAGAATTGCCTTTTGGGTGATGGTGGTGGTGGCAGTAATCCCGTGATAAGGTTTGCCTCAAACTCTCTTGCATCCCAGAAGGCACTTGGCTTTGATGGTGGAGGCTGGGGTCTTGCAAAGATCCCAGCTATTGGTCCAGGAGGTACTTTTGCTTCTTCCCTCTCCACACCCCCAAGAGATGTCCACTTCTGTAACCATAAGAGGGTGATAGCAAGGAACGAAGGAGGGGCTGGAGAGCCCCGCTTGACGTTAATTGATTGGAGCGGCTGTTGGTGCCTTATCTCTCTCCCCTTCTCTGCCGGGTAGCGTGTGTCCGCCAGAGTCCGCGGGGTCGGTGATTAATAGGGCCCATCACTCACTGTCCAGGATGGCTGAAAGGCGGCGTGGGGGGGAGGGGGCAGCCCTCCCCCCGCCGCTGAGATAACAAGCAGCAGGAATAATGAACGCTGTCATTCCACTTTTCATTTTGATGGAAAGTCATTACGAGAGTCAACACCACCGACAAAGAGCAATGAATCAACTGCTCTCCTATGAAATTAAAATCGAATCACCTCCCCCCCACCCCAAACAGATCACCCTCTCTTCCCCCACCCCGATAGGAGGAAGGG
Organism: Hemicordylus capensis; assembly: GCF_027244095.1. Lineage (NCBI taxonomy): Eukaryota > Metazoa > Chordata > Lepidosauria > Squamata > Cordylidae > Hemicordylus > Hemicordylus capensis. The sequence continues at coordinate 41,595,674 of NC_069662.1, forward strand.
GGGCTACAGGCTCCTATGGCATCCTCTGCCAGGCTAAGAGACAATGGGTGCAGATCCAAGACCAGACAAGAACCTTCTCACTGGCACCACTGCCCTCCCTGCCTTTCATCCATAGCTTAGGAATGACTTGATCCAACCACTTCCTGGCTGCCAGCTGTGGGTGGGTGGGACTGGTTCATCACATATCTGGCTGCATTACTGCTCGCTTGTCATTTAAAGTGCTAGGCTATCTGGCAGGACAAAATGGGAGGCTAACCAAGAGGAATATTCTCTTCTACTCCCTGTCTAGGAGAAAGTAATGCTAGTATCAGATACATGCAGAGGCAGGCACGTGGGAGGTATCTCAGAAGGAATCCCTTGCTCCAAGGTTGTGAGCTGATGCTGTATTTCCCAGGGACACAGCACCTATTCACACATTACATTTCCAAGTGTCCAAATAAAAATGTTAAGTGAATGTAACAAATTCATGTTTGCAAACACAAGTATCATACATCAGCACGCTCATCAGAAGCCAGGATTTACTGCTGTTCCCTGTACAACATACACTTGGTGGCAAACCCAGGTTTGCCCTACGTAACATGTGAAGCAGACAGAACTAGTGCCAGACAGAACAGTCTGGTAGCAGCAGACAGAACTAGGGACCTACAAGGGACAGGCAAGAATGGCACTATAAATCTCTTTATAGTGACTGAGGTTGGAACCACAATATTAGAAACATACAGAAGGGAGTGGAGTCAATGTTCCTCTGAAGACAAATGAAAACGGCCTGCATCTGAGTGGCAGATTCATCCCAAGAATGCTGGGGACTGAGTCAATATTCCAAAGGCAGACAGAGGAAAGGACTTGTTTTCCAGAGATGTTATGTAGAGGTCAGTGTGTGATGATGCAATGGTGGTGGGGCTTCTATTCTAGTTGGAACATCATTTCCAAGACCTAGCAAAGAAGCAGTTCATCTGTGATTCTCATAGAGCTCTCTGCAACCAGGTGGTATGTGGGGGTCAGTTTTCCTTAAGACAGCAAGGAAAGCTTTACAGAAGGGTTATTACCCTAGACAAGCACCAAATGGGATCCATTTTATATCTTTTTTTGGCCAAAGGGGATGGCTATTAATCTGAACACAGAAGCTCAGGGGTGGAGCAGGCAGCTTTATTCAAACATCTGTTCAAGGGACCTGTTAACAAGTGAGTCCTTACAGCTCCATATAGAAGTGGGGGTGGGGGAAGGAATCTTCCCTATTAGCCATTCCTCATTCTCAGAGTTTGACCAGTTGGCATCCCTTCTGCTTGGTCCTTATGCTCCTCGGTTCTTCTCCTTGGAATTCCTTCTCATTGGTTGAGGATGTGGTTATTGCATTGCTGCTTCAACCCCACAATGTGTGCCTAAGGTGCATATGTGTTTGGGAGGGGAAGGATCAGAGCGAAGCACCCATCAGGTTCACAGGTCGGCCATTGTACCGTTTAGAGACGTCAGCTTCAATCTGAAAGACAGAATGCCCATTGTGAGGTCTCCCCTGAAACCAAAGCACAGAAGCTGAAAATCATGCTGAAAATCCAGATGGTACCCCACTCCTACCAATTAAAACATGGTTCAATCCACCAGGAAGCTCTCCTGCACAAACCCCACTGAAATGCATGGGACCTATGCAAGTGCTTCCTCCCACAGCCTTCCCACTCTCAAGCATGAATCCCACCCCTGCTGCTAGCCTTCACGATGGTTAAGAGTGATGTCTTGAGCCCAGGCCTGGACACCAGTTTCAAATTTTGGATAACAGGGAGTATTGATGCAAGAAAGGGTAGGAAACATACATCTGCACCATCCCCAAGAAGAACTGAGTTAAGGATATAAGAAGTTGTGTTAACTAAACCAAGCCATCGGTCCATCTTAACCAAGTTAATTCTACTGGGTGACATCCTAATGCTGTGTGCATGCTTCAAACAACAGCACACATGCCCGGCGTCATTCCCCATGTGTCTGAAACATAGGCATAAGAGTACATATGCTGTGGAAGCATGGGGACTAGCTTGGGAGTTAGTGCTGTATGCACACTGTTTGAAGTACACATGTGACTAGGAGTGGCCAAGGTCTCAGGCAGAAATCATGCTCAGTCATGCTCTCAGGCCCTTTAACTGGCCATTCCAGAGACTGAACATGGTATTCTTTTACATGCAAAGCATGTCCTTCACCACCGAGCTACAGATTCCACTTACCATTGGGCTATGACCTGCATTAATTATACAGTGAAACTGAATTTGCATAGATTTCTTACGTTGCTCCATTTATTCTGCTTCTGGTAATCATGGGGAGAGGCAAAGCTCTACACCTGAATACTGGAAGTTTCATACACACATCCACACGCCGACAAACAAGCCCGCTTGAGATGTCGGCAGATATTGCTGATATATTTGCAGGCTTATATTCTTAGCCAGGAGGACTCTGAAACCTGACATGCATTTTTTTTAAACGGAAAGCTGAGATTTTCAAGACTTGTGCACTCAGTACAGAATTCCATGCTTGTAGGACAATTGCACAGAATTGTGAAACAGGCCTGCATAGAACAGTGAAGCCACAGCGCACTTCCTTCCTGTAGCATCAGTGTACCTCAGAAACATGTTGTGATACATCTTCTGCCACTCCTTCCTGGTGTAGAAGTATAAGCCCTTGAAGTATATGTAGAGCATTTGAGAGCTACTGGTTCCTATGTGTACAAACCCATTTTCTACAAGAACTTCCATTATCTCACCTCGTGAAATACATTACATAAGGCTGCAAAAGCTGGGTGGGTCCCTGAGCAGGTGCAAGGGGGAAATCTTGAACTGGAGATTCTAGCAAGCAGCCCTTTGCCTTCTGCTCCATTGGGGTGCCTTGCCAGAGTGGGGGCTGCTGGCCTGCTTCTGTTGCAGGAGTGAGGTCAACAGGAGTCAGACACTGAGCCAAAGCTCAGTGTCCAGCCTCAGCCATCTTCAGGTAGGGCTGGGAAAGGAGGACCCCATCTGAAATCCTGGAGAGCCACTGCTAGGCAGTTTAGACAATGCTGAGCTAGGTGGACCAACGGCCTGATTCAGTGTAAGGCAGCTGGAGATGTGCATATATTTGTCTGGCGCTACAGTGTCTCCAGCAACTTAACCTAAGGGCAAAACCACATGCTGTATGTAGTTCTGATTTGTATTTATTTTTTAATAAACCTTTACATCTTTATGCAATGCTACCAACTGAAGCCACAAGTTGAAACACAAACTAGTGGTCAAGAAACTGAGCTATGACTCACAACTACTCCAGCTGGATCTTACCTCTGCCATGGACTCACTAGGTGATCTTAGGCAAGTCAAACCATCTCAGCCCCAGTTGCAATATGGGGATAATTATGACACTTACTGATCTTACAAGGTTGTTGTAAGGATTACATTACAACAAAGACATGGAAAATGTTTTGCATATTCAAAAAGTGCTAGACAAACTGTAAGTAATATTATTATTAAGAACAGTGCAGGCAGAGAGAAACTTCTTAATGTTTTCTGTTGCACTGTTTTTAAACAGGAAATCACTCCACCACCAATAATTTTAACTCTGCTGGAGAAAAGACAAGGGTACCTCTGACAGACGTAAGCAGCAGCTTGGGAAAGGGCAAAAACAAAAACAAAAAGGCACGATGGGAAACGGTAAAGAAGCCCTTCACCCTCCATGCCAGTATTTTGTTTCACATTTAACATTCCTTAAAAGCATTACAGAACTAAACAAACATAGCTCTGCCCTGAGCAACTCATCTTTTGGGTAAAGACCAAGCTGCCATCGGACTGCCCTTAACTGCCTCCTGGCCCCCTATTTTCCAGCTTGCCAGCCCAGCTACTTGCCAGGTCAACTACCTGCCAAGCTTCACCTCCTCCAGAGAGATTCTCATCTCCTCCCTGCAGTTCTTTTCAGCTCACATTATTTGGCATTTGCTCGCCATAGTTTTCACAATGCATTCCACTGCGGCTATTTCCTCCTATTTCTACTGAAGCAAAATAAATTTCCGACAGCATCAGTACATAGTGAGATACTAGGTACACTTTATGATGGAGCAGACCTGAAATGGAACTGATCTATGGGCCACCCCAAAGCTGGAGATGGGAAGCCCCTCATCTTTGTGATTTACACCACGCTCACCAGTTTTTGCAGTTCCTTGGTTTTCTGCACAAGGTGGTCAAGCTTTGGCTCCAGGGTGCCCTGTTCTTCCAGGGCCTCCTGTCGCTTCTGAACCATCAGCTCCTTCTTTAAGAGTAGCAGGTCAGCCTGTTTCAGTTTCTGGTGGAGGAGCTCCGTCACACGGTCCACATACCTGAGTCATAAGAGCTGCCATGAGAGATCTGCCAGCAAACATTTGTCCACGATAGTCCCTAAGTCAATGAAACTGCTGGTCCCACCCAGAGATCCTAGAATCACAGGATTTGAAATGGTCCAAAGTATCATCTGGTCCATCACTAGGTAAAGCTGTATATTTACAGCTCAATGGGAATGATCCCCACCCCCACCCCAACTCTGTTTTGCAGAAGTTAATATTTTCTGGCAAAAAGTCATGGGGTAGCAGAAGAAAAGGTGTGGAATGGTATGAGAAGTATCATAGTCTGAAAAGTGAAGGAGCAGCTGTAAGGGCAAAGAAGAGGGGCAGGAGGACTGAACAGAAGGGGACACGGTATTTGGACTGCTGCTACAAGTTTTAACCAACTGATCAATATAACTATCCGAAGAATGTTTACACAAAAGTAAGACCCAATAAGTTTAATGGAACTTACTTGCTGACAAATATGCTTAGGACTACAACAAAAGTTTACTCATAAATTAATTTTACCTCTTTTCCCTGCTTAATCAGAATTGCTGATAATAAATAAACTTTTTTAAAACACTGGTCACCATGTTGGCCTCACTGACACACCAGCTTCCTCCTCCTTGCATCGGATTTGAGGAAGACATGTAAAAATGTCTTTTCCTTCCAGTTCGTATCTACAGCTAGCAAACAATTTGTGTTTCTGGGTGAAACCTTTCCAGTTTTCTTTGTACCAATAACATCACAGACAATTCAAAGAATGGCAGTGTTTGAGTGAAATCAGTGTCAATCAGTATTTCAAATCTGGGGCAATCGCTGTGCTGATGGATTCTGAACTTGTTTGAAGCCATGTGGCTTGTAAAACACATGGGTGTTTTAGAGCCCACAGGTTCAAGACTGGAGAATAAGAAAATACTGAAGATGGCCTTTCCTTCTAGAAATGAGTGATAGCATTCAGGTATAATTCACTACAGTTATATTCCACTCGTCCTGCAAATAGCTCTGTGTAGTCTAGAGGGCTATAGAAATGTAGCCAGAAACAAGAAAAAGTGCCATTTTTCCTACTGCAGGATGAGTTTCTCCTGCAGGTAAGTTCCCAATTTCAGTCCACATAAAACACATGTACAGCCTTCGGTTCAAATTCCAATTGCCACTTTGCTCCTCCCACCCCAAGCTTCTGGCAGCCCATTCAATCTGTTTTTGGTTTTTTTGTTTTCCAAGTGCGTAGCTTAATATCTGATCAAACATTTGTTCAATGTTTGCTTTCTTTTCTTTGTTGTCATTGATGTTTTTAACTCTTGAAGAACTGCTCTGAGAAAGGGGGAGGTAGTATTATGTGACTGACTCAAGGCCAAGTCAATCATGGCTGAGTACGGCTTGCTCCAGAAAGGAGCGTCTGACATAAGCGCTGGTCAATCTGCACTGTGCAAATCTCGCTTCTGCTGCAAATCAAGTTTCTCCTGAGCCTGATCTAGAGGACAAAGTTGGACATTTGGGCTCCATAGTTGGTTCACTGCTAAAATGATGTACATCTGCCCACTCCCTGACATGTGGCTCCCTAGCAGCCTTTCGTCCAAGCAGCTTCTGGGGCCAGAACGGCTCAACTTCAGCAGTATAACTACATCGTGTGTTTTCAGACCAATAATGGCTGAAATTATGAAAAGCTGGCAGTTCAACCCCCTGCCTGCCCACGCTGCTGCGTGTATCTACAACAGCGCTTGTGGTGCTAGGGGACAGGGCTGGTGCACTGCTACTTCAAACCATGCAGTTGCATCATCCTACATTCATTATTTCCAATGGATGTAGCAACGTGCAACTGTGACTGTGCAATTTAAAGGAGCTGTGCACCAGCCTTGTCCCGCAATACCACAGGTATTGTTTTAGACACGTGTAACAGCACAGGAGGTTCTGCACCGCCCACGTTTTGCGGCACAGAATGCCAGCTGTTAAACTGCAAGTTACATTTTATGCTTCAGAACAACTGTCCTTTCCCTTCACTATCCTCACAAAAGCACCTTCATTTAGATACTGCAATACATAAACGTATTTAAATTTCAATCAGATTACTGAGTAATTCATTAAAAGCCTCAACCTCTTTAATCAGCTTGCAGCTCTAATTATGGTGCATCTGCATGAGTTGTTCGCAGTTTGTGTTCTAGCAGATAACCTGAAATGTAGGAAGCTCTTCCCAGGAAAAGAGGGGGCACTGCAGTGCAGTGATTCTCACACACAAACACCACACCCTCTGCATGGAGTGCAGCAGACAGCTTGGAACTCCCTCTATCTGCAATGAATACAGGCAGAAAGGGACTGCAATAGGCTGCTTGTAGATGTTGTTCTGGGTCTCAGATGCACTGCATGAGCTCATCTGATCTTGTCCCCAAAATCCTTCTTCTCCATGCAGGCCCTTAACAAACCAGGTGACAGGAACAGGTAGACAGGCAAGGCACAGAACTGTCTTGCCTTGGAACACCTGAGCCGCTTTTTAGGAGCCTTGCATGCTTCTCAACAATGTCTAACATCAAGCTTCTAGACCTATCAATGGGGACCAGAAAAGTGTGCTTCTCCATAATTTAAAACCAAGACCCTCCAGAAACCATCCCCCCACCCCATATCACTAAAATCTATTAAGATCCATGTTATCAGTTCTTCTAACCAATTTTTTCTCTCATCTCCCTGCCATTTCAGTCTAGTGGGGATTAATCTTGGGCCCAGTACTGTTAAATGACAACTAAGATTGGAAAGGAGAAGAAATCCGTTTCCTACTAGAGCGACTAACTCTGACTGAAGCTATTACTGGAGGGTTCCCCCCCCCCACAATATGTTTCACAATATCCAGTAATTAAAATCTCCAGGACTGTTTTCAATAGTCACCTGGAGATTGATGCTGATCCCTGATTACTCTAAGCCAATCCTGGGGTAATGACAACCCTCTGTCCTTCCCAACCCTGCCCCTGTAAATAAGAAAGGGGTTTTTGCTTAAGTAAAAAAGAAAAGGAAAAGGAAAGGCCTGACCCTACAAAGAGGAGTTGGCAGAGTGGGGGGAGGGAAAGTTCACCAACCTTGGGGAGGCAAGGATCATGAAAAGATGTTGCATTCTCAAACTAGTCAGGCGGCCAATGAGATCCTGAATGGCTGTCACCATGACTTCCAATTTCTCTTTGGTTTGGTCTTGCAGGATGGGCGGAGCTAATTGGAACTGGCTCACAGACAGGATATCTGCCTCTTCATTTGTCTCAACAATACGCTGGGATAGAAAGATCTCCAGCTGGAGAAAACATAAGCAGAAAGTGAGGAAACAGAGCACAGATGCCTGCCAGTCAAAGATACGATACAATGAATATTTATATACCGCTTTTCAACAAACATTCCCAAAGTGGTTTACATAGAGAAATAAAAATAAACTAGCCGACCCCGCACAGAACATCTGTGTGCTCTTTGGGGCCGGTGGTTACCTCTCCCCCCCCCCCACAGCTGGTGGTTACCTTTCCTGCCTCAGTCTCTGCTTCCGGGCCCAGCCACCTCTCCTCCCCACCGCCACTTCTGCCCCCCCTTCTTTCCCCCCTCCTGGGCCTTGCCTCCGTAGCCGGGCCCGCCACCTCTGGCCTCCACATCTGGGCCGCCGCCACGGCAACCAATCCTCCTGGGTGAGCCTCAGGCAATCAGGTGCGTCCACTGCCCAGGCAATCAGCTGGGCGCTGGGATGCACATTCCAAGGCACACCCAGGAGAATTATATATATAGATAAGTAAATAAAGATGGCTCCCCTGTCCCCAAAGGGCTCACAATCTAAAAAAGAAACACAAGACAGACACCAGCAATAGCCACTGGACGAATGCTGCGCTGGGGATGGATAGGGCAGGTTGCTCTCCCCCTGCTCCCCCCAAGGGGGAGGGGGGCACTTACCCCTCCCACCGCATTTCTCTCGCAGGCGCTCCATTTTGTTAAATCTCAGGGTCTTTTCATGCCTGAGTTCAGTCCCCAAGAGGAAGGCAGTGGGGCCACAGTATATGGCAGTTTTCAAAGTTGCATTTGAGCCATACTGCACTAGACTCAAACCCTGTTTTCAATTAGAAGACTCCATTCCGGAATAGTCTTGAATCCTGCCCCAACATATGCAGCCATGGGAGGCAGGGTTAAAGCTCTCCTACCACAGTCTTGATCAAGATCAGGGCTCCAAGCACAGTATTTATAGAAATAAAGACAAACTGCATGAACCCCACAGCACATTAAGATCATCGAGAGAGGTCTGACTCCATATTCTGACTGCCCGTCTGGCAGTGACTCAGGTGCGGGCCTTCTCAGTAGTCGCGCCTGGGATTTGGAATGTGCTCCCTATGGACATTTGTGGTTTAATGTCTTTACTAGCCTTCAAAGGAGCCCTTAAGACTCATTTTTTTCCGCTTGGCTTTTAGTAATCTTTTAATGTTTTAAATTGCTGTTTTAAGAGTTTGTTTTATTTTGTCTTTATTGTGTTTATTTTTGTGAACTGCCACGAGCCTTTGAAGTCAGGTGGTATATACATTAAATAAATAATAATATGCCAGGATCAATGACATGATTAAATCACATCCAGTTTGGCCTTAAGTGGACTTAACTGAGCCACTCTCCCTCAGCTTCAGCAGCGGGGGGGGGGAGTTCCTTTAAGGAGCGGAGAGGGTGCTCATTCCCCCCGCTCTGCGCATTTTCCCTACCCACACTGTTGTGAAAACTGCTGGTGAGGGGCAACAGCATACCCCCTTGCCACCCTGGCCAGTGTCAGACTGGTAGTGACCAGCAGTTTTCACAACAGGTAGGGAAAATGCGCGGGGGGGGGGGACCTTCGCTGCTCCTTAAAGCACCTTCCCTGATCCTTAAAGGTAACCCCACTGCCGCCAAACCGGCCGGACACCAGTTCATGCACATCCCTATCTGTAATATGGGGATGAAAAAACAGTGGCCTACCTTAACAAGGTTATTGTAATAGCTACTCAAATAATATAATCTCTGTAAACCATTTTAAATACTGGAAATATACTATAAGAACACTGACGTGTAATTTCCAAGTGCATGCCATGGGTTAGGGATGTGGGCCTCCGAACCGGTTCGCTCGGCGGGTGGTTTCGCTGGTTCGATGGCAGGGGTGTGTATGCATCTTTAAGGGAGGAGGGCACTTACCCTTCCCACCATATCTCCCCTGCTGCCACTCCATTTTGTTAAAGCCCTTCGGGGTGGCAAAATACCTCCTTGCCACCCTGTGGCCGCATCTCCCAGAACTGACCAGAAGTAACAGATGCACCTCTGTGTGCCAGGCACAGGCGCATTGCACCCATTGTACGCACGCGCGCGCGCACACACACACACACACACGTAAGCACCTGCCCACAACATGCGCGCGCCTGTGCCTGGCACACACAGGCACATATGTTACTTCCAGTCACACGGTGATGGGGCGGCAGGGAGGTACACTGCCACCCCAATGGGCTGTAATAAAATGGAGCACCGGTGGGGGAAATGCGGTGGGAGGGGTAAGTGCACCCTCCCCCGCCCTTAAGGATGCACATACACACACCCGTCAAACCACCCTCACATGTGTTATGTGCACATCCCTACCATGGGTCGGTTGCTCACATTCTACAACTCATACTACCCCAATCCTTCTAGGACATTTAAAGGTTTCGGAAATTCAGACCTGGCATACATTCCATTCCCCTCCAGAAAACCACCATCTCAGAGTGTAATAACCTTTAACTAGCCTTAAAACATGCCATTATTTTCAAAAGAGGACCAGGCCTCTGGAAAGGCAAGCGGCCAACAATGTTCTACTGTTCAGTGTTTCACTTCCCTGCCTCCTTTCCTTTTCACAATGCTCATGTCAAGCAGCGACATCTGCTGACTGAAAACTGCATTACCAATGTTCCAAACGACAATTAAAATTACAGCTGTCTACAACTGGGGGGTGGGGACGACAACACCTATACCACATACAACAAAATAACTGTCACTAAAAACCAAAGGGAATGCAGGGAAGGAAGTAGTACTGGGAAAGAAGGGGAGAAAGGAATGAAAGAAGAATGGAGAGGTGGACGGCCAGAAAAACAAGTGCAGAGGAAGAGGAGAGGAGTCTAGGCACAAAGAAAGAAAGGATGGAAAAAGGGATGGATGGAAAGGAAACTAACATGAACAATGAGGGAGAAAGGTGACACATAAAACCAAAAGGTGTTCCGCATCATTCCACCCATTATTTTTGATGGGCTTCTATCTAGTTATTAAAAGTATTATTGTCATCTCAAAGAAGATGGCAAAATCATCCACTATACATCTGATTTAGTTGTTGTGAACCACTTTGCAAATTGTTATAGCTGAAAAGCGTATACAAAAATTTGAAAGAAAAAAAATAAAATATAATTACCATCACTTAATGTGGTTGATTTATCCTTAATACATTCCCCTTCCTCTCATACTCACAATCAAAATAATTTCAGTTTTTATATGGTAAAAGGGAGAATGTTTTTCTCCCATGTTTTCAATGCAAACCCAAAGGAGATTTTAATCTATATATAATTCCAAATGTGAAAGTAGGGGATGGCAGTTAAAAACGTATGAGTTGGTGTACACCCTTTCATGTCAACTGATGGATGGGGAAAAGGTAGATGTCTCCCCTCACTTCTATGAGTGAAAAGGGGATTCTAATACACATCAGTGACTGCAAATATAGCATCAGAACGCTGGTAGTTTCCCTGGATTAATTAATTTTGATTTCTAAAGCCATCATTTTGTGTATGCATTCTTAGGCCTGGTTCTCAAAGAAGTGGTAAACCTGCATCTCGGCTGGGCTCACATGACCAATGGCTTAATCTTTTCTTTTCTTTTTTAAAGTCCCTCCAGACAGAAAAACAGATGCAAAGGAAGGGTTTTAATTTAGCCTTCTTGACATGGTACTTTTCTTTACTCAGAATATGTTTTGTAGGAAGACCATTCAGTCATCTCAGCCTCCACCTACAGCCTGAAGCTGTACAGCTTAGACACAGGTTTACCACCTCAGAAAGGATTATGCCTGTATTTCAGCTCAGAGGAAATAGCATTATTGAGGAAGAGACATGCGCCGTGCTCTTTAGCAGGAACCTTCAGTCTGGAAGCCCCTCTTTTTACTAGGATCTCCCTGCACCATGATGGCTGGGTCCTTTTTAACCCCTGGCGATCCCTGTGAATCACCCCCAGAGTAACTTAAAAAGCTTAAGTAGATACTAGAGGCAGAAAGGAGGAGCACGCTAGTTGCTATTATTGCTTTGTATTAATATTTTGCACGTATTTCTATTGTAAGTTAATTTTATCTTTTACTGATGTCTCTATGTTTTTGCTGTCCCTTTGTTATTGATAATTTTTGTTATTATCCTATGTTATTTCATTGCATCCCTTGTTTGGGCATTGTGCCAATAAACTTCCTTAACTTGTTTTAATCAAGTTAGTTGAGCTGATATTCTTTGAGTCTAGATGCGTTTGTTCCTTACTGGTTCAGCAATCTGCACAAAAGGGGGAAACCAAAGAACCAGATAAATGCTCTTGTCCAGGAATTGTAAAGGACCAGAATTCTGCAACAAAAAGGGGAAGCAGAATTCCTGGGTTGTCCAAAACTGAAAGGGAAATAGAATCTAGAGAGTTAAAGTTGAGAACCACATCCATTTGTCCTGGAAGCAGCCCAACAAATTTGAATCCATGGCTCTCCAGATTTGTCCCAGTGAAGCTTTTTAGAATAGTCAGAAAGGAATGGGTCAGTGAAAGAAAAAGTATTAAGTGTGGTTTAAAACGAGCATCGCATCACCTCCATTAGCTCATCAATGAACTGATTCCGGGTCTCTGGGGTCTCCAGAAGAGTGAGAGCATCAGGTCCTCTGGCAACTTCCTCTGGAACTGGATATGGAGAATTAGGGAGAGGAGGGAAGGAAGGAAAATTAATTTGTTAGTTATTAATGTTATTATGTTGCTGAGGCAACAGCTCAGCTCCCTTACTTCATTTCTTCAACTTTTCTTCCATTTATGGTTTCAACCATAATTCAACAAGAATGGAAAGATTCAATTCTAAATAGTTCAGCATTCCTCCTCCATCCTCCAGGAGGAGAAGACAGAACCCACAGGTGGAAGATGCTGCACAAAGATGTGACTTTGTATTGGACACAAAATACAGCATCCTGTAAACCTCAGCTGTAACTTTTTTTTAAAGTCACATATGCATTTCCAGCACCTATGGATGCAAAAAAAAAAAAAAAAAAAGAGGAAAAAAAGACTGGAAAACATTTAGAAAACATGCAGTATTTCTCAGAACCACAAGATAAGTCAGGGGCTTGGACTTTAGTGGCCCTGAGAGCTCTTTCCACTCCCAATGGCTAAGAAAAACAAATGTAGATATGCTTAATTTTGCATCATTCACAGAGGTTCCAGAATTCATTTTCTTGGCATAGAATCTGGGTGCACAACTTGAACCGAACCAACTGGAGCGGTGCCATGCACACCCCTAATCAGTGTATATGTGAAGTTATGGTTTATAGCTCAATATGCATAACTTTACACTTGCTTACATTGAACTGCATTTGCCATTTTGTTGCCCACTCACAGTTTGGCGAGAGCCTTTTGGAGCTCCTCACAAAAATGTTTTGGATTTCACTACCCTAAATAGTTTAGTGTCATCTGCAAATTTGGCTGCTTACCCCAACTTCTAGATCATTTAAAGAGCAATTAAACAAGTTAAAGAGCACTGGTCCCAGTACAGATCCCTGGGGTCCCCACGTCTTACTTCCCTCCATTCTGAAAACTATCCATTTACTCCTACCCTCTGTTTCCTGTCCTTCAACAGGTTACCAATCCAAACATGAACCAGTACCCTTATCCCATGACTGCTAAGTTTACTCAAGAGCTTTGGGTGGGGAACTTTGTCCAAAACAGTTTGGAAGCCCAAGTATACTATGTCAACCAAATCACCTTTATCCACATGTCTGTTGACACTCTGCCATTTGAAATGGCAGGCTGGAGTGCCAAACCCCAAGTAAACCTACCTGTGAGTAGGCTTCCAGGACTGCTGTTCAGAAGCAAACCGGTACACCCATCATACTGGTACACCCATGCATAGGAGTGAACACTTATGCTATGCTACCTATATGATATGAATTGCCTTAAAGGCTAAAGGAATCTAAGACTGAATCCAGTAGCCTACAAGAATTTCAATTTTCCTTTTCAAAAAAAAATCTATTTGTGAATAGACAAGCTACTGCAACCTCAAGAAGCAGGAGTTCCTACCTGTAAGTCTTTCAGTACTGACTGGTACATGCATACACCAGAAACAGAAGGGAGAAACAGAAAAATCAAACAAATGCAACAAGAAAGAAGTGCTGGGGAAAATGCAGACTTCTGTACCAAAGGGGTATCGCTGCAGGAGGAAACACATGTCCAACAGCACCCTCTTGTGTCCGCTTCTTTCTTCCAGTTCAGGCACAGGGCAGACTGACTCAGGGAATAACTACATTATCTTTACAAATTTGGATTCCCAAACTCAAAGTTTGCTGCTACCCTTGTCTCAGTTATAGGATAGGAGTTTAATTACCTGGTTTAGGATTTTCAATTCCTCACCAGCTGCCTAGAGTTCCTTTACTGCATCGGTTTTTGCCACCAGGCTCTGCAGCATTTCACTGGAGGCAATATAAAATGCTTTTTCGATAGAAGGGGCTGCATTTTCCCACTGCCTACACCAGCCCCTAGATGAAGGTTAGGGCTTGCTTATAAACTAGAAACCTGATTCTCTCTGTGATGTCACTGAATTCTCTTGGCCCAATTTTGAAACTTGAACATATCTGGGCAGTCATGGTCTCCTTGTTGATGAAGTTGACTATAGGACAGGCTACTTTTGCCACAAGAGGTAAGACAGACACATTAGAAATCAGAAGTCATGAGAGCATGGCTTAATTTGAGACAGGCTTCATTAGGAAGGAGTCCTGGGACATAGGAAGCAGGAGCAAAAGTAATGACAGCCTCTCAGCTTGCATTCCCCTCTCATGCATTCTCCTCCTTCTCCTCCTCATGCCCAACAGGGATTACACTACAGGGCTTCCATGTAAAGCATGTGGCTTCTAGATAGTCCTGAGCAGGGGCGTAACTATCATAGGGCAAGGGGAGACAGTTGTCTGGGGGCCCACTGCCTTGGGGGGGCCTTCCAGAGGGAGGTCACATGACTGATTCCCCCAGTCGCGCACCCGCCCCGGCTTCCTTCAGTTGTATTCATCCTCCAGAACTGATGTGAGTGTTAAGACCTGGAGCTACCAGAACAGCATTTACAAAACCTTTAAAAAATAATTTAGGATGATGTTCTATCGTGGCACATAGGTCTTTACTCATGAGCTGAGCTTCAGTTAAGGGGGGCCCATTTTAAAATCTTGTCTCTGGGCCCACTCCAACCTTGCTACACCCTTGGTCCTGAGTCTCAGAACTTCTCTTTTTACAAACTAACAATTGGTGCAGGACTTACCACAGCCTGTTCAAGGCCTAAAAGGTATTCCACCTTCTGCCTTGAAATCATTTGAAGTTTACCATCAGCGTTTGTTCCCCATTTAATCCAAATTTGCAAAGATAATGAGGCTCTCCACACGAGCAGCGTGGGGAGCTGGATGGGGTTTGGTGGGGATAGCAGGTCAAGCCTGCTCTCCCCGCACATGAGCATCAAGCCCTCCCTGGGTGGCCAGATTGTCCACCCACACAATTACCGGCTCCATCACGGAGCCGGTAGGGAAGGGGAGGATGGGCAGGGGAGGGGGGCATCTGGCCCCTGGAAGTCTCAGCATGCCCTGTGCACATTCTGGGGAGACCCCCAACACCGGGAGGCTTGCTGCAGCTGTGGCATCTCACGATCGAAAAAACAGGGTTAGCAGAGCACTCGCCCCGCTCTGCTAATCTCACTCGCTTCGCTAATCTCATTTTAGAGGAGGGCTACTTTGGCGGGCTAGCCGCCGTTGAGTCACCGGGCTCGCCCATGAGCCCGGTGGTTCTCACGATGGGGGAAAACCAGGCTGGGCTCCCTTATCCTGGTTTCCCCCCATCGTGAGAATAGCCTCAATATGTAGTTCTGCCTGAATCAGCCAGTCCAGTATCTGCATGGGAAGAGAATGCTCCCCAACCTTTTCCTGCTGTGCATATTCACTGCCTCTCAGAAATGAGGAAGCAGAGGTACTCACCCTCGCTGCCATCCTCCAGTACCATTATCTGAGCTATGTCATCACTTCCATCTCCCCAGTCTATGCAAGCAGCATTGCTCTCCTGTAGAATGGGAAATCAAGAATCCTTCAGGACTGGTGACTGGCACAGTCGTGATCACCTCAAATGGCTATGTTATAATTCAATACTCCTCGGAGTTCCCTCCCTCGCATCTCCAAGATAGGGCCTGAAACTTTGGAGAAGCCACCGCCAGTCTATATAGACAATACTGACCTAGATGGATCAAAGGTCTGACTCAGTATATGGCAGCTTCCTATGTTCCAAATCTCAAACTTTATATAGAGTTTCTGATCCACACATTTGCAAAGGAAAAACCCTAAAAGTGCTTTATTAATTTACAACACTTTGGCTGTGTCTAAGCCACAACCTAAGGCTTGGTTAACTGAGAGACTCTTCACAGTGTCCTGGATTCATAATGGAAGTTCATACAGGTGCTGTCTTAATGTAGGGCGAGGCGGACATGGAAGACACCCACCTGAGTATCTGACTCCAGAGAAATCCCCCAGTCTATCTCCTCACTTGCTCCTTCAACTGAGATGCCATGATCAACCACCTCAGGAGCAGATGCTGACTCTTCTCCAAACTCACCCCAGTCAATCTGCAGCTGGAAGAAAGAGATGTTACTGAGGAGTCCTTTGAAAATGCTGGGGGGACTCGGCAACCAGAGTTTTACTGAACAGGTCTAGGGGCATTTCCTTATTATCAACCCTGACCCTTCCCCCCGCCCCCCAAAAAACTTGCACAATGAGGTGTTTAATGCCTGTCATCTTTTCATTCCTATTTTTCTTATGAACATAACAAATGACATACAATCAGTTCTTTTTCTTTTCTACACTTTTTTTACAGGGCACAAAGGTACAAAATACTGTGTGCTCTTTTAACATGCATTCCCTTGCAACTACCTTGTCATGTAGGTCCCTAAAGTTCCTGTTTTGCAGTTGGCAGAAAAGGAGGCTAAGAGACAATGGCAAACTCAGCGCCATCCAACACGTTCACAGTTCAGATGGGGTTTGAACTCTGGCCTCCCAGATATAAATCCAGGACCCAAACAACTGGACCACAACTGACGTCTGAACACTCAAACATCTCAGAATTTCTCTCTCCACACAACCAGCCCACCAGTATAATGAACGGATTCTGGGAGAATATAGATCTGCATTCTAAATTCCTACTGCAAGTATAAAACTAGCAACCCTTTTAATACGTTAACCTGCACAAACACATAGGCTTTGTTTTCCCAGTTATAACACATCTAGTATGTAACTAAGCCTGTGTATAACTGTAATAAATGCATATTTTCCTCTTCTTTGTCCCTGCCTCCCTTTCCCTCCTTTCCTCTGCCCTGTGTTGAATTTTAAACTAAACATCCCAAATAAGTGCCTTGTCCCCCTGCACTTTTCTGTGTCCTCACACTTGAAAGATGTGTTGAAAGTGGAGAGGGGATTTCCCCCCTCCTCTCTCATAATATTAGAAGTTGCCAGAGATTGGGGCTAGCGGGTGGAAATCAACCGGGGGGGGGGAAGCGGGGGGGAGATTGGCAGTAGGTTAAAGACAGACCAAAAGAACAACAAAGAAATACTCTGCATAATGCATAATTTTTAATACCACAAGATGTGGTTACAGCCACTACTTTAAGTAGCCTTTTTAGAGGATTAAACAAATTCATGAAGGATAGATTGGTCAACGGCTTTAGTTGTGATAGCTTAATGGAAACTCCTTCTGCAGAAGCAGTATATCTTTGGGTACTGGGTGCTTGGGACAAACAACAGAGGGTTGCTGCATCCATCTTGCAGGGACTGTGACTGTTGAAAACAGAATGCTAGAGTAGACGGGCCTATGTCGGATCCGGCAAAGTACTTCCTATGTTTTCATGATTTAATCCCACAAATTTATATAACGCCTTTCATTAAAACAATCCCAAGGTGGTTTACATATGCCGGAAGTGGCCAAGTCTATTCAGTAGGGAGGACAATGCATCAAACAGATGCACATTGGCACTGGCTGACATCTTAAGGAAGTGCTTGCACTGGCTGACATCTTAAGCAAGTTGAACTAGCGTAAGAAGATCTCATTGTTGTGCTAAAAAAACCAAGGATTTGTGTTACTGCCCAAAAATTCTATTTAAAACAAATGCAACGGCTTGCACATAAGCAGGCTTGCACTAGCACAACACTAGTCTGGACTGCAAATTCCAGACTTAGCGCAAGTAGCTAGCAACATTCTTCCACAAGTGCTTTGTTAGGACATCAACCGCTGTATTTTTACCATTCTAAATATTCTTGGAAGAAGCTCTGCATTGTTTTTCCCATTAGGAGATGTATACAAATCATCTACATTTCACTGCACCAACTTGAAAAGCGAACTTACCACCTCTTGGTCTAAAAGAACTGGGTGGGGTTACCATCCGGCTCCTTTTATAGCTTTCTAATTTGCATACGTCCTGCCCTGGAGCGAGCATGGGATGATAACCCAGGGAGTTGTCCTCACACAGCAGCCGAGAAAGCGAACTTACCGCCTCTTGGTCTACTGCCTCCTTCACTTCCTCTGGCTTTGGCCGTTCTACTAAGGTTGGCTTGACTCCCCGCCTCCATTCATAGACAGTAGTGTTGCCCCAAGCCTGCATATGCCTCAGCAATGGGACTACCTGTTCTGTGGAGCTAGAATGCAAAGGAAAATATCAAGATGAACAAGTGGAAGCGGGCTATCAAGAAGCTCATCCCTTGCTCAGGGTCGCCGTCTTGACTGCACTTTGCTACAGATCATCTGCTCTGTTTGGGGGCCATGCTGCACTTATGCACTGAAAGCCGCTATAAACAGGGCTGGCTTTAATTGATCCCGTCCCTGGACCTTTAGCAGCATCCCAACACACACAACAAAAAGCAGAAGAAGCTTTTACCACCACTTACCTTACCTCCAACATGCTCAGTTTCTGCAAGTGTATCTGTACTACACACATAAACTGGTTTAATAGTCACTTTCTTTCCCCAGGGAACCCTGGGCACTGTAGTCTTAAGAGAGAGCCTAGAGATTTCTCAGCATCCTCACAACACTACTGTTCTGAGGAATCTTTAGATAAGTCGTAACTGTCCAGCTGGCATAAAAGAGACATACATTTGTAGTGCAGATATACTCTGTGAATTAAGATGCTGTTGAAGATACAGGAACAGGGCAAGTAAGAACATAAGAACAGCCCTGCTGGATCAGGCCCAAGGCCCATCTAGTCCAGCATCCTGTTTCGCACAGTGGCCCACCAGATGCCGCTGGAAGCCACAGACAGGAGTTGAGGGCGTACCCTCTCTCCTGCCATTACTCCCCTGCAACTGGTACTCAGAGGCACCCTGCCCTTGAGGCTGGAGGTGGCCCACAGCCCTCCGACTAGTAGCCATTGATAGACCTCTCCTCCATGAAGTCATCCAAACCCCTCTTAAAGCCATCCAGGTTGTTGGGCTGTCACCACATCCTGTGGCAGAGAGTTCCACAAGTGGATCACGCGTTGTGTGAAAAAGTACTTCCGTTTGTTGGTCCTAGACCTCCTGGCAATCAATTTCATGGAGTGACCCCTGGTTCTAGTGTTGTATGAGAGGGAAAAGAATCTCTCTCTCTCCACTATCTCCACACCATGCATGACCTTATAGACCTCTATCATGTCTCCCCGCAGTCGTCTTTTTTCTAAACTAAAAAGCCCCAGGTGTTGTAGTCATGCCTCATAAGAAAGGTGCTCTAGGCCCCTGATCATCTTGGTTGCCCTCTTCTGTACCTTCTCCAGTTCAACAATGTCCTTTTTAAGATGTGGTGACCAGAATTGTACGCAGTACTCCAAGTGTGGTCGCACCATAGTTTTGTATAAGGGCATTATAATGTTAGCCGCTTTATTTTCAATCCCCTTTCTAATGATCCCTAGCATGGAATTTGCCTTTTTCACAGCTGCCGCACATTGAGTCGACACTTTCAACGAGCTGTCCACCACAACCCCAAGATCCCTCTCCTGGTCTGTCACTGACAGCTCGGATCCCATCAGCATATACTTGAAGTTGGGGTTTTTCGTCCCAATGTGCATCACTTTACACTTGCTAACATTGAACCGCATTTGCCATTTTGTCGCCCACTCCCCCAGTTTGGAGAGATCCTTTTGGAGCTGCTCACAAACCGTTTCGGATTTCACTACCCGGAAGAGTTTGGTATCATCTGCAAATCTGGCCACATCGCTGCTTACCCCTGCTTCTAGATCATTTATGAATAAATTAAAAAGCACTGGTCCCAGTACAGATCCCTGGGGAACCCCACTTCTTACTTCCCTCCATTGTGAAAACTCTCCATTTATACCTACCCTCTGTTTCCTGTCTTTCAACCAGTTAGCAATCCACACATGTACTTGTCCCTTTATCCCATGACAGCTAAGTTTCCTCAGGAGTTTTTGATGAGGAACTTTGTCAAAAGCTTTTTGGAAGTCCAGGTAGACTATGTCAACTGGATCACCTTGATCCACACACTCGTTGACACTCTCAAAGAAGTCCAAAAGGTTGGTGAGGCAAGATTTACCTTTGCGGAAGCCATGCTGGCTCACTCCCAGCAGGGCCTGTTCTTCTAGGTGCTTTGGGTGCTTTACAATTTTATCCTTGTAAAACAGGTTGCAGCTATAATTACCGAACATTTAAAGCAATTAAAATGTACACCCAACACATCAATCCAGCTAATCCAATTTGAACCAGGAATCTAATCTAGATTAGGTTACTCTTTTAGTTTTTCATTCATCTGGACATTTCATAACTAAAAAAATATCTCTAGGAAATATAGGCAATATTCTCTCTCTCTCTCTGTCTCCCTCTCTCTCTCACACACACACACACAAACATCACTCTTCCATCACTTCATCCCCATGGTGCGAAAAGCTTTAGTTATCATACACCTCTCAAAGGCACAGGAATTCTGACTTGGGGGTGGGGGGAATGTAGCAACCCTTCCACCCCATGCTCTTCCATCTGTATTTTACCTAATCAAGATATGAGCACTTCTACAGTAAAAATGGTTTAACGGTCACAACTTCTACTGAAGAACCCTACAAACGATAGCATTGTGAGGGCAATGATGATTCTATACAGAGCTTGATTGCTTGAAGTGCTTAATAAATAACAATCACAACAATAACATTTCATCTTACAATAACAAAACTCAACATATTATTTCTCATGGACTGACAATGAGACTGATTAGCCCCCATCTTCTCAAGACAACCCTTCACTTATTTGAAGACTTTGATTGTGTAACAGGTGCTCTGACTGCACAGACAGCCAGTTGACTGTAGCCTCTGGCCACAGAATAAGCCAGGCATTACCTTGCACACACAACTGCTCAAGATGGTTCACATATGTGTATACATTACTTAACTTGTTTGCATTTTTGATTGCTGATCACGTGGGGGCTGGCAAGTAACTGATTCTATTGAACATACTGTATGTAAAGGGGATATGACAGATCTATCTATCTATCTGTACTGTGATATCCATGATGACCCAACTCCCTAAGAAGCAGGATACATAGAACTGGTGCCACCACAGAAAAGGTCCTACCCCATACCCCATATAAAGCTGAATGGCTACTAGTTGGTGGCTATAGGCCACCTCCCAAGCATGAGTAAAGACGCCAGCCTCAGAGGCAAGATGCCTCTAAATACCAGTTGCAGAGGAGCAACAGCAAGAGAGAGGGCATGCCCTTATCCACCTCTTACCTGTGGGCTTCTCAGGGGCATCTGGTAGGCCACTGTGTGAAACAGGATGCTGGACTAGATAGGCCTTGGCCCTGATCCATTAGGGCTGTTCTTATGTATTACACAGAATCAGATCATTGGCCTAACTAGTCCAATACTGTATACTTCAACTGGAATAGGCTCTCCAAGGTGCTACAAAGACCTACTACCAAAGATCCTTTTATAACCTGACATGCTTGGGATTGTACCTGGGAGAATCTTTATGTGAAGGAGGTGTTCTTCCACTGAACTATGCACTTTCCCCATCTGCATCAGTAAATCTTAAAGAACGGGGAAGAATACATGTAGACAAAAAAAGGAGGATTTTATATAGAACCTTTCCCAGCCTGCCAGCACCTACCTGTCACACACAAACTGCACACAGGCCTGGTACAGGTTGATGGCTTCCAAAAGCCCCTTGGCACCAGCCCCAATCTCATCAAGCTGTGATGGCAGGTCTTTCACTAAAGCCAGAAGCTCCCGGCGCACATCATCTCCCTGAGAAAGCAGAGACGGCATGGATTAGAACAATTTGGCACAGTCAAGAGAAGGTTTGCCCAAGCTCTGTGCAAGTTGAGGGACAGAAACTTGCTTTTAAAAACAAAACAAAATCCCAAACCTCATCATCTCAGTAATGTGGCCCAAGATAAGGCTGACTGACAAAACACCGGAAAAAGCCTATCTTCCACTTGGAAAAAGCAATAAAAATCAGAATTACATTGGTGTGAGATCTTAAGAGAAGGTATTTTAGATACACTGGGAACAAATCTATTCTTGTGGCCAGCAATGGGCCCTCTGGAAGGCTCTGGGACTCTGTAGGTACTCAACAAGACTGATCCTGATCACTATGCTTTAGAAATTAGATAAGGCTACCAAGGGTTGTACAAGTGGACACTTTCAGGACCATAACCACCCACAGTCTGGCCCTTAAGATATGAAAAGGAGCCAGCTGAAAATGGAAAGGGGGTCAGCATTCTGCCACCGTTTCTCAGAGGAGTCTGGGTAGGGAGGGTTAGGGAACAGCACCCCTTCCTACCGTGATGCCATACTGCTTGCAGGAACTGTAGAAGCGCTCCCTCATCTCGGTGGCCGCCAGCTGGCACTCCTCCTCCTTACGGTTGTATTCCTGCTGCAGTTGCTGACACTTGCCAATCTGCTTCTTGAGGGAGGGGATCTCGTAGCTGACATTCCGTACCAGAAGGCTGGCCAATTCCACTGTGGAATACGGAGGTGCATGTTGCTACATTTCAACTTACCTTAAAGTTCCACACCATATTGCCATGGACAAGCAGTATCCATCATGCATACCAGTGTGGGAACTGACTTTTCTCTAGATCAGAGTGGTACACGCTGATTAATATAAATAATTTTGATTTCAACAGACACCTCCAGGAATAAATGGTGCTGGTATAGAAACTCCGCAGATGAGCAGGAGGATCCGCATGGCATGGCAAGCTCAAACAAAAGGAAGAACCTTTTTCTCACGCAAGTCTACTATAGATTCTAAAGGCTGTACCATATCAGAATGCAGGTGGGGGATTGCACGTTTGAATGCTCCCCCATGTCAAATATTAGTGGGCACACCTGTGAAACATTTGGCCATTGCAGAGATGGGCAAAGTACTGGCAACAATTCTGAATTTCTAT
Organism: Hemicordylus capensis; assembly: GCF_027244095.1. Lineage (NCBI taxonomy): Eukaryota > Metazoa > Chordata > Lepidosauria > Squamata > Cordylidae > Hemicordylus > Hemicordylus capensis. The sequence goes on from NC_069662.1 coordinate 41,618,598, forward strand.
GGGGACTTCCATCTCAAATAGTTTTATATCAACTATTTAAATCCTTTACACAAACATCTGAACATCTATTGTGGTAGTAGCAGGAAGTATTTTTACATTTTGGAGGGATGTTCTTTCTTTCTGAAATATGAATGATAGCCCTTATGATTTAATTTTTATATTATTCATTTGTGTGTGTGTGTGTGTGTGTGTGTGTCTATGAGACACATCCAGAAATGCTAATTCTCTACTCATTGCTATTTTTTTGTTTAAGAAGCTGCTTTGTTTGTTTCTTCTTTCCTTGAAAAAAAATGTTGAACAGGATTAATAAAAATTAAATTAAAAATCTACTCCCTGAATGTAGACAAGAAATATGTAAGGGAAGAAGATTTGGCACAAACCCTTTTCTTTAACATGCCTGCTTTCTACAGGCAGAGAGTTTCTGTCAAGGGAAAACTTTCAGTCATGTGATTCCCTAACCAATATTCTGAAGTAGTAGTCTTGATTCACACAATATATACACCCATTCATGGAACTCATTGCCAAAAGATCTGCTGATGGCCATTAGAATAAATAAATAAAGATCTGCTGATGGCCACTAGAAAAGGTTGGACAGTTTCACAAAGGAGAGGCTATTAGCCATGGCAGCTAAAAATAGAATCTGCTGTTCAAAGGCATTATATTTGTGATGGCCAGTTGCTAGAGACAAGCTCTCTCCATCATGCTTAGTTTATACATTTCTCATGGACATCTGGTTGAACACTGTGGAAACAAAGAGCTGGACTAAATGAATCTTTGGACTCATCCAGCTATGACGTAGGGAAGGAGTGTCAAACTGCAGCCCTCCAGCTGTTGTTGGCCTACAGTCCCCATCATCCCTAGTTATGGTGGCCAGTAGCCAGGGATAATGGGACTTGTAAACCAACGACAGCCGGAGGGCCGCAGTTTGACACCCCTGTCATAGGGGAAATGAGGAAGAGCTACTTTCAGGACACCCCCCCCCTAAAAAAAAGTCTGTGTGTGTCACTTTTAAGATGATTGGTGGTGTGGGGGCACAACAATAGAATTTACAAGCCCTTGGTTGCAGAGAGCTGCCCAAGGAAGAGAGTCGGCTGTATTTCACCCTTATACCTGTGTGTCTCCCTCCCAAGCACAGAGGTTGCCTTACCCAAGTAGGTGTTCTCTTTTTCATACAGTGATACAATCTCCTGCCAGTCCTGGAAAAGGAAGAAGGAAAAAGAGTGGATGAGAATACCACAAGCTTAACCAGATTGCAGCTCCACATGCCCTAAGCCAGTGGTTCTCAACCGGGGGTCCTCCAGATGTTGCTGAACAACTCCCAGCATCCCCAGCCACAATAAATTGTACCTGGGCTGATGGGAGTTGTAGTTCAGCAACATCTGAAGTACCTAGGTTGGGAACCACAGCCCTAAACCTTCCCTTCCAGTGGAGGCCTACTGGAGAGACAGAGACAGAGAACAGTCTTCTTTGCCTTCTGCCTCCTCCACCTACTGTGGGAAGACTGAGCAGAATTGCAGCAGCAACTGCTGGATGTCTCAGCAAGTTAGTTCCATGATGGTGGCTTGCAGAGGGAGCTGCTGGTGGACACACATGGGGGAGAGAGGAAAGGGAAAAATTATTTCAGATCTTGTGGTAGTGTCCACATCGAATACCAGAATTTTCAAGTTCGCTTCATTCAACTTCAACTCTATTGGTATTCTACTTTAAGGTGGTTGTTTAATCAAAAATCTGCACTTCACAGAATATATTTCCACTTTATTGCCACAATCCTTAGCACAGATCACATGCTACAGGGGAAGAACATACACTTTCCATGTTTAATTGCCAGTAAAACCTTCTTCTTGCCCTCCAAATATGATGATCATTTAGGCCATAAGCAAAAAAAAATCCTCAGTTCACTGAGCCATCCCAAGGTAAAATCATGGAGCAAAATCCACACTCTACAGCATCTTGGTGAAAAAGGGTGAAAATCCAGTTTTTGAGAGAGAGGACTGGTCCATGACAAATGTGGGATTAATCTCAGCTCATAGTTGCTTTAACACGTTGATATTACTTTACTCATATTTTTATTTCGTCCTGTGTTGTACACAACTTTGAGGCTCACACAAAAAGTGGTGATTATAAATGCAGGGAGGAATGCTGAAGATTTAGTGCTTCCCTTCCACACTCATTCACCTTCATACGCTGAGAAGAGTAGCGACCAAAGATGTTTTTCGTGGAAGCCTCTGTTCCTCTAAGAATCTCTACAATCCTGAGGCAGTGAAAATAGTGAATATCTGGAATCAGAGAGAGAGAGATTTTGATCAGCCATGCAGGAGGGCCCCAGAAGCACAGGGGCAGGGTAGGCTAGTGCCTCACAAAAGACTGACTCATGTGTGCTGACTTCCTGCAGGTTTAATCAAGCAAAGAAGACACCAGATATAGTCAAGGATGACTGACTGATGAAAGAGATGTACAGTCCATTCCCTCTAGGACTCAGCAGTTGACTGCAGAGCCTTGCTTGCTGTGGCTGGGAGCAGAGCTTAGCTGTGGAGGAACGAGCCCAGTTGAGCTGAGGTCAGATTCAGAGCTATACTGAGTGTGGAGAGACAGTAGGGCTGTTCACACGATGGTTACTAGGGTAGGGTAGTTCAGGAGCTATGTGCACTCCCAATTTCTTATCATCTGTGAGGGTAAAAACAAGGTCAGAGGCAGGGATCTTGCTCATATGCTAAGCCTCAGTGGGGTAGGATGAGCATGCCCTATTTGGATCCCACCCACTTTGGAACGAGGTAGGAGGAAAACTCTCCTACTCAGCTGGGGCTTAACACATGAGCAGGATTCCCTGCCTTTGACCTTGTTTTCACACTCGTGGATGGTCAGAAATTGGGAGTGCGCACAGTTTCCAAACTAGGATAGGCGGCATCTCCTACCCTAGTAATCATCGTGTGAATCGCTCGTGTGTGTGTGTGTGAGGGCTGAGGTTCAAAGAGTCCTAAACAATAAGCTTCCAGTTCTACGATTCTATTAACACTCATGAACTGTCAGTCTTTTCAGTACAGCTGAGTGAGATTCCCTCTGAACGTCACTTTAATTTACAGGCTGAGCAGACTGCCCTAATCTTCTGAAACAAAGTGGACTTCATCTAACCTAACTGTCCTACTCTTCCAGTTGTAGGGTAGTTTTGTATGCATATTTTACTTAGAAGTAACTGTATGAATATTTACTTAGAAATAAGTGTAATTGAGTTCAGTGGAGCTTTCTCTTAGGTAAGTGAGCCTAGGATTACAGCTCATTAAATAGCTGCTGGAGCAAGCATACGATGATAACCCAGGAGATGTCCTCACACAGCAGCCGAGAAGACCATCGTGTGGTTGCTCAGCATCCATTATGTCCAGATTGCCCTGAGCCCCCACCCTTTAAAAACCACTCTACAGCTACCACCTATATATCTTGGAGTCTCCTCTTCATCCCTCTACCTGGTGAAATAAAAACTCAGACACTAGGCTGGACATCTAGAAGCCAAACCTCAGTGGTAGAGCATCTGCTTTGCGTGCAGAAGGTCTCCAGTTCAATCCCTGGCATCTCCAGGTAGGGCTGAGAAAGACTCCTGTCTGAAACCTTGAAGAACTGTGTCACTACCAGTCAGTGTGAACAATACTGAACTAGATGAACTAATGGTCTGACTCAGTAAAAGGCAGCTTTCTGTGTTCTTAAATTTGATTTGAAATAGCTTCCAGAACTAGCCTCCACAAACACTCACAGGAACCAGAGAGAAGCTGCTTGATCTCTTCATTCTCTGGCATGTCTTGAATGGCCATGGCAATCTTCTCACGGACAATGCGGACCTGGCCTTGCCATTTCAAGCTGCAGTGTCGCCTGTCTACTAGCCAGTCTATAGAAGGAAGATAGTTCACATTAAATCCATACCAGAAATGAATACTTCCTATGCCAAAGACACTTATGGTGTTGGCAAGAACATTTTACAATAAAAGAAAGCTGTTTACAATGAACATACAACCAAGGAAGACCTGGCTATCCTAAGACAAAACTACACTCTTTTTTCCTCCAGTGTTCCCTTTGATAAGGAAAAATGAAAAAGAGACGTACCAAGTAGCTTGCTAGTCTGTATGTCAATTGGCAGGTTCTGATAATCCTGTTGAAACAGAAATGTTATATAATAAAAAGAAAATTAGAACCCCGCAAGGAAGCTTAACAGTCCAATAAAATCACCTATGTTATTAATTTGTTCAGTTTCTATAAACACATATTCTCACACACACTCATCCTGAGGGCCCAGCAAAATAACTGAAGGCCCAGCTGAATCACACACAAATACAATGTCCATTAAAATATTAAAATTACATTAAACTAGAATTACTGTATACCTGCTTAAAGCTAGCTCCAATGATGAAAGAAGAGAGGCAAGACGAAGTGGATATTGCAATCATTTATCTAAGCACAAAAAGACTGGAATACTTAACAGAGCGTTCTTGTTGGATCTGAGAGATTACAAAGGGACATAGGAAAGGAAGCGGAACTTCAGGTATGTTGTTTTTGACTATGCAAAACCACCAACTTGAATTAAGACTTCTTCTAACTCTAGAGACAACTGGAGATGCATCATACTTTATAGAGCAGATGTGTTCATAGAGCATTCATATGGGGAAAAGTCTGTAATTGAATGGGAGACACTTGGCTGGAAGGCACATTGAACATACTCTGGAGAGCTGTGATTGCCTGTGCCCACTGAATGTTTATAGACATGACTCACTAACTCTCACCTTCAAGTATTACTATGCTGTGTGAGCATGCTAAAAAAGTTCCATGCAGATGCAGCAAGAAATGTGAAACTGCCCTTCAATATCAAGAAGTATTTTGATCTAGAAAGCTCTGATCAGCTCAAGACCATAAGCCTTTGGGATGGGAGATATATACTTTAGTAAAGAAACAGATCCCCAAAGAAAATGGCTAACTTTCCATTTATAGTGAGGGAAACATCCTGAGGAGTTGGAATAATACATTATTGCAAGATGCGGACTGGAACAGAACCAAGAAAGAAAGCTGGGCATGGGTAGCAGAGTTTAATTTCTTCTAAGTGAGTGGCAGAGCTTAATTTGAGGCAGCATTCAGGTCTGCTATCTCTGACGTAATTTTTGAATGAAGGGAAGTCTATGAGCCTGTACACAATGTGGCAATTTGTACGTACCCAGAAGCACTTTCTTACCCCTCCTCCTATTTCCTAAATACTAAATAATTACACCCAAGCTCTCCCCACACGTCTGGGATTAGGAAGAAAGGCTACCAGGAAAAAAAGTGCGTTTTTCATTTAGAAATTAAACAATGGAGAGTCCGGGTGTGTGTATCTCCTAGAAAACAAGAACGCGGAGATGCTCTGGCCTGAGAAGGAAAGATGCTGCCTAGCAACCAAGGGAACGGGTGGTTGCTTGGCAACGCAAGAGGTGCATTCTCCTCCCAACTCCCCTTTATTATTAAATAGTCTTTCCCACCTGCATGATCCCAGCGACGTCCGACAGCAAAAGAACGCACTCTTCTCGGTCCCGCCCTTCCGCATCGATAGCCAATCGACGCAGACGCAGCTCTGAGCCCCATGACCGCAGCCAATCAATAACACGCGCTCCTCCGCTCTATACCCACCCATTTTGCAAAGTGAAACGAGAGGTGTAGAAGGCCACGCATCCCTTTTTCTGATTGGGCGACGATAATTCACCAGTGAGCAAGCAGCGTGGCTAAGAAGGAGGGAGGACGGAGCCAATGACAGCCACTAGCCGGCAGGTGGCGCACAAAAGCTGGAAACTCAGCTTTTTCATAAGGGCTACTTAGGAACGCAGGAAGCTGCCTTATACTGAGTCAGACCATTGGTCCTTCTAGCGAAATATTGTCTACACAGACTGGCAGCACACAGACGGGCAGGAGTCTCTCTCAGCCCGATCTTGAAGATGCGCGGGGGTGGGGGACCTGAAACCTTCTGCATGAAATCATGCAAATACTCTTCCCAGAACAGTGCCATACCCGGAGTATGTCTTACATTGCTCATATATAGTCTCCCATTCAAATGCAAACCAGGGTGGACTTTGCTTAGCAAAAGGGACAATTCATACTTTTGTTAAAACGTAATATATTTTTCTAGTCATGTTGCTCCTGCTTCTGTACAATATATAACCTTTTGACAGAATCAACAGTACCCTGCACAGTGTATGTTAGAAAGTTGTATATACTTTTTAGACTAGTATTTATATACAAACAATTCTGTTAATTTTTAACATGTGTTAAATGTCTGATTGTTTATTGTATTTGTTACTATTTCATCTGAATTTGTTTTCACAATGCTTACATCAAGGGCCCAAGCACAACAGCAGGCCTGGGAAAGACCCCTGCCAGAGACCCCTTCTCATTCTCCAAGCACAGCAGGGCTGGGAAAGACCCCCGCCAGAGTACTCACTTGATCTAGGCCATTCCAGTTGACATGCTCGCCCACCCTTGGGGGCGACAGTAAGAGGGCACCTTTAAAAGTAGGTGCTTACTTAATCTGGTGGCAGCGGGGGAGGCCAGAACCGTGTTGCTGGGCTGCTGGGGTGTGTGCTGGGGTTTCGATGAGCAACTGTCGCTGCCAGATTCGGTCAGCACCTATATTTAAAAGGTGCCCTCTTGCCCACCCCATCCCCAGCTGCCCTTATAAGCCTTTTCAAGGCAGGATTCCCCTTTGCTTGTAAAGGAGAACCCTTGCCGGATTCCCCTTCACAAGCATAGACCATCGAACCAGGTCAGACCAGTCTGCAATGGACCGGGCTCAGTTCAGTTCGATTGCAAACCACCAGGCTGTCTCCTGGAGACCGGTTTGGTTCACAATCAAACCATTGAGCCAGACTGGTTCGTTGTGGACTGGTTCAATGTTGAACAGTTTGTGCAAACCTCTACTGTTTGCCATGAGGGACTGAAAAGAGCCCAAGGTCCAATATTTGAATGACTCCCCTGAGTGGTGAATGTGGAGCCCCCTTGGACCAAAGGGAATGGCGGGAGGTGGGTGGGATTGAAACAGAGACACTGCGATAACATCCTACTTACATGATAAGCAAAATGGTTGCTCTTTCTTCAGTGAAGAATTTCTTATTAGACAGAGCTGTGTGAGTATCCTGTAAAAGGAACGGATGTCCAGGCACCCCCCAAATAAGGATTGGGATTCTTCGTGAGCCAGCGTGGTACAGTGGTTAGAGTGCTGGACTAGGACCAGGGAGACCCAAGTTCAAATCCCCCACTCAGCCATGAGAAAAAGGTCCCAGGTTCTGTCCCTGACAGCATTTCCAGTATCACTGCTGGGGAAATCCTTGGAAATATCCTCAGTTCAGAGAGCCACAGGAAGCTGCCCTGTAGAATCAGACAACCACATCCTCTCTAATAAAAGGCTTGGTCTCCGTCCGTGGACAACCAAGCATGTGTCCATGCCTCCTTCGGCCGTTCTGCGCATGCGCGGAGCGCATGCGCAGAACGGCCGAGTCAGAAACGAAAAAAGGGAACAGGCGGCCATGTTGGGCGGCCAGAAGCAGCCTCCGCGAAGAAGCCGGTGAAGCCCGGCTGAGGTGGTGGCGGAGCCGCCGCCAAGGCCTGGCAGCGCCAACAAGGACGGGCGGCTGGGAGACCTTGGGGCCCTTGCCCGGCCCCAAAATTGCCTTTGCCCTTGCCCCACGTTTCCCGCCGACCGCTCTCCCGCCCTCCCAGCTGCCCGAATTCTCCTTCCCCGCACCCCCCCGCAAATGATTAAGGGCCAAAATGGCCCATGAGAATGCCTCCGCGGCTGCCACCACAGCCGACGACCGCCCTCCCGCCCTCCCAGCTGCCTGAGCCCTCCTTACCCGATCCAGCCCACGGCAGTCGGGCGAAGTAAAAGCATATTTTGCAAAGAAGAAGAGAGGAGCTCGCGAACAGAGCTCCTCTCTGTGCTAAGCCTCTTCCCAAACTGGTGCTTGGGGTGCAAAGGATGCCTATTGTGTCCTTTGCGTCCATAGCGGCAGTTTGGGCAGTGGCTTAGCACAGAGAGGAGCTCTGTTCGCAAGCAAATCTCTTCTTCTTTGCAAAATATGCTTTTACTTCGCCCGACTGCCGCAGGCTGGATCGGGGGCAGCGGGACCAGACCACCCGCAGACGGCATTCAGAGAAGCGGCTGCGGCAGCCGCTGAAAGGCTGAGGCAGCAGCGGCAACAAAGCACCCACGGGCGGCATTTTCAAGAAAAAAAACCGAAACAAGGGAGAGGGAAGGCGGGGGGGAAGGTGCAGGAAAACAAAAACAAAGAGAAAAAGAGGAAGAGACAGAGAGAGAAAGAAACAGACAGACAGGTTAAAAGAAGAAGAAGAAGAAGAAGAAGAAGAAGAAGCTAGCGCCTGTTATTATAACAGGCTTAAACATACTAGTTCTTTTATAAGAGCCTACTTGCTCATTGTCCAAACTTTAGCAGCCATAACTGTTTTCTGCTTATATATGCTTCTACTTTAAGTGCTTTTGTTGTTACAGATTTTAAATATGCTTCCTCTGACAACTTTTATCTCAGGATTTTCTTGTACATAAAACCAAAATGTGTTATACTTCTCCTGTAAGTGGCCCCTTTAACAGATCTTATTCCACCACTAGAGTCCATCACATGTGGGGAGCTGTACCCAGCTCATCACTCTGAGACACACACTGCTAATGTGGGGGGGTCGGCTCCCAAAACTGGAGGTTAATAACTTTGTAATGTTGTGGACCAATTTTATTAAGAATGATGTTCTTAACTCTTCCTCCCTTTATCGAGCTTCCGCTGCCACTCCCAAGATCTTCTGGCTTAGGTTTGTGTCCTGACAACCCCTTAGTAGTGTAGCTGAGGGCTACGTGGGGAGAAGTATAACTCACAGGACACTGAGTGGACTTTAAAATAAAACAAAGTCAAGTTTATTGATGTACAAGCAGCTTAAACATTTCTCTCTGCCAAAGCAGGGCTTTACACACATAATGGTTTCTATATCAATGTTTCAAACTTAGTTCTTCAATAGAGGCTAGACTTATAAGTTACTGAGGTGCCTGTGTTGAATGCAACAAGCGTTCCCTGACTCCTAGCCCTCTTACTGGAAACATCCACCCTGTATTTTGATGCTGTTTGTTTGACGTGGTTAAAAGAATGAATAACATTAAGAAATCCCAGAATACTTGATCTGGAAGGATTTGATAGAAGGTTTGGATGGAATTCATATCTGTGGTATGATAAAAGTAAAGTGCATAAAGATTTTCTTAATCACTATGTAAGAAGGAGTCTAATGAGAGTGTGGGTAAAATATAAAAAATGGTTGGAATTTAAAACTCCATTATGGCTATCCCCAATTGAAGTTTTAGCATGTAAAGAGATAAATATGCAACCTGAATGGAGTACCTATAGGGATTTGTTATGTTTCCAAGAAAAGGGCTGTAAGTTAAAAAACCTAATTGAAGTACAAAATCTGGTTAATAACTGTAACAGTACCATCAGTTAAATGAAATCTATAAGAAGGAGCTTAAAGTTGGATTTGAGGATCAAATGTCGAGATTTGAGAAGGAGCTGTGTGAAAATGATGAAAAATTAGTTTCTAAGATGTATAAGCTGCTGCTTCTGGAGGAGACAAGAGATGAAGTGGTTAAAACGACTATGATAAAATGGGCTCAAGATGTGGGTCATAATATAGATATGGCAGCTTGAGAAAAATTATGGAAAATGGATTTAAAGTTTACTGCATGTTATACTTTAAAAGAAAATTATTATAGGATGATGTACAGGTGGTAGTTGACACCCAAAAAATCAGCATTAATGTATAAAAATGTTCCAAACAAATGCTGGAAATGTGGACACTGTGAAGGAACTTTTTTTCATATGTGGTGGTCTTGCGGGAAGGCGAAGGCCTTTTGGGATAAGATATATAATGAATTGAAGAAAAAATTTTAAATGACATTTCCTAAGAAACCAGAATCCTTCCTGCTGGGAATAACGCAAGGAGAGTTTTCCAGAAGAAATTTAACTATTTTTATGTATGCAACCACAGTGGCCAGAATAGTATATGCGCAGAAATGGAAGGACAATGAAATGCCCTCAAAAGAAGATTGGCTGATAAAAATTTTGGAATATGCTGAGATGGCAAAACTTACAGTACTGATAAGGGATGAAAACTTGGAATGTTTTAAAGAAGATTGGAAACCATTCTTACTATACTTAAAGAACTATTTTTCTAATATCGATTTTTCAGCAGGGTTTGAAATTTAGTAATAATAGCAGGTCGGGTAGAGTAAAATTGAGTTTGTAATGTGTAGGATATATGCTTTGAATTATTATAGCAATGGTTGATTTGTATAGTTAATGAATCGCACAGATTGGTGAGCGGGAAGTCAATATTTACTTAATTAGATGTAACGGGATTGTTAAGATATTGTAAAAACCAATAAAAATTTTAAAAGCCAAAAAAAAAAAAAAAAAAGGAAACATCCACCCTGGTTGAAGATCCATGTATATACCATATACATCCAGCATTCATACATAAGAGTCATACTTGCTAACCGGAGGTGTTCACTGGTGTGTACAACTGACTACCCACCTCCCAATATTCAACCCACAGACCCAGAGATCCTCCCTAGAGATCCTATTGTTACCTGTGATTGTAGGCATTCTATATTAATCTGTATTAATCTATAATCTGTTTCTAAAAGATAGAACCAAAATAATGCCATCTTGAACTCTCTGAGAACTAGGCCAGGGTTTTATGATCAGGATGCCTGTGTCAGCTGGTTCTGTTCTTCATCAAATCGCCTGTTGTTCTACCCTGAGTTTTATCAGTAAACTGTTATTTCTGCTATTTACTGCCTGCCTCCCATGGCCATGCTTCGCTGCACTCGGGCCTGGGATGACAACCAGATAACCATTTGCTATGTAACAACAAACTGTGTAACGATTTAGAGCCTTAACAGTGGTTGTGCTGTGATCTTCAAGGATGTGTATGATGATTGATTGGTAGGGCCTACCTGACAAGAGCAGTGGTTTATTTGTATGTGCTAATATGCTTGGAATGTATTCAGATGTATCAACTCATGTATAAATGCTTTGGACGGACTCCCTTTTGGGTCCATCTTGTCTTTGGGAATTATCCCCTTGACGGTCGTTTACTTACTCTGCAGAGATAATAAAGCTACTTTGACCTTAGAAGTCTCCTCTTGATATGTGCAAGAACTGGTGATCGGCTACCAAGTAGAAATAATCCGTTGCTAGTTATCACTATACCTAGCCCTAACATGCTCTACATGGGGCTGCCCTTGAAGAATATCCGGAAACTGCAGCTAGTGCAAAATGCGGCAGCTAGGGTTTTATCTGGAGCTGCCCGGTGGGACACGTCAGACCAAGTTTGAAAGAGCTGCACTTGCTACCAGTTTGTTTCCAGGTCCAATTCAAGGTGCTGGTTTTGACCTTTAAAGCCCTTAACGGTTTGGGCCCAGGATACCTGAGGGACCGCCTGCTCCCAAGGGTTACTGCCCGCTTGACGAGGTCATCTGAGGGGGCTCTGCCGATAATGAGGGAGGCTCGTTTGTTGTGCATGCGGCACAGGGCCCACTCTGTTGCTGCCCCCAGACTCTGGAATGCTCTCCCAGTGACTATTCGCTCCTCGGTCTCCATTACAGCTTTTAGAAAGAGTGTAAAATCTTGGCTTTTTGCCCAGGCATTTATTTAATTCTCTGCTGCTACTCTTTGTACTCTGTATTACTTTTATGCTTTTGTTTTAAATTTTTAATCAGATTTGTTTAATATTTTTCACTCAATATTCTAATTTTGTCTTTTTCACCATCTTGTTTTTAAATTTTGCTGTAAACCGCCTTGGAATTGTTTTAATGAAAGGCAGTATATAAATTTAACACCCATTTGCTGTCACTGGATCTCATCCAAGCCCTATCTGACCCTGAGAACTACCAGTTAAGACAGCTGAACTGCCACTCTCTGCTCCATTCTAAAGCCCTTCCCTCAGGAATCCCACTTGGAGGGCAGTTGGCTCCTTGGGTTTCAAAAGATGATTGACAGCTCTGGTGCTGCTGCCAACCATCACACAGACCCTTAGTCCATCTAGCTCAGCGTTGTTCTACTCTGAGTGGCTGCTGCTCTCCAGGGCTTCGGATGGAGAAGGGTCTTTCCCAACTCTACCTGGAGATGCTGCCAGGGATTGAACCTGGGACCTTCTGCACACAAAAGAGGCTCTGTCACTGAGCTGTTCACTTGGGAGCAGTAAACCCTGTCAAACAAAGCATACCTGGCTTCTAAATAAGGAGGCCAAGTCCTGGGCTACATATCTTTGTGAGTCTTCAGTAGCCAATGTTTGAAGAAGCGTGCTCTCTCCTGGCGGGAGAAAAACACTACTACAGTGGTCCCTCGACTTACGAAGTTAATCCGTTCCGAACGCACGTTCGTAGGTCGAAATTTTCGTAAGTCGAAAAGCGCACCACGGAGGTCTGGAAACATTCGTAAGTCGAGGAAACCGCATCTAAAAATTCGTAAGTCGAGGAAGCCGCATCTAAACCGGCAACGACTTCCGGTCATTTTTGTCGTTCGTAAGTCGAAAACTTCGGATGTCGAGTAGTTCGTAAGTCAAGGGACCACTGTACAGGTTTCTGCAACAGATTCATTAATGGGTACACTAACAATGAATATATGGAGGCATTGCCTCGTCCTGGCCAGACACAGTCAATCCAAAAAAGAGATGAGTTTAATCACAGTCATCTCCATGAATTAGATGAACAGGAAAACCTGAAAAATAGTGAACTTAACATGTGAGCAGGACTAGTTTAAAGATAAAATTCTGTCTGCTTGCCCCAGAAGGTTTAAATGTAGAATTAATCTAGTGATGACCACCTCTCTCGAACTGAAGGACTTCAGTGCACATTGGCCCACATGAAAAACGGGCCCTTATCAAGGCAAATAAATCAGATTAAAAATGGTTACAAGTTTGGGATAAGTTCCTTAAATGGTACATACAAGAGCCTTCTTTACTTACAGATATCTACAGATGCAAAGGTGTGTGCTCCTTCTCTTTTTCCCTTCCCTTCCTTTCCTTTCTTTGTTTTGAAACAGCTGCACTGGCTGCTGATATGTTTCTGGGCAAAATACAAAGTGCTGATTATTACCTTTAAAGCCCTGAACGGCTTAGGTCCAGGTTACCTTAGAGAGTGCCTTCTTACGCATGATCCTCACCGCACAGTAAGGTCATCTGAGGAGGTCCGTCTCCAGCTACCGCGGATGTGTCTGGTGGCAACTCGGAGGCAGGCCTTCTCTGTAGCTGCTCCTGGCCTGTGGAATGCACTCCTGGCAGAAATCGGTAATCTGAATTCTTTATTGGTGTTCAGGAGAGCCCTCAAAACCTATTTGTTTGGCCTGGCCTTCCAGGGTTTTTAAATTGTTGTAAATGGTTTTAATGTTGTAACCTGGTTTTTCAGGGTTTTTTAATTGTTTTGAATGTTTTAATTGTTATTGTTTTATGGTGTTTTATAATCTCTGTTTTTTACTGTTAATTTAATTGTTTTGTTTTAATGTAAACCACCCTAAGCCATTTTGGAAGGGTGGTATAGAAACTGAATACATAAAATAAAATAAAATAAAATAAAATAAAATAAAATAAACTGCTTCCTGGAGCAGCCCCTTGGATTGAAATGCCCATGGAGATTCTTCTCTTGTCCTGAGGAAGAGCTGGCTGTCTTCCCCAAGGGATTACGGCCTTTTCCATTACTGGTAAAGTTTGCCGTTGAGTCGATGTCGACTCCTGGTGCCCACAGAGCCCTGTGGTTGTCTTTGGTAGAATACAGGAGGGGTTTACCACTGCCATTTCCCACACAGTATGAGATGATGCCTTTCAGTATCTTCCTATATCGCTGCTGCCTGATATAGGTGTTTCTCATAGTCTGGGAAACATACCAGTGGGGATTCGAACCAGCAACCACTGGCTTGTTAGTCAAGTCATTTCCCCGCTGGGCCATTAGGTGACTATGCTAGTCTAAAAACTACTAGGCTGGGGATCTTCAAGCATGCAGAGGATGGGAAGGGAAATTAAGAAAAGTCATCGTTACCTATCTAGGAGATTTTACAGACAGGGCTTTATGCTGTGGGGTATCTGAGGAGGGAATCTACTTCGCAATAGAGTCGAGACAGTTTAATCTGGGAGTCCGGATTACATACAGCATTCACATAGCCCTCAGCTGCTCCCCTACACATATCAAAGACAAGTGTCAGAGTTTAGCAGAAACATCTCAAAAGCCGCTGGAAATGGAGGATTATTTTAAGTCGGACATACCTTGGACTAAGCCAGAATTTGCAGCCTCCCTTGGGGGGGGGGGCGGGGGACAAAGCCCTGTCTGTCCTAGTTTCTGTTAGCCTGCAGGGAGGTCAGGTTAAATCCAGCAAATATGTGGACTGGCACACTCCAATCAGGAATGGATTCGACAGGGAGTGGAGGGGGAGCCCTGTCTGTAAAACCTGGTGAGATGTACTGAAGCCACATATTATTATGTAGTTTATAATTTTTGTTTTGTTAATTAATTTTAATGGTGTTTTCATGTAAACCACCCTGAGCCTTTTGGAAGGGAGTATAAATTTTTTTAATAATAACAAACAAACAAACAAATAATATTCAGTAGAAGAAAAATGGGGTGTGCTACCAGGTTCAGAGAGAGAGCCTTGGGCTTGGAAGTCCTTTTTAAGAGGGTCCAAGTCATGTGCTCAGTGCCCACTGAACACCTCAATATACAAATATGAATGCAATGAATATTGATTAGATAGATAGATAGAAGCTGGTCTTGTGGTAGCAAGCATGACTTGTCCCCTTAGCTAAGCAGGGTCCACTCTGGTTACATATGAATGGGAAGCTAGATGTGTGAACACTGTAAAATATTTCCCTTAAGGGATGGAGCTGCTCTGGGAATAGCATCTGTGTACTTGCATGCAGAAGGTTCCTAGTTCCCTGGCATCGCCAAGATAAGGCTGAGAGAGACTCCTGCCTGCAACCTTGAAGATAAGGCAAGGAGAAGCCGCTGCCAGTCTGTGTAGACAAATACTGAGCTAGATGGACCTATGGTCTGACTCAGTATATGGCAGCTTCCTATGTTCCTACAGAAATAAATAAAATGGGATGCCAGACTGGGGATGGATAGGGTCAGTTGCTCTCCCCCTGCTAAATAAAGAGGATCACCACTTTTAAAAGGTGCCTCTTTGCTCATTTAGCCTGGAACACTTCATATGCTTCTTGTGTCAGAGAATAGGAAGAATGGGATTAGTTGCCAGACAGAAAATAGGCTTATCTTCAGGACCAAAAATACAAAATACTTGTGTTGGGCAGTTATCTCCTAAGAAAGGGTAAATGGCTTTAGCCATCATGGTTAATGGGCAATCCAGTAGGAAAACAATGAGAGCCAGGTATGGACAAAAAGAGCTTCCAGAAGATGTCAGAAAACCCATACAGGAGATGGACAAAAGAGCCAATCTCCCTGGGGCAATAGAATGATTCAAGAGAAGACAGGGCCTTTTAGATACACAAATGCAAGAATGTCAGGAATGTTGCAAACTTGCTCTGGAGGGGTCATAGCAATAGCCACTGCATCTGAGGGAAGTCTCAGGCTATTAGGAATGATCTGTGCAGTCAGCCTGATTTTAATGGAGTGGTGAGTCTGTATTGGACTCTCCTGGGAGTAAAACACATTTGCCATGCTTCTCCCCCTTTAGGGATTCCTGGGTTTTTCCAAACTCCAGTGCTAAAATACTGCTTATTCCTGGACTATTTTCTCATCCACACATCTCAGCCATGCCAAATACTCCAGTAGGGGTGTAAACCAAATTAAAGGGGGGTGGTGGTGTACTGTCAGATCTGGGATCCAGTATGAGGCTGCTAGGCAGCCAATGGACTGCCTCCTAGCAATAAAAAGGCAGCTCCCAAAGCAAGAAAGCAAAGCAATGATTGGCTGAAATGTATTTTGGTTTCGGCAAAATGTATTTTCAAAATACAAAATATTCGAGCAAATGTATTTTTGATACAAATTTTTTTCCTGAAAAGTATTTTTCATACAAAATACAAAAGTATTTTAAAAACATATTTTAAATACTTGTATTTTCTATACTGCTTAGCTCTGCAAGTCATGCAGAACATGAGGGGAGACCAGCATTACCCACTACATGAAGTGTCACACTTTTCCAGAACAGGAACTTCACTTGACTTGGACATAATATTAAATATTATTCTGCACTGCATAGAAACTACTTTAATGACCTGAAAATACTAAAGTAACAGCTTTGTTTGTTTGTTTGGACATTTGTCCGGGGGGGGGGGGGATCCTGTAAAGAGTGTGGGGGAGGAGTCAGAAAGAAAAAGGGAGGGAAAGGAGAAGGAGAAAATGGAGTTGTTGCTGAATAAACCTTTAATAAACCAAGGTATCTCATACTGCGCAGGAGGCAATGGTAAACCCCTCCTGTATTCTACCAAAGAAAACCACAGGGCTCTGTGGGTGCCAGGAATAAAAAATGACTTGATGGTGCACTTTACTTTACTTTATGAGGGATGTAGCTGTAAAACATGTAACATTCACACCCAGGGGCGTAGCTATAATTGGGCTAACGGGTTCAAAGAACCCGAGCCGTGCCCAATCAGGAGCCGCCATCGCAGCCCTGACACGCCCCCCACGTCTGACGTCAGACGCAGGGGCGGTAGTTTAGCTCCTGAGCGGGGACCGCGCAGCCCCTTTGGGAGCTAAACAAAGGCTGGCGCTGCATTCGCAGCACCAGCCAGGAGCGGCTCTTCCCTGCAAAGGCAGGGAAGAGTTGCTCCCGGCTGGTGCTGCGAACGCAGCGCCAGCCTAACTAGCTCCTGAGGGGGCTGCGCGGCCCCTTCAGGAGCTAAGACTAGTGCTACATTCACAACGCAGCCCAAAAGTGGCTCTTACCTGCAGGGAAGAGCCTCTCCTGGGCTGTGCTGCGAACGCAGCACCAGCCTTTGTCTAACTGCCGAGGGGGCTGCGCGGCCCCTTCAGCAGTTAAGCTGCTTCTCCCGAAGGGAGCCTCAAGGCTCTGTTCGGGAGCCAGACCACGCCCCCCGTGTCTGATGTCAGACGCGGGGGCGTGGCTATCCCCTGCGTCTGATGTCAGGCTCAGGGGGCGGGGCTATCGGGTGCCCACCGCGGCCGCACATAGGCCGCCGGCAGGCTAGCTACGCCCCTGTTCACACCACATTTCCTAGTACATGTTGAAATGCTGTCCTCACTCCCAGACATAGTACATTGACGTTTGACACTCCTCATTTTTCACAGTTAACAGTTCCTACACCATAATTGCTATAGAATCAAGCAGTATCCCTTTCCCAGCAATGGTGTACACTGAGTACAGTGGCGCATGCTAACCCAACACCCCCAAAGTACTTGAAGATGCCAAGAATCCTAAGTTAGAGGTTTGCTGATGAATCACATGGCAATAACAAGAAGCATCAACTTTCCAACCAGTCAAGTCACTCAGTGTATTTGTTTAAATCATAGGTCATAACAAAATTTATACAAAGCACAATGGGCCCATTGGATCACGTGTGCTGTACAATGCAAAGGTGTTCAGTGCCAACAGTGAAGGCATATAAAAGAGCTAGGAGTCAGTACTGTATTTTAGCAATTCAAGTTATCTCACCATCTTGCTACCATTTCAATATCAGGTGATTATCTTGACAAAATAGAACAGCTGTTTGAATATATTTATGCCTAAACTTCTAGGCAGCTATTGCAAATAAAGCTATCTTAAAAGCAATGTATTTGCCTTGGTGCACATAGAAGGAGCAAGCTATTTCAAAATCAGACATTACAGTATGCCAAATGAATTATATATATGCATTAATATCAGTCCAGTGAAAGTCATGTTTGTGATCAACGTCCTGCAGATTTCAACTGATCTTTCTCTGATATGGAGCCCTTGGCAGAGTTGGCAATAGTGGTGGTGGTGGTTTTTTAAATAACAAAAGATTCAAATTACATCCATCACTAGGACTGCCGGAAATCAAACTGGGAGAATATAGATTTTATTTTTTGCAATTAAATTCAAGTTAGTGGGGTTACTTGAGACACCCCCCACCCACCCACCCAAAACACACACACACACGCCCCTCCTAATTCCATTCAGCTTGTCCTCCCTGCGTTGAGAAGATCTGCTAAAAGAAAGAAAGAAAGAAAGAAAGAAAGAAAGAAAGAAAGAAAGAAAGAAAGAAAGAAAGAAAGAAGAGGAACTGGTCTGGCAAGTGGCTGAGCCAGAGCCTGGTTTGACTGATCATTCAGAAGGAAATAATAAATTTAAAAAAGCAATCGTTCAACCAGGTAACTGGGAGCTAGAGGCCTTAACTCTTTAAAGGGACTGAAGAGACAGACAGTGGAGGAGACTTTTTCTTGCTGATGGAAACTTAGCCCAAGATTTCCTGGGCTTCTACCAAACCCCAGAAACAGAAAGGTTCAAGGGCTGCCCCACAATCATTGCTTAATTTTTAAGATGAAAGGTGCTAGAAAAGGATTTGAGCCTGCCTCAAAGTCATATTCTCTGACCTGCAACCGTCTGATCAGTTCCAGATCTGTGTGGGCTGATTAGATAGATTCTTTATTTCGGTCGTTGACCAGCATAAAAAGAAAATAATTTGCAGTAACATCCAATTAAACATCCAATTAAATGATAACATCGTTAAATCCAGTTAAATGATAAATTCTTTACGGGTTTTACAAACAATATAACAAAACTTGGCCACACTGCAGGAAACTGTTTCTTTAAAACTGGACAGCAAATCATCTAAATAAAATTCATCACTATGGCCTGGAAAATTCTTTAACAAAGGGGAAATAAAATTTAAATGAATATCCTTGTAAAAAGCACAATAGAGAATCATGTTAGCAATGGTTTCTATGTCTCCTGAGTCACATGGGCAAAAGCGAGCTGAGTAAGGTCTCTTTTTGAACTTCACCTCTAGAACTGCAGTGGGGAGTGCATTAAGGCGGGCGAGAGTCATAGCTCTCCTAAATGTGGCTATTGACAAATTGTTTAAATATTCAGCAGGCCTAGTATTTAAAGGCTGATTGCCTATATACAATCCTCTCAGTAACTCTTGCAATTCTATATCTAAGACACGGTGCTGGCTGATTAGAGTTCTTGCGTGGTGCAGAAAAAGCTGTGGAAACTATGTTGGGACCAAGTTGTGCCAAGATATCCCAAACACAGCCCAATTGCCTAGATAAGGGGTCCCCAACTTTTGGTCCCCAGATGTTATTGGACTACAACTCCCATCATTCCCAACCACTGTCATTGTGCCTGAGGATGATGGGACTTGTAGTCCAATAACATCTGGGGACCCAAGGCTGGGAATCCCTGGCCTAGATCAATCCTTTCATATGTGAGGCTGTTTATACTGAATCAGATCCTTTGGTCCATCTAGCTCAGTAGGGTCTTTCCCAATCCTACCTGCCTCACTGTCTGTTTTAAGCTGCTTTTTTTTAGTTTTTCCTTCACACACACTCGAATGTACACACACACACACACACACACACACACACACCCCTTCCCTTGAAGAGGGATGAGATGAGTCACTTCCCCCAAACTCTAAAAGCTTCCCCCAATCCAAATATTCCTGAAAGATCTCCATAACCAGAGACAACCTTTTAACAATTAACAATTAGCCCCCAGAAATAAACATCTTAAGTACTGACCATGAAGAAACATTAATATCCTGTTATCAATCTCAGACTGTGATCAGGCATAACTATAAGGCACACCCATAATGTTATTTTCCAGCGCTAATAATGGATTGAGGCCTATCCAGAGCTGTATATATTCCCTGCTACCCAAAAGAAACTGAAATTCCAAGCCAAAAGTTTAAGCCTACACCCATTATACAAATGTGTACAAATGATATAAGTTCATGCTGGTGGGGGTAGGCAGATTGGTTGCCCTAAGGAAACCTCAAGCTTGCTCTGACCAGTGTTTTGAAGGCACAGGAGTGATTGGGGAATGCAGCAAACTCTCATCCAGATGTGCCTTAGGAGAGCCTCTGTTACCACTTTTGAAATCTGGATGCTGAGAGGTGTGGTTTGGGAAGCAGTGTGCTAATATGGTGATGTTATTCCTCCAGTGTTATTGATGTGATCACCTGCTACAATGCCCTGAAGCCCTTTACATAGGCAAAACAGGACAGTCTCTATTTAAGAAAATGAATGGAGACAAATTTGGCATTTAAACATGCAGGAACGCCAGTGGCAGAGGAATCTGATCTCTTTTGACATTCGGTTTTTAAGAACACTATATTAGGATTGAGTTCACACATACTGTACGTACATCATTCAGTGGACTGGCTCATACCATCCTCAGCAATAATCCATTTACCAGGAATCTGGGATAGCTGGTAGGTGTACATGCCCATGGTGTGTGTCGTGCAGGCTGCCAAAAACCTCCTGTTCCTGGGTTTGCAGGGCATCAATTACACATTTGACCAGGATAATTAATCTGAGGCCTGAATGGAGCTTGTCGATCCCAGTTGATTGGCAGGCTGAAAACCCAGGATAAGGAGGTATTTTGCAACCTACATACCAAGCTCTGCAAGAGCACATGGCCACTGGGAATCCCATTGGATTGGACATTGCTGGTGATCATCGTGTGAACCAGAACAGCGAACAGTGCATTGCCTGTGTGAATCAGCCATTAAAGGTTACTGCAAATCCACTAACAAACATGTTATCCTTAAATACTTTCTGATGGAGGCAGTCCATACATTCAGCTGTTGTGAGTCCTCAGGTGTTGAGAGACATAATTTATACATGTGAATCAGTCCTCAGATTCAGAGGGTGCTGTGGTGTAGTGGTTAGAGTGCCAAGAATGATGTGGGAGGCCCAGGTTCACATTCCTGATCAGCCCCAAGTCTCCGTTGGCTGTGCAGCACAATCCTCAACATGTTTTCTCAAAATGAGTTGAGGAGTGCAGCTTTGCAGGCACACACATACATTTATATCCTGTCCTACGTCATGAATATAAGCTCAAAGCAGCTAAGAAATAACCAATAAAGCCAATACATATATAATGAAAACAACATACAGTAGAAAACAGCTGTGATCATATCTCTTCCAACTGACTGATTTAATTTTTATTGGGTAAACTTAAAAGACTTTACCCAATAAAAAAGCTTTCAGTCATAAGTGCGAGAGAGAGAGAGAGAGAGAGAGTGAGTCTGTTGCATTTCCCTGAGCAGAGAGTTACAAAGGTGTAGTGCCACAACAGAAATGGCCCTGTGTCTGGTTCCCACCAACTGAAGGCCAACTAGAGGTGTGTCAGAGAGCAGGCCCTTCAACATGCACTCCAGGGCTTGGGCAGGCTCTTACTTACTCAGTCAACTTCCTTGGGAGGAAGTCCCAAACAACTCAGTTGGACTCACTTCCTAGTAAATATGCATAATATTGGACTGCTTGGCACACTGCCATCTTCTTGCCTAAACTACTCTCACTGAGTGGTTATGAGACTAAAGATTGATAATCACCTATATGCCACCTTGAGCATACGAGGAAAGGGCGGGGATAAAGGAAGTGATTAGTTAAAAAACAAACAGTAAGAAGCTGAAAAACTGGAATTTGCTAGTCTAGTTTGCACATACAACATTCTTCATGGGATGACTGCAACATCAAGGGATTAACATACATATGTCAATAAACTAGCACAGACCAGACCCTACAGAGAGAACATGAATATCATCCAGTGTCTCTTCAAACACAATGCTTTTCAATAGCATTGGTTCACACATACCACTCCAGCTGCCAAGAACGAAGTGATAAGAAACCAAATGAGGAGCATGTATGCATGAAACAGCTCCAAAAAAACGATCTATGGCTTAAATTATGTCATTTAGTTTGAATAGAGACATTCACAGCTAGCTCTCTCACTATATAATGTCCCTCATTTGGTGTTACAGCTGGTGTTTATATCCAGACAACGTTACAGTGTTACAGCTGGTGCTCCAGACAATGCTTAAGTTAGTATTTTTCAACCCCTTTGGAACTGAGGAATCATGTAACAACAACAATAACAAATATTTATATACCGCTTTTCAACAAAGGTTTCCAAAGCAGTTAACATAGAGAATAAATAAATAAATTATTCCTTTTTAGGTTTACATAGAGAATATAGAGGTTTATAGGTTTACATAGAGAAATAATAAATAAATAAATAAATCCCAAAGGGCTCACAATCTAAAAAGAAACATAAGACCAACACCAGCAACAGTCACTGGAGGTACTGTGCTGGGGGTGGATAGGGCCAGTTACTCTCCCCCTGCTAAATAAAGAGAATCACCACATTTAACATGTTGCAGAACCCTACCACACACACACACACACACAGAGTTAAAAAAACAAAAACTAAAAATGAGTAATGAGTAATTTGTTTCACAATTACAGAAACCAAGGGCAAATGTTTGTACAAATTTATAATTATAACTTGGAATATCATTATAGATTATAATTGGCAATCAGACAATTAAACACTTTCATAAATAATTTTTAGGGTTGCCAACATTTCATTGCCAGAATGAGGGACACAAGTTCTAGAATGAGGGAGACATGTTTGTGGGGACTGGCTGGGTGCAGGGGGCTGGGAGGTGTATGCAGTGGTAATCAAGGGCTTGAGTATCATTGACATATATGTAATTGAATTATATTTCTATTGATAAATGAGGGACAAATGAGGGACAAATGCTGTCCCTATAGGGGCCAACATTTCATCCTTGAAATGAGGGACATCCTGCGTAATGAGGGACAGTTGGCAACCCTAGGCACAAGACCAGAGAGGGCCACATGTTATTCATAAACATTCCCATTCTTGGGATAGGTGAGACTGACTGGCGCAAGAACAAGAGGCGAGAGTGAGGTGCCTGAGGAGACTGTAAAATTTCACAGAAGCCCTGAGGGATGCTTGTGGAACCCGAAGGTTTCACAATACCCTGGCTGAAAAACTCTGCCTTAGATTATGGTGCATTCCTGCTTTTCAACTCGGTTAACATGATGTGATCTTTACAATTCCAGTGTTTTGAAGTTATCATCTTGATAGCTTGGTTTGCATGCCAGTGATATCTCACCCTCTATTTATCTATCATTGCCTTTGCCCTTCAACATCATGATGCACTTGCTAAGGTAAGCTGTTTATGAAATGTTGCCCCAGTAAATTCATCTCTGAAGTGTCTCAGAACTTAACTTTTTTTTTCTACAACAGACTAACAAGATGGCTGTTCTGGAATTCCCCATGAATCCAAAGAACCTGTGTCTCCCCATCCACCCATTTCCCTCAGGTGCCATCAAATTGAATTGCTTTGGGGCAGCAGAACACCTTGGCTTAGATTTCTCTCATCATGAATATTCAGATCTCTCTCAGCTCAGCCTCTGTTGGCTTCTGTTTACTTTAGGCAGGAGTGGCTCAGTCTCCGGTTAACCTTGACATACAGCAAGCAAGAGAGAGAGAGGTGCAGCAGAAACAGGTATGTGGCACCTCGGCACACCTGAGATGTGAGAACCGCTTTTCTCCCGGTTGCAGGAGCCCAACCTGCCAGTTTTGCCACGGAGTTCTGCCTCTCCTTTCTCCATGTCGGTCTTTGTTCACGACAGCTGAACATACTCTCTGGTGAGGGAAGAAGTGTATTAGTCCAACGAAGCAGGTATGTTGGCAATGGCGCTGTTGGGAGAGGAGGGGGACGGAAACTCAAACCACTCACTGGGCCGCTATGCCTCAGTGCCTCCAGAAATGTTTAATTGATCATCACAACAGATGGAAAGCCTGAAACCAGTGTAGGGCAGTTGGCAGGGTTTGGATCTGGGAGACACAGCTTCTTGAGCCTTGCTTGCTCCTCCCTGGGGCGCAGGGGCCTTGGACTAAGATGTTTTCTCTCGGCCAAATCTATCTCACAAGGCTGCTGTTGAAATAAAATAAGATGACACATCTACTAAGCACCTTTCCCCCACGTTACACAGCAGCAAACTGAGATTTACCCCTGAAAGTAAAGTTGAGAGGAAGGCCTAGCCAATCCTAATTAGTAGACATGTATAGTACTAATCTGAACATATGGAAGCTTGCCCCACCCATTCACACTTAACTTTTTCATGTACACTTAAAATAACTGAGGTGTACTCCTGAAAAACGTGAACTGGCCCCAAGAGCTTTGTGCATGAAATGTGCAGCTCACAGCAGTGATTCATTTGTTACACAGAAGTCTTCCTGCAAGGTAGTGTGTTTGTGGTAGGGATATCGCAAAGCACACACATCTGAAGTGCAGACTTTTGTTTTGGAGAAAATGCCATTCAACCCCAGGTAGCACAAATTGCAATGGTTGTGTGAGTGTCGCAGAATCTATTACAAGAATGGCAATGAGTAACTCAACTGCTCACCCCCACCCCACCCCACCCCGCCCAGATGTCAGTACCAATGTATAACTTGTTAATATTGTCTGTTAATATCGTCTGGTGTTATGTAACAGTCTTGAGGTGGAGGGGCGCTGCTTCTCTTCCAGTGCAGGAGCATAGAAGCAAAGGTTTTCTTTCAATTGCATCCTTCCTGCTCCCTTATTTAGTAAGAGAAAGGGTAGGTGGGAAGAAAGGAGATGAAGGATAGGTTTATACTGAAAATTCAAGCCAGTTTCAAGGCAGTTTAAGTATCAAACCTCCCAATAAAGGAATCCTTGAAATTATGCTTCTATGGAGCAACTATGGCATCTAAACAAAGAGCTGTCATCTTGTGCATAAGACTATAATTTGCATAGTTCTGGGGTGGGGAAATCCATTTCAAGGAGTTCCAAAACAATGTAAATTTGTGCTGTAGAAGCGCCCAATGACAGGTTGTTGCTATGTGTGAGCAACAAAAGAATCTCTCTTCATGCTCCCCTCCACCCATCCCCACTCCACAAGTAATTTCTGGTAGAGCAGAGGAAGGAAAGGGAATACTTGATCCTCCACTCCTTTTATCTTTTCCCACACAACCTGCTAATAAATCCAGGGTGCTTCCACAAGTCAGCCCATGAATGCTGCTGATCGCTTTTTCAGAGTTAGCTGGAACCGGAATTTAAAATGGTGCTTCCACATGCCAATTAATATAGAACTTTATTCTCTAGCAATGCCCTTCCCCCGGGCAAGACCCTTCACCATGCTTACAGTAAGTTCCATTCAGCAAAGGTCCTTTCCGATATGAATTGAAACCCTCCTCTTTCAGGTTCTTCAGCTGGCTTCATTAGTTGTTCAATGGAGGGATTAGTGCTGAATAGCCTCTGAGTTGCCCTTTGAATAGCCTCTCTGAATTGCCCTACTGTCCATTTCCCCTCACCCCACCCTTGCAGGGGTGCGGTGGGTGAGGGGAAAAGAAAGGATAAAAACAAACATACGTTATAGAATATCCTACTCTAGATGCTATAATTAAATTTCTAAGCACCATGGCTCCCTGGCATCTAGGATTCGTCAAGCCTAGATCTAGAGCTGGGCTGCTCAACGATGGCCCTCCTGCAGATGTTGGCCTACAACTCCCATAATCTCTGGCTGGCTATTGGCCACTGTGGCTGGGGATAATGGGGTTTGTAGGCCAAAAACAGCTGGGGAGGCCTAAGGTGAGCAGGCCTAATCTAGGGTGTCTTGTAGGGTTGCCAGTCCTCCAGGAATGGCTTAGACTAGAGTCTTCAGGAATTGGCTTCAATCTCCAGGAAAGATTGAAAAGCAATCCTGGAGAATTTAATGGCTTGATATTGTGGACAATACTGGGAAAACATTTTGCTTCAGTTGACAACCCTCTTCATACCCTAGATCAGGGTTTTTCAACCTGTGGTACCCCAGATGTTGCTGAACTACAGCTCCCAATTTATTGGGCTACAATTTATTGTGTCTGGGGTGATGGTTTTTCAGCAGCTTCTTCCCTAGACTGGATAGTGAAGCAACAGAGCCTTATGGGAGATTCTTTCTTTTTCTCTCTTTTCAACACACCATGTCCCCAGCTCTTGGTCTCCCTTCACTTCCCAATTATAGCACAGGTTTGCTTCAAACAGACTAAAAGAAAGATCACAAAGCAACAAAACAAAACAAAACCCCACCTTCAGCAAACACCCAGTTGAGATCTTGACGGAGACTGCTTCAGTCCAGGATCGAAGCTGGCTTTGAATTTTAAAAAACAAACAAACCCTCAGTTATTTATGGATCTGAACTTGGCTGGCCTCTCTGTGCTTTTCCAGACAACTTGCATTGTTTTCAGTTCCTGCAGCAGTACAATACTTACTGACAGGCTCTGGTGTGAGATCCAGATGCAAATCTGAGTTTCTGAAGAATTCCATTCTCTGTCCTAGTGAATTTTGGCTTTGTAGTCAGACCCTGAGTGCCGCCTTAGCACTATATTTACAGCGCCACCTACTGGCCAGCAATGCTCTCCCTCTCTTTTCAAGTCCACTTTAAACTGGGCTTTTTCTTTAAAGTAGCCATGAAAAGAGACTGAAAGTACTTGCCTTCGTATGCACATGGATGAGGTGAGCTGTGAACTAAGTGTTATTCAGGTCGTAGCTGACACATTTTAGAGTGTGTACAAACAGTTTTACTGGTGAGCCTGCTGTGTACCTTTTCCCAAGAGAGGGTAAAGCAGCTTGGAGGGGGGACAATTCCTTCCTCCAGCAGGAAAACAGCCTGAGGAGGGAGGATTGAGAACCCTCCCCTCCTTGGTCTCTCATTTCGAATGGTATATTATAAAACAAGACATCTGTCAAAAGAATCTCAGAACTGTGCTTAACATGCAGTTCTTCCCTCAGTAAAGGGGCAACCCTTCCAAGAGGCAAGGTGAGGTCACCTCGGGCAGTATATCATTGTGGTGCCAGCAAGGCAGCAAGATGCCCTGCTGCCCTCTCCCTTTTGAAAAAGGGGAAAGAAGGGAAGGGAAGGAGGGTGCACACAAGGGGGGGGCAGCATTTGGTGCCCTGTCTCAGGCACACAAAGGTCTTGAGCATCCACTGCCTCAGTATCCACATTATGATGTTCCCCTGCCAATAAGTGAGGCACAGGTGAGGACCAAGGGACAAAGCCTGCAGTCTGGGCTCTTCCTTAGGGTGCCAGGGACTTTGGGACTTCAGATTAACTATTTGTCTTGTATGATCTATTTCCAGTAATAAAAACCAGGAGGGCGGCGGGGAATAATAGGATTTGGAATATTAAGCTCTGACATCTAGATCTGCTTCACTGACCAGCTTTAGAGAGAAGAAACAACCAAAGCTACAGAAACTTTGACACATTTGCCTTTGTTGTATGTTGATCTCACAAGGGTGACGAGTCCTGTCTGCCAGCCACCATGGCGGAAAATAATCATAGCTGGTGGAAACTGACCTTCCTCCGGAAGAAGAAATCAACCCCCAGAGTTTTGATGCTAGCTTCTGAAAACCCAGATATCTATGCTGTTGTCAACAATGAGAACCAGCAAGAGGGTATGCTAGCAGACAGTGGCAGCAGTGGGAGCAGTGAGCGTGAATTCAATGCCCGGCTAGAGAAGATTGTGGACAAGAACACCAAAGGGAAACATGTCAAGGTCTCACATTCGGGGCGCTTCAAAGAAAAGCAGAGAGTGAGGCCCACCTTGTCAGAAAACCCCAACTTGTTTGCTGACAGTGAGCGGGATGAAAAATGAGGGGTTTTGGAAGAAGATATGCCCCTCGTACACCTTCACTTAAGGACTCTCTTTTATCATAAGCCTACAATGCCTCCATTTCATTAGGTCTGCAAATGAAGTTAACGAGGGGCCATCTGGAATTCCAGATTTAGGTCCTGATTTTCACTTGAAAAGGAAAAGTTTTGAAGAGAATGAACTTTATTATTATTTTTGTTTTTAATTTAAGTAATAAAGCTAATTGTATTTAAATACTGCACAAACTTGCTGGGTAATCAGTGATAGAGAAAAAGAAAAGCCAGAGGTAGAGCGGATTACACCACACAGGAAACGTATTTATGATTACTTTAATGCAGATCTCTGAACACCTTTTAGCTAATTGCCATTTTCATAATGGGATGAGCAGAGAATGGATGTTTTTGCCTTGAGTTCAGTGCTTACTGTTGGAGTTAGGGATTCTCTAATCTGTTTTAGTGACTGGGAGTACACAACTAGGCTGTGATGCAGAACTGCACAACTGTGATCCACCAAGCCAGATGTAGCCCCCTATGTATTGTGGCTTGCCAAACATGCAGTAAACTGCCTGCTTTTTGTAGTCCCAGGCAGCTGAACCCCACTTCAACCCTTGGATTGAGATCATTCTAGGGTTCTTTGAAACAATATGTTAGGATATGCCAAGACTGATGGGATCGCATATCACAACCAGTCTCAGCATATGCTAAAGGAAGTAGGGGCTTGCGTGACGATGAGGGGGAAGCATGCACTCGCAGGGCTGAAGGATGTCAAATGGAGCTTGGCTTCAGCTGAGCTTCTTGCTACGGCTGAACTTGTAAACAAGTCCCATGTTAAAAATGATCTGGCCCCTTCTTGAGCTGCTTTGGAAACTACTTTTGAAAGTCTGATCATTCAGTGATGCTGCTAGAAAAAAACATAAAAATCAAAGGTAAGCATGTTAGGCAAAAATCCAAAAAACACAAAGAAGGTCCATTTCTTTACTAGGACCAAGTAACATGTATAAAGTGGTCGCAACCACCATTAGAACTCATTCCAGCATAACAGCAGAACTCTTTGTCTGTCTCTGCATGTAAAACAAAACAAAAAACTTGGGGGTAGGGAGACAAACAGCCTCAAGATCTGAAATGGTGTGGGGGATCGGTGTATGTGGTTTCTTGATTATGGCCTCCCCACTCTCCTAAACAAAACTCCATTATTTCATTGGACTTCTCCACAGCCTTGTGTCCAAGTTCAAGGCTCATGCCTGAAGCGTCACCCAAATGGTAGCAAACATTCATTTCAGTAAGGAGGGGGAAAGGACTTCTAAAACTGATTGTTGCACGCATTGAATTCAAGGTTGCTCTTTTCCCACATTCATTTCAATTGCCTCTAGGTCATTCCCTGCCATATCTGTTTGGCAACCCATGTGAATGTTCTCTACAAAGAACTCAATTAATAACTCACCCATCAAGTTCGTTTCGCACTCATAAAAACCAACAGTTTTGCTGAACTTTGTACATCACTTTTGTTGGATTTCATGACAGTTTGTTTTCCTAGTTGGCAAGAATTGTTCATTGGAGAGTTTTTGTCCCAATAGTTGGCTCCAGTTAGGCTTGAATTATAAAGGAAAAGCTTATTTGCTTGGTCTTTCTACACCCACTTCACCAAGAATGCTAGAGCAATTCAAGGGTGAGCTGTTTTACCCAACAAAACCCCAACCACCAAAGTTGTCCCTGAACCCCAAGAGTCTAAGCTTCTGCCTTATAGTCTCAGATGCACACACACGCACACCACACACACACACAATAAAATTGTTTTGTCTCTTTCTTCGGTGTTGACAAAGCAGCTGACAAGTGCAGCATGAGACTTCTCACCAAAATTATTTTTGCAAAATTTAAAAATTAAAATTACACATAACTAAATGATCAGTTCTACAGCACCAACAACAGCCAGTCCATTTATTAGAGCAAGTATTCTATCCAGCATCATATACAAATATGACAATTTACATGGAAAATAATTATAGATGCATCTGTCGTCTTATACCCCTAACTCATGTTGTTTCCATCATCTTAGTAGTCCAGAGCATGATGTTTTAAAAGTAAAAGAGTGCCTCTGTACATGCACAAAGTCTCTCCCCTACCAATTAAGAGGCACACTTACAAACAGCTGAGACTATGGAGAAAGCTTCACAGAGGTCAGAATGTAGGTCTCTGTGAGTGACAGCACATCATTTTTATTTGGGTACAAATTAAAACTATGGCAAGGGTGCTATAGTTGAAACTATTTTCAACACAATAAATCAGTCCCATGTGAAATTTTTAAAAATCAAGTTAATCTCTGAGTATGTGCAGAGTGCTTGCTTCATCAACATAGCTATTCCCCACCCCCTTCTGATATTAGACAGCAGCATGTCAAAGGCAAATGGTGTGTCTAGCTGGGTGCTTTCTCTTTATAAACTTACCACTGAATAGTGGGATCACAGAGGAAGACCAGGGGAGCAATGCTCATTGGGGAGGGGACAATCTCTAATTTGGAATTATATTATTTTTCCTTGTCCCCCCCACCCCCCAATGGCATCTTCTGAGTTTGCTGCTGAAAACCTGCTAGTCTCATTCTTCTTTGCTGCCAGGGCCAGATGTCCCTAATATGGAGCAAAGCAGCTAATTTGGGGTTCTGTTAAGAGCAGCAGTATGGGAGGCAAATGGATCTTATCAGTGTGGCACAATCCATCACTGATTTTGTAGAACTCCACTGAAATGTAGGAGTTGTGTTCTGTCATGCTCTTGTGCAGCTCCCATTCATCTCAATGAGACTCAGGCACAAAACGATTGCACATATGGATTGTGGTCCATAGGTGCATGTGAAGGATACCATTTGGATTGTTCATTTCAGGCACCAAAATATTCCTAAGCTGATCCTGTTATCTTTAGGTTTAAGACCTTTATAATTATGTATATATAGGATAGGGTGTGTGTGGAAGGGAGGGACTAATAAATATGTGGTGGTTGACAGGGAAACTCCTCCTTTTCCCTCCCAAGCCTGAACATTCAACGTCGATGGAATGGAAAACTCCAACATTAGATTCAGAAGAAGAGCAGCTGGATTTCCCACTGAAAACAATGGGAGTCTTAAACAATGTATATCTTTTGTAATCGTCTCTAAGATGGGGACCCTTTCCCCCAGCCTGTCTGAAAGTTGGCAGATCCAGTGCTTCGAATGGCTGTTAATTTCATGTGATGTGGAAAAAACACAGTTATAAGCAGCCAGATACAGGGTCTGTCTCCCATTGAAATCAATGGACAATTGAAATATATGAAATTAGAACTACCTGAATAAAACCCAAACACAATGAATGAATGGGGCGGCAGGGAGGTACACTGCCGCCCCGACGGACCCTTTGCTAATGGAGCACTGGCTGGGAAAAGCAGAGGGAGGGGTAAGTGCACCCTCCCCCGCCCTTAAAGTCAACCCGCTGCCTTCAAACCAGTGGAACTGCTGGTCCTTCGAACTGGTTCTGTGCACATCCCTAACAGCTAGCCACCTTCCTTAGCCTAGATTTAGCTCTTGTGAATAATTGACTGATTTATCCAATGCAACCAAATAATGGCTGAGGTATATCACCTGAACATAGGTTAAGAAGAGGGTAAATCAGCTGCCAAACAAGTGGAAAAGGGATGACAGAGCTGTTTTAAACATCTCATTCTTTTAAAAAGATACTTAAGAGAACATCTACAAGTGCTCTTGGTTAACAAACAGGCCAAATTAGGAAAGTAATGCAAAACCGGAGTTAAATGGGGCAAAGGTTGGAACTCCATTACTTCTGAATTCATGCAACCATGGTTTCGAGCAGGGGCGTAGCAAGGTTGGGGTGGGCCCAGAGACAAGATTTTAAAATGCCCCCCCCCCCAAGTTAAGCTCAAAAGGTTTTGTAAATTGTGGACAATGCAAGTCATTTAATGGTACAAGAGAAAGACATGCTGTTCTGGTAGCTCCAGGTCTTAACACTCAGATCAATTTCGGAGGATGAATACAACTTGAGGAAGCCCAGGTGGGTGCATGGCTGGGGGAGTCAGTCATGTGACTTGCCTCTGGGGGGCCCTAAGGGAGCGGGTCCCCAGACAACTGTCTCCCGTTGCCCTATTATAGTTACGCCCCTGGTTTCGAGCCAAAAGCAATCTGAGGCTTGCCTCGCCAAACCCCCCAAAACCTTCAGTTTTCAGTAAAGTTCTTTGCCAAGACCTGAGGTTTGGCTGCTGAAGCGGTATAGATGCTGCCATAACCATGGTTTTGTGCCGATTTTGTAACCGCAATCATAGAGATGGTGGTGCAGACACACCAGGGATCATGCTTGTGGTGCTTCTCACTGGCCATGTCTCCCAGCTCCAGGCCTCCTGTCTCAAATGCAGTAATGCAGCTGCCTGGCAGCAGCCCCAAACACGTCCCATCCCAAACTTGTCAGCCTGTCAAGCAGCAAAGTAGCACAAGGGCATGCCCTTAAGTGCTTTGCTCCCTGAGAATAAAGCAACAATGATGTATGTTCCTGAGCACAAAGACTCCAGATGGAAACATAAGCAGGGGACCCCACTACAGTGCCAGGATGGGAACATTTGGCAGAGGGTGTGTGTGTGTGTGTGTGTTGTTGTTGTTTTTCCCCCCCAGGGTTGGGTTTAAAAGGCAGCCCCAACTAGGGATTATTGAACAGCCAGTCTCTATTTTTTTTCATAAATAAGTTGGGGAAGGGGGGGCCTATCTCCTTTGGGGGCATTTGTTCTCCCTAGGCTTACTCATGAGAAGGGCCAGGCAGCAGGATCAGCATTCCTCCAGTGAAAGGAAAGATTCCACATATGTGATGAGGATGGATGCTGACCAGGAACGGACTGCTCACCCATGAGAGCACAAGGACATGGGGACACCTCCTCAGAATTCATGAGAAGAACCATCTGTGGGGACCGAGGTGTCAGGCAGAATCTCTAATAATGCATGACGACAAATCAACCCCTTTCCCCATGGATTGCTCTCTCACAAGAGTGTCAAACCATGAGGGTTCTATATCAAGCCAGTTTGCTCTGTGTAGGAAAGCTGTGAAGAAGGGTACGCCAGCAACTGCTCTCCCTGTCCTGGTGACTGCCACCAAGTAGATGCCAAAATGCACCACTGCCAGCCCATGTATTATAATTATAATTAGATTTCTATACCACCCTTCCAAAAATGAGCACCCTTGCTTGTGCCCCCAAATGGCAACCTCACTTTCCTGGGATCACTGGAAATCAGGGCTCCTCTCTCCCACAATTCCCCATGGTGGCAGATCTACATATGACACCACACCAGCCTGCACCCAGGGATTTTGAAAGAGAGTAAAGATCTATCCCCACACCCAATGTTCTCCCTGTCCACACACACAGCTAGGCTCTGATACCCCTTGTCAAGGAGACCATGCAAGGCTTCTCATGGGAGGAGGGGGTTGCAGTGCAAAAGTTATATCATTAACCGGAGAGAGTGGGGGCCCCACACAAGTGGGGCCCCTTTAGTTGGGTTTGCTCAACTCATGAGCACACAGTCCAATGGAAGACTGAGGGTGTTCACTGGACCTTCCCAGTAGACTGGCCCTCTCATGAGAGAGTTAGCCCGCTGGCAGAAAACCAGAACAGAACAGGTGTGGTTTGGTGTGCATGGACCACTTTGCCAGCACAAAATTTCACAAGAGCATCCTAGGTCATGGTGGGACAGACCACCCCAGGACTCTTTGCCTTCCCTCATATACATATTCCCTCCTAGGAAGTCATGTTCCCTTCCCTTTCCAGAGTAGCAGGGGAATAGTGTCCCCCCAATACCTCCCTAAGGCCACCCCCCCCAAATTGTGCTTGTGTGAGAGTTTTGTGGCGAAGCTCTCAGGAAGTGGGCAGTGCAATCGCTGTAAGAAGCACGGCACATAAAGGGGTTTTAATGCTCTTTCCATGCCGGGTGGACCATTCCAAGAAGGCATGACCACACCTGGCACCCCACCCCCCACCCCAGATCGTGGCAAATCACAGCCACTGTGGTGACACAGTGAAGCTGATGCTTCACCCACAGTCTGGCTATGAAGCTTGCTGGGACATGGTCTCAGTGTCCAAGAGAAGGGAGGGGCCACCCCACCCTGAAACCAGAAGCTGCTGCTGCAGTGGTTGGACAAATGTCTGCAATACAATTCATGGTTTCAAATTGAAACCGTGGGTTCGTCAACCTCCGGTTTCACGTTTCATGTGAATTTGGCCACAGTGTTTGTAACATATAGAAAGGAATTCCCAGTGTACAGTTTATAAAGTATGCCTTTATTTAGTCAGACTCTAAGGGATTATACCTTGATCTGTACTTAATTTATACCACAGACCAGCCTTAGTTGTTGCTTTGAATGCTGGGGCTCATCCTAGATTGCTCAACTCTGGCCCTCCTGCAGATGTTGGCCTACAACTCCCATAATCCATGGCTGGCTATTGGCCACTTTGACTGGGGATTATGGGAGTTGTAGTCCAAAAACAGCTAGGGGGGCCTAAGTTGAGCAGGCCTGTCTAGAACATGCAAATGATAATGGGGAGAAAGTCTCTGAGCACACACTGAGTGCCACTGCTTCACCAGAGAGCAGTCACATGCAGGCCTCCTACATCTAGGATTAAAGGGAAGGGCTTCTTGGTCCTGGGGCATTGCAAGATTGCAATCATAAAGTGAGAAAAACCCTTCTGTGTTGTTTAAGGGAGGAGTTGGGTTTAAATGATTAACTAGAGACCTATAGCTAAGTTTGGGTTAGCAGTTTGAACCAATATGCCAAATTCAGCTGCTTTCTTCCCACCTACCCTTTGGGACCCCCTCCCTCTCCATTCTTGTCATCTTCCACCTCCCACAGCAGGTCACCCACTCAGCCTCTCCTCTGCCTTCAACATCTGTATGCTCCCCCCACCTATCCTCACCTTTGATATCCTTTGAAATAGCTGCACTGTTTCCTAACTTTCTGAGACAGAACCTCCCTGCTTGACTTTAGAATGTTTGTAGCAGGGACATAGCTAAGGGAAAGGGGACCCGTGTTCATCCCTCTCTCTGGCAGCCCCCCAGAGTGAGGGGGTTAATGAAGAAAATAGGGAGGGTGGAGCTGGGGGCCGTGTTCTTTGAACCCTTTTGCTCAATTATAGCTATGCCCCTGGTTTGTAGCTATTCCATACCACCACAGTTTAGCCAGTGCAAGGCGTTAGAAAGGAGTTATCACAGCCAAGCAACAATCAGGTTTCATGTGAAAAAAATGTCCTAACCTCTCACCCTTCTCATGCAAGGCTACGTTCTCAGCCAGTAGACAGACCCATCCTGAGACAAAAGAACTTCTTGTGTTCTGTTTTTGGTAACAGATAATAAAGGTAGACACAGCTGCAGGAAATATTGTCTCCTTTGGGGAAATCTGGGTAGGTAAAGGTAATTAGGTAGGTAAGGGGTGCATGTGTGGGAGAGGGAGTGGGGAATTTGACACAAAGCACAAGTCCACACAATATAGCTTTTCTTTACACTGAAATGTTTTATTTGTTTAGTTTCCAAGCTGACCACACCCTGGTATTTTAAAAAAACAACCCGCTCTTTATGAAGCTATTCCTTCTTTAGATCAGAGGCTACAAAAGGGCTATTCAGTTACATGACCACTCATTCCAAACACATCCCTACCCTCTTCACCTACCTTTATTTCTTCTTTATATTGGTTATGGGCAGACAAAAAGACATCTTGGCAATGAATGAAGTGGTCAGGAAAACTGGAATGAGCACTGACATGGTAACAGTGGAGAACATGCATTAAGCCACACACAATTCTCTAGAAACTCTCATGACCCACTTTGGTGTTAGAGTCTAGCCCCAAACCCCTATGTGGGTCATCCAGGAATGAGAGAAAAGTATTTGGCTAAGCTCAGATGCCAACCCATCTTTATTGTATATATCCTGTTACTGAAAATAAGTTTCAGGATTATTAGGCCTTGGCTCAAATTAAGCTACATTTGTTTAGCTGGAGCAGGACCAGTTCCAGGTTTCAGGGGGCTTTCAGCAAGGAGCCCTATGATGCACTTCCTCCTGCTGGGCTCCCTCTCCTTATACTGGCAGTGCAGGTGTTGTGGTAGATCTGCCCCACGCCCTACAACAGTGTTCAAGCTGGCATCATCAGCAGCTAGTTAGAACCCTATTGCTGTGTTCTAACACAGGGTGGGGCGGGCAGAATGAAGTCCTCCACATCTACCACACTGCCAAGGAACACAGAGGGAGGCCCACACAGCCAGCAGCCCTAGCCTGCAGCCTAGGCCCAATCATTTCCGGGATGATAGGGCAAGCAATCATCCCCATTGGTGGCTTGGGCCCTAGCAATTGCCTGAGGATGACATGTTCCGCTACTCATCCATTTTCAGTGGCTTAGGTCATAAAGGTTTTGTGCTACCTTCAAAGAGAACCGTCTTCACCATTTACGACTGCCACATCAAAATGATGTGATATACTGGGGCAACGCAGACCTTCCCACCTTCTGAGTTCCACTCCCCAACCTCATGGTGTCATGCAGAGATTCTCCAACTGTGATCTATGGGCCACAAGTGGTCTCTGAGCTCCATCCAGGCAGCATGACATCTCCTTTCCAGACTGCCATGAGCCAACAGGGAGTGGGAGGAGAACTAGCTGGCCATCCTAAGCACAGATGTTACGGTTGCAACAGGGAGGTTGACTTGAGTATATGTTTGAGAGGAAACTGGATTCGGAAGACCCACTCTTCAGACTGCTTTTCTTAGCTGGGGTTGTTATTTTCCCTCAGAAGCATATAGCTGGAAAGCCCAGCCCCATGACATCTGCAGCTGTCCTTTAACCCCAAGACCCTGAACCTTCCCTGTAGCAAGAGGTCAAGTGGACTGGGGTGTTGGGCCTGCAGGAGTGCCGTGGCTGTGGACCACAGCCTGTGATGGGACAGATGTGGCTATAGGTCTACAAGGAAAGAAGAAGAAGAAACTTGATCACACTCCTAGCTCCCCAAGGTACAAGGGGAACATAGGAAACTGCCATCGACTGAGTCAGACCATTGGTCTATCTAGCTCAGTTTTGTCTTCACAGACTGGCAGTGGCTTCTCCAAGGTGGCAGGCAGGAATCTCTCTCAGCCCTAACTTGGAGAAGACAGGGAGGGAACTTGAAACCTAGATGCACTTCCCAGAGTGGTTCCATCCCCTGAGGGGAATATCTTCCAGTGCCCACACTTCTAGTCTCCCATTCACATGCAACCAGGGCAGACCCTGCTTAGCTAAGGGGAGAAGTCATGCTTGCTACCACAAGACCAGCTCTCTTCTCCTCCGCATGGGCTATGCCTGCAGCAGGATGGGAAACATGGCTATAGGCTTGGAAGGAAAACGGCAGCAACCTGCCACCCTCCTCAGTCTCCACTCCATGCCTTCCTTCACTACTATGGGGAGAGAAGAGGAAGCGGCCCTAGATGGCTGGTGCTTGGCCAAGGGGCACTGCATGCCTGGACTAAGCAGTCAAGGATTCCCATGTCTGTGTTAAAGCCGGGGAGAAGACATGGAGTGCGTCTTTTTGGCTGCTGCTCAACTGAAGCATAGCAGCTCACCTCAGCAAAGCAGCAGCCAACCAGGCATGCTGCTTGTCTCTCTTCCCTGCTTCAAGAGCAGGGGAGAGAACCGTTTCCTGACAGCCGCTGCTCAGTGGCTCTTCTCCTGCGTGGCAGGAGCATGCTCATGGGAGCATGACTGGCTGGTTGGCGTTCCGTCAAGGTGCCCCAGCCCAAGCCACAAAATTTTATTGTTTTGAAAGCTAAAGCTAGGTTAGGCCAGGCAGAGAGAGAGGTTTGTGGCTGGGCAGTGATCTCAAGCATATCAGAATTGAGCTACAGGCACAGGCTTTAACACTTTGAACAAACATCATAAGGGAGAGCCCTATGCAAATTCTAGTCAAGAATTAAAATATCCCCCTCCTGTTGCTGCTCTTTGATCCTGACAGGCCCAGCACTCCACATCAGGCCCACTTTGCCTCCATGCAAATATTTCACAGTATAGGTTTGAGGCAAGGCGGAGAGGCCTGAATTTCTGCTACAGGGTCTTGGCCAGGCAGGAACACAGTCTAGAGACCTCCTGCAATAGCTAGCCATTAAGAATAAGAATTTGTGTATCACATTAGCCCACCTAAGGCTTTCACAGTTTTCACCACGTGCCCTCAGCCCAACCCTGTGAGGTGGAGGCTAGGCCCAAGGCTGCCTTGAAGAAAATGAATTTGAAGAAGATTCTCCTGCAATCAAATCCAATAGTTTTGGGAGGCCTCATTAACTGTGAATGTAGTCCAGACCAGGAGAGAGATTGCATCATATTAAGGCAAAAAAGAAAATTTAAAAGGCATAAGATTATTACTTGGCACTCTAAAGATCGCTTTCGCCCTTGGAGGGCCCTTCCAAATGATACCATCTATCGACAACCTTCAAACAGAAATGTGGGATGGGAGAACTCCCAGCAACCGTTCCACATAGAATCAAATGTGGAACAGTTTGAACAAATTCAAACAATCTAGTCCAACTCCATCCAAAATACAGGACCATTCACCACAACTAACCTACAGAGACATACAAATTGCTCCAGCCGACTCAATCCACCCAGCCAAATTGGCTAGTGACCCAAGCAAACACTCAGACCTTGGGGGGAAATGTCATTCCAAAACCCAACACGGTGTTACGTCTGATCCATCCACTGAGAACTTGGGACTCTTTCCTGCAACATAATTAACTCTTCTGACCCTCAAATGCATAATAGACTCCAAGTCAGTCATTTTTATTTCAGTCATTGACCAGAAGCATTATCACACACAGCAGAATGTAATTTACATAAAATATAACAGAATTTAGCCACTGAGTTGGTGTACTTATAATTAAAATTTGACAATAAAATTTTTAAGATCTGAGTGACCAGGAAACGTCACAAGATACGGCAAAATAAGAGTTGAACGATCATTCTTGTAGAGGTCACAAGGTAACATGCTCAGTAGTCTTGATATCACCAGAACCACAAGGACAAAGTCGGGATGCATAAGGTACCCCACAGAACCTCCCATAAAGCACCGCTGTAGGAAGCGCGTTTAATCAAGCTAAAGATAGCGCCCGCTTGAACTTAGAAAAGCTGATATTATTTAAATATGCAGCATGTTTCGTGCTGAAAAGCTGATCTTGCTTCGTGGGCCCCTTTTATAAGGACTCCATACAAGGTATATCACACCTCTTCTGTTGAGATATCAAGATAGACTGGAGGGGTTTTACACAGATTTATTGCTTTCAGATACAAACCACTCAATAACCTGTATGGTACCTAAATTTTGTGTAGCAGCAATGAAAATATGCCAACAAATGACTTTGCCATGATCCAGTTGATTGTAATATTTTTGTTTTGTCACTGTTCTCAATTTATGTATCTGATTTTTGATCAAAATAAAGTTTGATTGACTTGCTTTGTGGTATTCTGTGGTGTTGCTCCTCTTCCTTTCTCCATTCCCCCATCCCCCATTTTGAGGGTTTAAAGACACTGGAACCAGTCAGACCCCCATTAAAGTGAATGGGAGAAAATGCATAGTATACCAAGGTGCAAGGAGAGTCTCTGAGACACACACTTTTTAAGAAGCATCAACTTGCATTTAGCAGCTGCATTACAATCAAGCTACACTTGAGAACATGTGTTCATCTTTCCGGTTTTATTCTTTCCCTCATTTCCACCTCCAGGAAGCAGCTTCTCTACAATTCACAGAATTATATTTCTGTAAGAACAGACTGAGCATTAACAAGTGCATGACTAAGACGTAGGAAGTAGTTGTAAAGCAGTTATTGCTCTTTTCCCAGCAATTAAGATAACAGGGTATTAAACTTTTCTGTACTTATTGGCTAGTCACATCTTGAGGGAGTTCAGATTTGAAAGAATTGAAAAATAAAGCAGCAAGAGTGTCCAAGACTCCCTTTTCTGGAAATTACAACCTAGTAAGACAATAACCTCTTTGCACTGATGCAGCAATTGAGAGGTTAGCCTTTCAGCACTGGTGGTTTTGATTACGGAAAAGTCACACATCCATCAGCATTTGAGAAAAGGAGGTCCATCTCCGGGGAAGTGGGAACAAAACTAGTTTTCTAGACCAGGGATTCTCAACCTTGGGTCCCCAGATGTTGTTGGACCTCAACTCCCATAATCCCCAAACAAAGGCCATTGGGGCTGGGGATTATGGGAGTTGAAGTCCAATAACATCTGGAGACCCAAGGTTGAGAATCCCTGATCTAGACGAAGGAGAATGCATATAAAGGGGATGGGACAGGATTTGGAAGAGAACAGAACATCTCCAGAAAAGGATCTATCTTCAGATGCCATACATAAGCAATTCAAAACTACAGTTTACCTTTACAAAAAAAGCCTCCCTTTTTATATATGATTAATACTTTTGTTGCAGTATTTCTATAATCAATAGTTTAATTGCCTTTCTAAGCTTTTCTGAAGTAGAGTCACATTGACCCACAGTACCTTTGGCAGGCAGTAAGCTCATTAACATTGTACTAACAGGTGTGGTTCCTTTATCATTGTACCTCTACTACAATCAATTAAAAACATTTACATATCTATAAAAATACACATACACCACTGACTGAATTGGGGTCTATATTGCCCCAATACCTCATTAGCAAAGTGCTTTCTCCAAATGTTGAACAATTCACAGCCCTTTTGACTATATGTGTTTGACAAAGCAAAGAGATCTGCTAGCTTCTAACCATTCATCCCTATTAAATGGTAAAAGAGGCGTTTTTAAAGTTCTCTTCTTTTGCAGAGGGATAGAAACTGCTGGTATTCAGCCCAGCATAATCTGGTGTTTTCCTTGTTTCAGTTTAGATTTTAAAGCCCTTTGGAACTTACCTTCTCATTTTTGCTATGTAAATTGCTTTGAGAACTGCTGAAAATAAATAATGTATAACAGCTTTAACAAAAAAATCCCAGGGTTTCAGGTTTTTTTCCAGTGAAAAAAGACAAATATATCAGTTTTCCTTATAGCCTAATCCTATACATATCCACTCAAGAGCAGGTCTCATTTTGTTCGGGAATTATGCCCAGTTAGCCACTTCCAGAGAGGAAGATATTGCAGGGCTGCTCAACTTTGGCCCTCCTGTAGATGTTGGCCTACAACTCCCATAATCCCTGGCTATTGACCACTGTGGCTGAGGATTATGGAAATTGTTGTTCAAAAAACAGCTGGGGGGCCCAAATTGAGCATGCCTCATTACTGCATCAAAAATTTGAGTGTTATGGCCCCTCAAAGTAACATTTATTAAAGAATAAGCTTTTGTGGATTACAGTCCACAGTTGTGTTAAAGTCTATAAACATGTTAAGCCTTTCACAAGACTCTTTGTATCTTTAATTCCAGTTGAGTGCACTTGATTGTGCCTCTGCAGCATGAGCCTAAACATATCTACTCATAAGTAAAACTCCTTGCATTCAGCGGAACTTACTGGTAAATGTGTTTAAGATTGTTTTAATTGATCTCTTAACAGGCCACACCACTTTATTCATTAAGAAAGCACCTCATACTTTTTGAATTGTCAGTTTCATGCAATGTGTTTAATTTCCAGAATGGGGGGTGCTGGACCTCACATTACCTAGCAGCTACACCTCTAACTTGGACCTACTCTCAGATGCATGCAGGCTTTAGTTGATCTGTACATGGTCAGAGATGCTGTCATCTTAATTATTGCACTACATGTAGGATTTGCTTCTGATCTTCTGGCATAATAGCAACTACATGAAGCCACAGATGAAAACAAGGAAAGTGAATGTTCAAGAGCATACCAGAAAAGGGTGTTTCTAGAAGTAAGCCAGGGGACTCTCCCAGCCTTTAGGGAATCCCAGAATCACAAGTGAAATGCCCCAGGAGATCCTGACCCTTGATTATCAAGCAAAGGAGTAATGACTGAGAAAGCAAATATGTGCCGGGAGCTGAGAGAGAGCAAAAGGTTATCAGGGCTGCAGTTTCACTGGGATGCAACCCAAGAAACAAATGCAAACCGATACTTAAGCTAAACACTGGAGAAGGCTCTAGGTTGGCTCCCCCTGGTGGAAGGCAGGTACACAGCATGATCCCAGCAAGGGGAAAGTAGGAACAAAGTAAAAACAAAATGGAAATCCAGTATTCCTTTCATGACACCACCTACTGGATAGAATGAAGGGACAGAGAGACAGGCACTCATGCTAGTTACCACACATTGGTGGACTACCCTTTCAGGGAGTACATACCAGGGCCTGGGCTGAAATCTCTTCTAGCACTA
Source organism: Hemicordylus capensis (assembly GCF_027244095.1). NCBI lineage: Eukaryota > Metazoa > Chordata > Lepidosauria > Squamata > Cordylidae > Hemicordylus > Hemicordylus capensis. The sequence continues at coordinate 41,660,576 of NC_069662.1, forward strand.
CGGAAAGAGTGCTTGTATGGGGAAGCTTTTAAAGTGACAGAGGCAAGACACTAATTATAGACCACAGGATTTTAGTACATACTTGCCAGCAACTGAGCTGTGAATAATCACCTCCTTCCCCCTTTAGAGCTGCCACCTTTATTTCCCAAAGGATACCTGTGCTCTTTAGTCACCTAATGGCGCAGCTGGGAAATGACTTGACTAGCAAGCCAGAGGTTGCCTGTTTGAATCCCCCCTGGTATGTTTCCCAGACTATGGGAAACACCTATATTCGGCAGCAGCAATATAGGAAGATGCTGAAAGGCATCATCTCATACTGCACAGGACATGGCAATGGTAATTCCCTCCTGTATTCTACCGAAGACAACCACAGGGCTCTGTGGTCGCCAGGAGTCAACACCGACCAGACAGCACACTTTACCTTACCTGTGCTCTTTACCAGTTGCATGACAGCTGGGAGGAGAGCTGGCCTTGTGGCAAAGGTAAAGTGTGCCATTGAGTCGATTTCGACTCCTGGCGCCCAAAGAGCCCTGTGGTTTTCTTTGGTAGAATACAGGAGAGGTTTACCATTGCCTCCTCCCACACAGTATGAGACGATGCCTTGTGGTAGCAAGCATGAATTGTCCCCTTTGCTAAGCAGGGTCCACCCTTATTTATTTATCCATTCGATTTCTATACCGCCCTTCAAAGAAATGGCTCATGGCCATTCACACAGAGAAATAACAAATAAATAAGATAAACAAAGTGGATCCCTGTCCCCAAAGGGCTCACAATCTAAAAAGAAACATAAGACACACACCAGCAACAGTCACTGGTTTGCATTTGATTGGGGGACTACATGTAACTACTGCAAGATATTCCCTGTAGGGGATGGAGCTGCTCTAGGAAGAGCATCTGCATGCAGAAGTTTCCAAGTTTCCTCCCTGGCATCTCCAAGATAGGGCTGAGATTCCTGCCTGTAATCTTGGAGAAGCTGCTGCCAGTCTGTGTAGACAATATTGAGTTAGAGGGACCAAGGATCTGACTCAGTATAAGGCAGCTTCCTATGTTCCTTAGTACTGTAGTTCTGTGAAGGACGAAAGTAGTGATTTTTTAGTATCCTAAAACTACAGTTCCCAGGTTCTTTAGGGGAAAGCCTCAAGTTAAACTGGCGTAAGATTAAAGGAAGCTTGTAGCACAGACACCCCAAATGCCACTTCTAAAGGACAAAAAAGATAGAACATGGTGATTAACACTAATTGCACCTGTTGAAAGGCCATCCCGTCCGTAAGTGCAGAAAACAGAAGATATTCCCTTATGCTGGGATGTTTGAGAAGCGAAGCAACACTGTACTTGGGCAACGAGGGGAAAAGGACCAGGACAAAAGTTAATATTAAACCACACTCTCACCTTCAAATATCAGTCACCAGGCTGGACCTTTATTGTCCAAATGTACACAAGCACTGACTCTGTACATAGCCACACACAGATGCCAGATTGGCCAGACAGAGAAAAACAGGAATTGTTAGGACTGTATCCAGCATTTGAACATCCTATTAACACAGCACAAAAGCACATCTCATCCACTAGCATCAGGGATGTACAACTGCACTTCCAATGGGCATGGAAGGGATCTGAAAACTCACTCTACATAAGCACATGTAATGGTTGTCACACAGGGAGAGAGACACACACTTCAATACAGGAGCAGGAGGGATTTCAGGTTAAAAATGATTGTGGGGCTTGATGTATTATTTGTGCTCCTAGGACTGTCAGGCAAGCACAGCAACAGCTTATCTAGGTCAGACTTCAGCACCTTGCACATCTTTGATTTTTTTTGTTTAAAGAGTGTATTTCTAGCTCTTATGGCATAGAGACATGGGGCAGTGTCCAGAGAAGTGAAAATGAATGACAGCTTTCAAGCCATCAGCTGCCTGGTATTGCCCACTCGCTGCTATTTTCTGGTTCCTGAGTTTACAGCCCAGACACTACACCACACAAAGAGCCTTGCTGGATCAGCTGAAGGGCTCATCTAGCCCAGGATCCTGTTTCACACAGTGCCAATCAGATGCCTCTGGAAGCCCACAAGCAAGGCCTGAAGGCCACACCCCTCCTCTGCTGTTAAGCAAAGAGCATAAGCAAAGCCCTGCCAGATCAGACCAAGGCCCATCCGGTCCAGCATCCTGCCTCATCCTGTTGCTTTCTCCACAGCTGGAAGTTAGAAGTACAGTGCTTCAAAAACATGGAAGTTCCACATAAACATCTCCCCCATTAATCTGTCTAGTCCATTTTTAAGGCCATCACCACAGCCTATGGCAGTGAATTAATACAATACAGCAAATAAATACTTGCCCTTCTCTGCCCTGACTCTCCTGCCAATCAATTTTATTGGATGGTCACAAGTTCTAATGTTGAGAGTGAAGAACTTCTTGCTATCTTCTTTTGATGCCATGCATAGTTTTATAAGCCTAAATCATATTCCCCTTAAGGTATCAGCTCTATTCAGACATTATGGTGCACAAGCGTACAGATGTCCATACATGTTTGTGTGAATGACTGTACCTGCACTCATTTTAAACATGAGCCTAGGTACAGGCCCCTCAAATGCAGGTAGATAGGAAGTGTACTACTGCATCTTTGTTCAACATAATGTGTAAATAACTGTGCAGGTGACCCTCGTTATTCATGGCGGTTCTGTTCCCACCAATTTCCATGAATAACGAAACTGAATAAAGAAACTTCAAATCTATGGGGATTGGGTGTGTGTGAGGTGGTTAGGTTGCTTGAGCTTAAAAAAACTAATTAAAAAAACCAGGGAGGGAGCAGAAATAAGGGCAGAGAAGCACAGCACTTTGTTCTCCAGGTATGCTCCCCAAATCCTTTTTAATTTTTAAAAAGCTAAAGAATGGCTCTGTGCTTCAAAATGGCAGTCAGAAATGATTATCATATGTAATTCCCAAACACTCAGGAAACATAGATAGGCAAAAATTGCCTATATTTCATGCCACAGATAAAGAAACTGGGTCTCTAAGACCATCTGTGGATACATGAAACCTCGATCCACTAAACTGTCTCCTATACACAGGTCTCCTATACCTGTGTACAGATCTGTACTGTATACACTGTACATTCATTGTACAAGTGTAGAACACAGCATGTGAATAGAGATATCAAGGGTCTCCTTGCTTACCCAAATTATTATTTCGAAGGTTTTGCAACATTTGCAAGATGATGGTCCATCCCCACCCTACCTTCCACTCTCCCTCCACATCTCTTGTTTCCAAAGTTCACAAATCCTTTTAAATCTAGAGCTTGGTAGCAGAGTTATGCTAAATGGGAATATATGCCAATGTGCTTCATCTGCATATTTTTGTTACAGAAGTTCTGTTACCTCAGTGCAGTTCTGGTCTTGCTGACTTTACTGGGCTGAAGGAGATCAAATTGAAACCTATCTGCTCCATTTCCAAGCAAAACCACCTGAGATAAATCAGACTACCAAATCAAATTAGTCTGAAACTGTGCCCACCTTAAGGTTCTGGGAAGCAGTGTCTTAGGAAGGTGTTGAGAATTCTGTAATTGTCACTAAACATGGGTTGGGAGGCATGACAGCCAGGTTTTAGAAGTACTGTAGATTAAGATCTATAGCATGGTTATGCCCCAAAACATTTATATCCTGCTTTTCCTCCAACGAGCTCAGGGTTTATCTTCCACTATCATCACCATTGTCCTGTTACTGATGGGGTCCAAGGTCAATCATGGCTGGGCAGGGATTCGAATCCAGGTCTCACTGGTCCAGCACTGTCCACTGGCTCTTTGTCTGCTCAGTCTTAGGAGCATGTGGGGTACACACAGATTTTGGCACAGATATTCCAGAGATGGTGTAAATAGGATGACTCCCAAAGCTTTTCAAGGAGAGAGTCTTTCGTATACCCAGTTGCCTTCCCCTTTGTGCGCCATAGGCCCCAAGGGCACGCTGCTGTCCTGAAGGTGCCGGAAGACTATGCGGTCGTGCAAACGGTTTGTTTGACCTTGCCAGAACTCTATGACCTCTGGCTTCAAGATATAGCCTCCCCTAGGAGAAAAACAACATGTTTTATTAAGCATTAACTTGCTTTATAGTGGGACTGTAAGCCTTGGCTGATCCCCCTCCCTCTGCAGTCTGTTTGGGGATGCTGACACCAGGTGAGCAAAGACAGGCGTAAAATTGGTAGGGGGGCGTTTACTTTAAATTGCTTCTGTCAGGCACTGAAGGATATTGCTCTCTCCGGGCTCATTCCCCAACCCGCCACCTTCTGTCCGAGCCCAAATGACCATCGTTGTGCTTCTGGCCTTTCATCTCATTACCTTCTTGGAGTGGTATGGAGATCTATCTGGCCATAGTGATATCTACTGTATTTCTCTCTCTCTCAGTTGACTTTATTCCTTCTCCTTTGTAGTTTTAAGATGCTGGGTTATACTGTTTAGTTTATTTGCAGTTTTATATAATTGCTCTGTTACTCGTATAAATTGATTTACTGACACTGCTATTGAAAGTTACAGTTAAGGGTATTATGATAGAAATGAATTCTTATCCATCTTGTTAAAGATAAAGAGGTGTGTTTTTTTTTTTAAGTGGTGGCTGTCACATTTCGCTGGAGCCGAGCCACTCATTCTCATTCAGCTCAGCACAGGGCAGCTCCAGTGGCTGTTGCTCCTTTGTGTATCTTTTTAGCCTGTGGGACAGGGAACCATTTCCTTCTTCTTTTTGCTATGCAACTCTCTCCCCCTCCATTGCTATCAACACACACAATATATGCTGGGAGGTATGCGGACAATGCCTGCTCAGATCTCAGAAGCCAAAGGGGTAGCTGAAGAAGGGCTCCAGGAGCTGAGGGTCAGGTCTTCGGTGCCCTGAATAGCCCTAGGCTTCTTCATGTGACCTGCACAAATGGAAGTGTCTGGCCACGGAGAAGCAGTAAAATTATACAAAGTAGTCACCATTTGCTCAATGTGCATAATATATGTAGATCACAGTTTGCCTTGGAGTAGACCTCAGTGGGAAGGAAACCTAAATTTTGTGCCCAAGTAGAGGGCATAGCCCTGCTCACACACAGCTCGGAGGAGAAAACAGGAAGAAAGTTTCCCTTAATAGCAGGGCAGAGAGTCAGTCTTGCAGTAGCAAGCATATAACGTCCCCTTTGCTAAGCAGGGTTCACCTTGGTTTGCATTTGGATGGATGACTATACGTGGACACTAAGATATTCTCCTTTGGGGATGGGGCCACAACTCAGTGAGAGAGCATCTGATTTGCATGCAGAAAGCCCCGGGTCCAATCCCTGGCATCTCTAGGTAGAGCTGGGAGAAAGACTCCTTCCTGAAACCTTGGGGAACTGCTGCCAGTAGACAATATTGAGCTACTTGAACCAACAGTCTGACTTGGTATAAGGCAGCTTCCTGTGTTCTATTCAGAAATCAGAGAGAGATGTCTGGGTGGCACTACCAGTGGGAGGGCTATTTTGCTCTGTTTCACTCTGCATAGTCTTGCTACAGTCTACATTCAACATACCCCAGCTTCAGTTTCTGCCATCCTGCCCACACACATATGAAAAGCTTACACATTTTTGAAACCAAGTAAATGAGCATTATATTTATTGACAAAGGGATCATGGACAACAGAGGACAATGCCAAAATGCACATCAAGGTTTAGCTCACCAGTACTCTGGCATAGGCACCTTGGCCTCCCGGTAAACCTCTTCTAGCTGTGCATTCTTCTTCCTTAAATACTTTTTAAAAGGGGAGAGAGAGAGATATATATGCTATGAATACCGCAGGCAGTCATAGTCAGCAAGCAGCAGGAACCTTGGTACCATCTTCAAGCTCCTAGTACCAACTTGACCCTTTGGGAAATAAACAGGTTAATATATATTTCTACACTTTGCAAGGACTGCTAATAATGAGCTTGGCTGCAGCACAGAGTTCAGAATTTTGAGCATGTCAGTTTCTTTGGAAGAAAGGCAGTTCACGTTTCTATCCCTCATGGCCTGGAGGAAAGAAACCATGGTGTGGGGGGAGGGTAGATAAGCAAGAATTCCAGTAGTAGGTGAGTGGGGCTAGGGCCCAAACAACACTTAAAAATCATTATTCATATCCCTTGAGCAGTGCTCTAATTTTTTTTCCCACCTGTGTGCGGAATGCTTTTTTTCTGGGTAGCACTATCAAAGCACATGGATTCAGAGTGGGGCCTTCCTGATTCAACCGTGATCTAAAATTAACTGAGCAGACATCAGAAAATGTGTGAGTGTGTGCACATGCGCACACCTTAGAGGGAACAGTGCCCTTGATGAAGAACAACCCACTCTGAGAAGTACTGGAACATGAAACATCTTGTTTAAGAAGTTTTGATGCACACTTACTGAACTTGTGAGTCACACCCGATATGCCCCTTTTGCCTGACATGAGAAGAATCATGGGAAACACAATGAAGGAGAACTCTGGGATGTTCTAGGAACTGGCAGAGCATGGTCAAACACACAGCTGGAAAACAACACTCCTATGCACAAAGAGCACGCAAGGCAGAAATAACTGGAAACAGTTCACCTCTCGTTCAAACAAACATGTGTGATCATGTTTGTGTGAACATAAAGGAAACTGTGTTCATATATTTCTGACTTATGTGTTGTTACCAGCTGCTTATTCTACTTGGCTCCCAGGAGCCTCCCTGTTTGCAGCTGCACTTCGGATATGCTCAGGAACTTCACAGCAATGTGAGCTCTCAGTTAATAGCACACATGGGGAACAGGTCACTTAGTTGGCAAGATTTGGCTGCAAACAAAGCAAATTGGAACGGGGATCAAGATGCATGCCCCGCCCCACAGGCGGGAGTCCCAGCTAAGAAGATTCCAGAGTTAACTACAGCAAGTTAACTGGCATCCAAGGCCACTCTTCAATGAAGAGTGAACTGCCTTAACTCCCCTCATTCTCTCGATAACGCGAGCCGATTATGCCAAGCAGGAAGAAGAGTCGATAAGGTAGTGAAGCAATGGTATCCCCATCACAAAGATGAGTCAGTGACCTAGACCTAGAGGTGTATCTATTGAAATTATTGATAAGATTACTAGAGAGCCCATCCAGGCACCTGGTACTCTTTTGCACACCTGCATACTCTGATTTTCATCATAATCAGCCTTCACACAGAAAGTGATCCCCACATTGTTATGCCCAGGAACAGCGATCAGACACAATGCATTCCATGCAAGTCCATCCTAGCACTTCTAATCAGACAAGTAGGGCAATAGGAATTTGCCCCCAAGGCATGCTTTAGGATATTAGGAATCCCCACTTCCATGACCCAGTGTGCTCCCTTGTACTTGCAACTTGGGACTCCAACCACCAACCTTCATGCTCCCTTGTGCCTCTCACTTGGGACCTCATTGGATGATCTTCATGCTCCCTTGTATGCTATACTTGGGACTCCAATGAGCACTCCTTATGCTCTCCTGCAACCTACAAAGAGCTTGAAATCACTAGCTTCTTGTGCAATTCACTATTCACAGGCCACACCAGGCTATGTCCAGTTTATTGTGCCACTTCCCAGATCAGTCCTTTTGCCGATCCATCCAGCTAGCCTAGACATCATAGGAAACTGGCTCCATGGAGGTCCCCTTCTCGTGGGCACCTCTTCCTCTACTAATTCCTACAACCCTCCCATTGCCACCCACTCTGTCTTGGAGGTCGAGTCTCTGCAGCCCTCCCTGGAGTCCTGAGGTTCCGTCATCCAGAACAGGAGAAGGTGGCAGTTTGCCTGGCAACTAGGCTCAAACGATCTCTTTCTTAAATCCAAACTACCCCAATCTCTCTCTCACACACAATTAGACTTCAAGCTAAAATGCCTCATTGCAGCTGGTTTACTTGGAAACGTATTTTTATTAGACTTTAAGCTAAAATGCCTCATTGCAGTTAAATGTATTTTTGATAGTAATATTTGCTTTCACCACATATTTATTTCTTTTTGTACCCTCTCCTACAATAAATATTTTTATTTTGAAACTATCCCCTTGTCTCAATCCAGTCATTTCTTGAGTCCCAACATTTGCACAAACGAAAGCTGGTGGAGCTGACCCCCTTCAAGAGCTAATTCCCCCACAAAGCCTGAACACAGGGGTGCTGACCAAACACCTCAGGGCCAGTTCCATTAACAGTGTGATCAGTTGAGAAAGGGGAGACCCAAGAACAACCTGTAGTTCCTTACCTCCCTGTCCAAAATCACAGTGCTTTGTCGACTGACGACAGCTCCAATCTGGCTGCTCTTTGGTCGTGAATGAAAGTACTTCTCGGATTCATCTATAGGGAGCTTCTCCACAGAGCCTTCAATTCGCACCTGCAAAAGAAAAAAAGAAGCACCATTAAATGCAATACAAGTGCCCAGATTGAGGAAGTGCTTGTATTAATGAACTTTATTTAGTTCAAGCATATGCTGCTCTATTCAGGGAGCTGAGTGCGAGTTGAATGGAAAAGATATACATTAATCTCAATACAAAACAATGCTTCTTGAACTTCATTTACTGTTACAACCACTCTGGCTTGCTTATTTGATGTCCAATGCCTATAAAAGCCCTTTGGGGACAGGGATCCATCTTATTTATTTATTATTTCTCTACATAAACTGCCCTTAGCCATTTTTTTGGAAGGGCAGTATAGAAAGCGAATGAATGAATGAATGATAGCTGTCTTCAAATATCTGAAGAGCTGTCGCATAAACCAAGGAGTGGATTTGTTCTCTTTTGCTCCCGAGGGCAGGACCAGAACCAAAAGATTGAAATTACAAGGAAGTAGATTAAGGCTAGACGTTAGGAATAATTTATCAACTGCAATTGCTGTTTGACAGTGGAACAGACTCATGTAGTGGTAGGTAATCATTCACTGGAAGTTTTCAAGCCATCTGTCAGAGATGCTGTAGCAGTTTCCTACACTTAGCAGAATGTTGTACTAGAAGACCTCCAAGGTACCTTCCAACTCTAAAATTCTCCAACCAGAAATCAGGGACTATGACCAGAGTCCTCCTACCACACTTTTGCTGGGGGATATATGGGGCAAGAGCTGAAACCAAGCCAAGTCCCAACATCCCAGCCTCTTCCATATGTATACCTGATCCCAGCATTCCCAGTCTTGAAGAACAGAAGTGCAGGTCCCAAATAAGATCAGAGCTCATCTTTCATCACCTGAGGCTAAAAGGGAAGCAGCCAAATTCCCAGGCCATAAGCCTCAGCCATCTATGAGGAAGGGCTTCAGCATAAGAACCACAGCTGGAAAATTGAACAGGGGAGCCTTGCTAAAGTTCTCTGAAACGTATTTGTTTATTACATTTTATATCCTGCTCTTCCTCCAAGGAGCCCAGAGCGGTGTACTACATACGTAAGTTTCTCCTCACAACAACCCTGTGAAGTAGGTAAGGCTGAGAGAGAAGTGACTGGCCCAGAGTCACCCAGCAAGTCTCAGGGCTGAATGGGGATTTGAACACGGGTCTCCCCAGTCCTAGTCCAGCACTCTAACCACTACAACGCGCTGGCTTCTCATGCCATGGCACCCTGTTTGCCATAGACACACTTCTAGTTTTGACTGAAAAGCTTTTTCAGTAGAGGTTAAGGCGACAGGATAGAAATCTGGAAATGAAACTGCTTTTCATTTGGGCATTCCAAAGTGGTTAACAGGACAATGTAACACACAAACATCTCAAGATAGCAAATGGCTGGATAAAATCAGCATAAATCAGTTTTGCACAGATAAGGAGGGGGCTCCCACAGGTACGGCATCACCACTGAAATGTCCCTGTTGCTAGTAGCAGCCAGAAATATTTATGTTAGCAGTGAGCAAGAGAGCAGGACCACCTCTAAGGCCAATCTTAATGGATGGACAAATTGATGCGAGACGTTTACCTGGCGATTGAGTGGCTCCCAATAGAAAACAATTGAGGCAAAAGGGTTGGAGTCCTGCAAATGATGAGAAAACAAGAAATAACAACAACTAGCTGACCTGGCACAGAACATCTGCACCCCTAGTTCTCTCTGCCTCAAGCTGGTGCCTCATTTCATTCTCCCCCCCAGCCCATTCTCCCTCCGTGGCTGGCCTGGCCACCGCTTGCCCTCCACAGTCGGCCGCCACCTCCCCTCCTCCACTGCCTCCTTCTGCCTTTTCTCCACCGGCCAGCCGTTTTCTCTGCCAGCCGGCCAGCCTCCACCACTGTTTCCCCTCCAGCCAGCAGTCGCCATTTTCTCCCCTGTCACCATGGCTAATTGGCAGCTGCTTGCGAACTCTCACGAGAGTTGCCACACATGGGATTAGCCACGGGTACATCTTAGAGAAATAGATATATAGAAGATAGAAGATAATTATACCCACTGACTAAGAGAGACTCTTGGACTTTAAGCTAGAAGAATGTGGCTGGATAGTTAAGAGCAAGACTGGAAAGCAGGCAGCTGGATTGAAGCTACACTCCTAAACACTAACCAGAAAGTCCCATTGAACACACCGGAACTTACTTCCACATAAACGTGCACAGGTTTGCACTCAATGTTTTGCTGCCATTGTGTTAATAACGAGTGCAAAGACAGGATAGAAGAGGAATATCTCTACTTCCTTCTCTCAAGAAGATTGAGAAGGAACCTGTCCTGGCAACCAGGGTAGGTTTGCCTTTTGGCTGGGCAAATTTAATTCAGGGGACATCAGTCATTGATCTGGCAAAGTCTCAGAAGCTTAAAGGGGCCACTGTGGGACCTCCAGTGGTGAGAGAGCAGAGCTTAAATACCTGGTTCCAATTTAGACTGAAGTCAGCAAATATTTGTAACTTTCCTCAATTTGCACATTAATTAGGGTCACAAAATGCATACTTCCTGAAGCAGACTTTAGATTGTCTGTCTGTATATATAGATAGAGCCCTAGGTGCAAAGCAGTTTCAAAACAAGTAATCTGGGGTGCCAATCTATGAATTTCAGGTCCCTTCTAATAACATATTTTCACAAGATAGCACTCACCAGTTCCCTTCCTTTCCGACTCTCATGGTTGGTGAAGAAGCGAAAGCCAGCCTGGCTAAACCCCTTCAGAAGCAGCATCCGAGCAGAAGGTCTTCCATCCCTGGAAAGACAGACACAGATACACATAGACAAGTCGTAATTTGGAAATAAAAACCCTACAAAAATTAAAAAAAATAGATCACAGTGCAGCAAGAATGCAAGCAAGGCATCAATCCTTACCTGGTAGAAGTGGCCAAGCACATGGCGTTGACTTCTCCAATGGAGGGGCACCTCATAGCCTCTTCAAACCATACAGAGAATTGTTTAATGGGATCCAAAGAGGTGAGGTGTTTTTCCTCAAAGGCCTAGAGAGGGAAGCAATTAGTTCTCTCACAGAAAAATACACAGATTTTTAACAAGGGGCTTCAAGGTGTACATAGGAACATAGGAAACAGACTATTAGTCTATCTAGCTCAGTATTGTCTTCACAGACTGGCAGTGGCTTCTCCAAGGTTGCAGGCAGGAATCTCTCTCAGCCCTATCTTGGAGAAGCCAGGGAGGGAACTTGAAACCTTCTGCTTTTCCCAGAGCGGCTTCATTCCCTGAGGGAAATATCTTGCAGTGCTCACACATCAAGTCTCCCATTCATATGCAACCAGGGCAGATCCTGCTTAGCTATGGGGACAAGTCATGCTTGCTACCACAAGAGCAGCTCTCCTCTCCTAAAGCCTACGCTCACATCTTTCCCATTTCCCTTCCTAGAAGACTGGCTAGTTATCATACCTGTCACCCACACTCTTCAGCACTGCTTCTCCCTCAGTCCATTCTCAGGAGTTCTCCAATCCTTTCCTTCAGCATTTCCACTCACTTATTCTACCTTTTCTACCCCACTCCCGTCTCTGGCCCCATCCCATTGACTCCCTGGAAAGCTCTCCCATCAGCCAACTTCTTAATCATCTCTTACTCCTGGCCACCTCCTCCAACTTCCCCATCCACTTGTCACTTTGCCCCATAGGTATTTCAGACCCCCATAGGGCTTAGTTTGAAGCAAAGAACCTCAACCCTGTCTGACGGTTTCCTTTGGATGTCTCTGTGCTTAACTCCAAACACCTAGATGTCTCTGTATGTGTCTGGCTCTGATCTCTCAACACAATATATACATTCAAAGGTGCCACCTTCTCTATTGCAGAGGTGAGCCCTGGTATTGAAGACGGGCTCCAGATCTCAGCCCTCGCTGCAGTATGCATATTCCCAAGAACCCTTCCTGGAGAATTTTCCCTATGCATATTTCCCAAGACCAGAGAGCCAACAAGACCAGAGAGCCAACATGGTGTAGTGGTTAGAGTGTCGGACTACGACCGGGGAGACCCGAGTTCAAATCCCCATACAGCCGCGAAACACTGGGCCAGTCACATATTTCTCAGCCTAACCTACCTGTTGTTGTGAGGGTACACATAACCACGTACACCGCTCTGCGCTCTTTGGAGGAAGAGCGGGATAGAAATGTAAAACAAATAAAATAAAAAATAAATGACCGGAGAAAACCGGTCCTTTGACTAAACTCTGTTTGCTCACCTCCTCATCTTCCCTATAGCTCTTCCGAAGGGGCCCCAAATCCATGGCACGAAAAGACGTTCGAGTTTGGCCAGAACTACGAAAGCCGAGAGGACCCAAACAGCACAGAGCGAGGCGCCCCACGTAACTAATCAACAGACGGCCACCTTTGCTCATTTCGTGCGCACGCGCAGAATAGCGCAAAACCTATCGTTCCTTCGCCCCCAGTCTCAGAAGCCGACCAACTCCCAAGCGTCCAATCAAAACAGGATTCCTCCGTCTGCCTCCCCTCGCCCCCTTCTCTGTCCACAGCCAATAAGAAAAGCAAGATAACAAGCCACCAATGAGAAGGTACAAGGATGCTTCTCCGTAAGCGACTTTCCTTAACCATTGAGAAGCTTCCTTAGAAAGCGGAAAAAAATACCCGCAACATGTGAGATTCATAGAGATAGGAATATTCTAGAACAAATCCCGTTATTTGGAGCCAACTTCCTGGGTCCTTTGAAACTATCTATTGTTTTCTCGCCCATGGCTAAAGAGAAAGCAACAATGGAGAAATTCAGGATTTTAGCAGAGCTGTGATAGGGTAGTAGGGTGGTGCGTCCTCGCTCCACACAGTATAGACCGCTTTTCAACTTGAATTCCTTAAAAGGTGTACAATATGAACTCTGAGGTTTGAAAGACTACCAAAAGGCAGGAGTTTATGCTTTCTAACTCAGGTCTTACTTCGAATCACAAACATTGTGATTTTTTTGGAAGTCAACAACAATTGCCCTGATGCCAAGACAGATATCGTACACCATTATCGTTTCTATATTGCATGTTGGCGGCCAGCAGGCTGTGGGTGAGAGAGAGTGGCTTATGCCATCCCTGCAGTGTAGTCCACCACGTAATGTTTGCCATTGCAATAAACTTCTCAGCCAAGATTGTATCCCTTTCCGCTTTTTAAACCCTAATTTGAGCCTCAGGGTTGTTAAATAGTCATTCAAAATGCTATCGTGGAAATTATTCAACGTCTCCCGGTAACTTTCGGTCCTGTCTAGTTTGAATTTCGAGCCAAAAACCTCAGACACACAAAACTCAGCACAGGTAACTTGTAGCAAAGGTCAACGTATTCAATTAATCAGAATATTAATCAGAATAGTCATGTAGTTAAGTAATTTTTCTCGTCTCAGACTTTCCCTCCCGGCGCAAAGCAAACGCTCAGTTGCATGCAGAAGCATCATTGTGTGTGTGTGTGTGTGTGTGTGTGTTTGTATACCCCCCACGCTCTCTACAGGATCCCCACTGGGACAAACCTCTCAACATCAAAATATAAAAGAGACTGGATAGAATACAACAGCAGTTTACATAGCAAAAAATCTGAGGAAATCCTTGTCCTAAAGGGGCTCATAGAAAGAAACATAAAAGAGATACTAGCCACAGCCGTTGGAAGGACCCTATCCTATCAAAACACAACATGAAAAAATGACTCTTCTAAGTCAACCCCGGGGTCGGAAAATGCATTTATGTCTAGATTTCTCTAAATCTATGAGGAAGATGAGAAAAGGCCCCTCTCTACGGCCAATGAGAAGCCGACAAAAGAGTTGCCAATGAGGAGGGAGAGAATCAGAAACCAGCACCAGTAGCAGCAGGACGACGTAAAAGAGCACAGAAGAGCTGGGCGTGAGGACCAGGAAGTGGTGGCTGAGGTTGTAAACAGACACATGGAGGGCTTTTTAAAGGTACAAGTTCTCGCTGTTCCAGGGAATGGGAGAGAGGGAATCGGGCCGATGTGGTGCGCTTATGGAGGGGCTGCTAGGGGAAACCGGTGGGGCATTGACGTAGTGCTTAACTTCTAAAAATGAGAAATATAGTCTACACATGCTCAAATTACTTCCTTGTTTGTAGATACTGCTTGATACTGTACATTTCAGGGCCCAATCCTATTGCTGCTGAAAACAGATTCCAGGATTGTAATTTTGCAAGAAACATAAAAGATAGTCTGTTGTAGTCAAAACAAGAAAGAGTCTGTGATACCTTAAAGACTGGTTGTAGTATAAGCTTTTGTGTAGTACTCACCACTTCATCAGATGCATGAATTGTTATCCTGAGTAGGCAGCAGTGTGTATGCACAAACACAGGTGTAGAGGGGAAAATAAAATTGTAAATGGCATAGTTGGGAAATGCAAGAGATATAATATATAAGAATTCTTTGTAAAGCTTAAAAGTATATAGGAGAAGCATAGTGACAATTCACAACCCTAGTTACTGTCAAAAGATTGCTAGGATAATGCTATTGAATTAACAAACTGTAATATAATTTTCCAAAAAACCAAACACCACACTATTATTCAAGCTAGAAGAAATAACATCAAACCTCATTATAAATTCTAATTCAATTGTTTCCAGATAGAATCTTCCTTTCTAGTTACTGTGCTGAAAGATGGTAATATTTAGATCAGCACAAGAGAGTCGTGGAAGATTAAAATGCTCCTCCACTGGTTTCTGAATGTTGCATTCCAGTTCTAGAGTTGCATCCTACTTCTGAGTCATGCCCTCTTCCTAGGTTGTGTGGATTACTTTTGCTTACTCAGTTGTAAAGGAAAAACGTTCTGTGGCTTCCTGGCATCTCTGAGCCTTTGCATTGAAAGAAGCCAAATTGCTACCCCCGAGCTAAAAACCCTAGTTGAAGGAGAGATTTAAAGAGTCTTGATAAAGGAAAGGCCAAAAGGACCTGGAAATGTATGGGAGAGCAAAATGGAAGCCAGAGATGGGCAATCTTATATGAACAGTTGGGGAAGGGGAGGCAAGAGGAAGTGGTTGGAGTGGGAAGATGGCTGGCGGAAAGATGGCTGTCTGGATAACTCATTAGAGGCTGCAAGTAAAGAGGGCCAACCAAACCCCACAGGTGATTGACAACCATGAGTATCAAAAGTGTTGATAGGAGATGCAAAGAGGATGATGAAAAATTAGAGATCAAGCATACCTGGAAGTTGCACCTTTCTCTTAATCCCAGACTTATGGAGTAAAATCTGTGTTTAGTCAGTGACAAGGAAGTCTGCATGAGCTCAGAAGCACTCTATTGCTTCACCTGTCCTATATCTGAGCTCTGGCACTTAATGAGGCGAGTCTCACGATCAGTGAGACTCGCTGGGAAGGGGTTTACGGGGAGAGTGAGCTTAGTCTGCTCTCCCTGCAGACGAGCAGGAAAGCAGCCCTGGGCGGCCGGATCAGCCTCCCACACGACTGCCGGCTCCATCACGGAGCCAGCAGGGGCTGCGGGGATCAGGGGCCTCCCGACCTCCTGGAGAGACCCTCAGGGCCAGGAGGCTTGTTTCAGCCTCCCAGCAGGGATCTTCTCATGTCTTGCTGCAGCGCTTGCAGCGCTTATAACCTCAGCTAAGGAGAGGGGGAATTAGGAGGCTTTGTTGCCAGGAGTCGCGCGGCTCCTGTGGCAGCAGACGATCGGGCAAAAGCGGGCTAGGCTCCCTTAGCCCGCTTTTGCCCGATCGTGAGAATCCCCTCAATGTGTATTCTAAGACTAAACCCTTTTAAACCTTGGTCAGACAAAGAGCTGGTCTCAGACAGTTTTTGTTACAGGGGCTGGCCTCATCAGAAATGGGGACCAACAACAGAAGGTGCTGCTGATCCACTCAGCCCCTGTCCCCAGGCTATGCAACAAGGAATGGATAATAACTCACAGAAGAAGGGGCATCTGCAACCAAAGCTGCTAGAACCAGGAATGAGAGGAAACACTCTGCAGAACTCTAGTTTTCATCCATCCCACAAGCTGGTCTCTCAAGGGCAAGTTCCAGAAGAATGTGGCAGGTATGGAGAAATTCCAGGCACAATGCCAGCTCTAGTCAGACTTTATGTTGTATGTGTGGATGTATGTGGTAGTGTGTGAGTGATTGTATGTGTGTTCGTTTTAAAAACAAACCTGGGTACAAGCCTTCTTGAACACAGAGTACAGATGAGAGGCCTACTACTGTAGAGGTTCATTCACATGACTCGAAACAGGGTTGGAGGAGCAGCCAGCCAGGTTAGGAGAGCCATGCACGCTCCTGATCCATAGTCATTTGGACTCAAAAAGCAAGGTTGGAGGAGGGGAAAATGATCATGTGGGAGATGGGTAGGATGGGCGTGCTCCGCACATTTTACCGAAGGTGGATGAAAATTCATCCTTCCCAGCTCCCCCATCATGATGATGACAACGACAAAGAATATTTATATACCATTCTTCAACCAAAATTCTCATAATAGAAAAATAAATAATATGTAAATTTACTTATTTATTTAACATTTTATATCCCGCTCTTCCTCCAAGGAGCCCAGAGCGGTGTACTACATAAGTTTCTCCTCACAACAACCTGTGAACCACCCTAACCCTGTGAAGTAGGTTAGGCTGAGAGGGAAGTGACTGGCCCAGAGTCACCCAGCAAGTATAATGACTGAATGGGGATTTGAACTCAGGTCTTCCCAATCCTAGTCCAGCAATCTAACCACTACACCACGCTGGCTCTCATGTTCTCAAATGAGATGGTTGCCTGTCCCCAAAGGACACACAATCTCAAAGGGAAACACAAGACAGATACCAGCAACAACCACTGGAGGGATGTTGTGCTGGGGTTGAATAGAGCCAGTTGCTCTCCCCCTGCTAAATATGAGAGAATCACCACTTTTTAAAGATGCCTCTTGCTCAGTTAGCAATGATCACTCTCCCCTCCTTCTACCTGGCTTTTTGAGTTCACATGACTACAGATCAGGACTGCTCATGGCTCTCCTACCCTGGCTGATTGCTCCTCTGACCCTGTTTCAGGTCAAGTGAACGAGCCTAGTGTGTGTTGAACATAATGTGTGAATAACTGTAAATGTGTACAGATCTACACAGATTGTACATGCATTAAACATATATGAACAGGGCTACTGTGTCACTTGATTCCATTTTGTGCCCTCATAATGGGATGTGTTTTAGTGGCCCATAGAAAATGACTTTGCATCGTAACAGGGGAAGGAGCTTCACGGTGGCGAAACAGATGCCACAAATTTTCCTCTGCATACTTGTCATGTGGATGGTACTGTGAAGTGGCTGTTTCAAGCTGACTATATAGAATGGCCTTATGTGTACCATTTCTGAAGCTTGGTGGGACTGCTTGGGAACCACGTGCTATGAGCTCCTTGAATTGAAGCGTAGGAGACAAATGTGACAAAAATAAAAAGAAAGTTGTGTATACAGTACAACTCGGTCCAATCAGTGTCAAAGGATATGCCACAAACTGAGATGTGTAGAACCATGTACATGCTTGTCATTCCAGTTGCAGCAGCAATTAGTTGGCCTTGTGTGTTGGACAGAAAAAAAGATGCTGTAGTCAGGAGAGACATTTAGTAAGTGATGGAGCAAATAAGGTATAGAGTAAAACTTAGAGGAGGTAATAAGACTTTAAGCAGGTAGGGGTGTATCCACAGCAGCAAGACAAATAAAGTTTTTATGCCAGCATGTGCCTTGATTTTGTAGTACTGAATTTGAGCAACAAAGGTTGTTTACTTTTTGTAGTAGTAGTAGTAGTAGAAGAAGCTTCTTTTATGAAGAATATACCACTTTTCAGCAACAAAAAGTTCTCAAAGTGATTCAAATAGAAAAAGAAATAAGATGGTTCCGTCCCCAAAGGACTCACAATCTTAAAAAAAACAAAAACACTAATAGCTGCTGAAAACATGCTATGCTAGGATTGGATAGGAACAGTTGTTGCTCTCCCCTTGCTAAATATAAGAGAGTCATCACTTTACTCAGTCAGCAGGGGTTTGCTATTGGTTTCAAATGGGCTATCTAGAAAAAAAAACCCTCCATTTGGGGTTGATAGTCCATAGTGTTTAATACTAGGGATGTGCATGAACCTGTTTGGAGGGCCTCTGAACAGGTTCGAACACCAGGCAGTTCAAAGGCGGGATGGGGGGATAACTTTAAGGACGGGGGAGGGTGAACTTACCCCCCCCACCTTGTTTCCCCTGCCGGTGCTCTCTTAAAAACTGGTGTGACGGGGTGGCAGCATACCTCCTTGCTGCCCCGTCTGCTCCTCGGACCGGAAGTGACCGGAGGTAACACGTGCACGTCGCATGCCCATTGGGCACACACCTGTGTGCACAGGCTACTTCCGGTCTTAGGAGCATATGGGGTGGCAGGGAGGTACACTGCTGCCCCGCCGGACCGGTTTTTAAGTGAGTGCCGGCGAGGGAAACGTGGCGAAAGGGGGGTTAAGTGCACCTTCCCCAGCCCTTAAAGTTATCTCCCCTGCCTTTGAACTGGCCCCCACCAGTTCCTTGAACATTTCTAGTTAATACCCTGCCAAGCCATTGGGGGGGGGGATAGTATGTTTTCACCTTGCAGATTGGAGAAGATAGTATTTTTTTTTGCACCTCTGAGCTAATTTAGGCAAACGTTTCTGCAAGCAGAGGCTACATGTGGTGGAGGAATGAGGCTGCACTACCGACCACGTTTGCCTGTCCCACCCTGAGGCCTGCCAGATGCCCAACATTTGCATAGGACTTTTGAGCATAAATTTCAGGGCACATAGTCCGGAACCAATAATTGATAATCTGGGGATCTACTGTGCAATGCAGGCCTATGTAGTGTTAATGAAACCGTACAGGGGGTGTGGGGATCGGCAGACACCCCTGACAACTTTTGCGGCTTATGTGGGGAACGAACAAGCCTGAATGGAACAGCCCACCTCAGAATAAAATTATACAAACCTTTGGTCTTGGAAAGAACTGGCAGAGAGTTTGAAGGTTGGAAATAGAATCTGGTTTATTTTAGGGTTTAAGGGTACAGGAAATGAAATATTGATTAAGCAGCAACACAATATTAATTAGCAAAACTAACAAGACTAACAAATCAATTGGACTCAGTTACTGCTCACGAAGAGGCAATTTGGCTTGATATTCGAGTTGAGTCCACTCAAGACTGACCAGAGAAACGGTCTTGGAGAACAGCTTTGGATTTTAGAGGGAGCAAACATGGGGGGAGCAGAAGCTTGAGGGCAGAGATTAGTTATACTACCTAAGTCCGTCTGGTGGGGTGTGTGGACCCTTGTAGCTTGACCGATGTCGAGGGACCTCTCTCCTCCGAAACAGGCAGGAAGGTAGAAGGCAGAAATGGGGACCCAAGTGCCAAATGTGGGTCCAGGAACCAAGCAAAATCCAAAGGGGATCTGATCATGGGAGACCAATATCTCACAGCCAAATGTGCTGCACAGAGTGGGCTTGGGAAAAGGGCCAATCTGGAAGCAACAGGCAGAACAGGAGCAAGGCAAGATGGAGTGGCTAATGCCCAAATGTACAAACACGCAACTGGTGAATCTGAGGAAGAGACACACTGATTAATTGTGTCTTGACTAGAAATACACAGCATCTCACCCTGAGGCGGCATGCTGACCACACCTTTCTGTTGACAAAGGCAACAATAGGGATACAGAAAGGAGTTCATCCTTGTCCAGTTCAACTTCACTTGGTGTGCTTCTAACAGCACAATGGGATGAATAGGTTAAGAAACCTGTGGAGGGCGGAATGGGCACATCAAAGAGCTTATCATGTGTGGTCAGGAAAGACCTTGGGAGTGTCTAGGAATGTTTTTAACAAGCTAGCTACTCCTGCCTGATCCAGCCATTATCACTTTGTTAGAGAAGGAGATGAGCTTGTTACCTCTTATCTATCCCTTCCTGTGAAGGTAATGAGATTAAACTGACCCGATGTGCGATGGGAGAGTATTTGGCTAGTTCTGTAAAAGAATAGCGCTTAATTGATTCGTTTCTACACAGGCTTCGCCTCCTAAAAGGCAATCAGGTAGGTGAGCACAGGAATAGTAGACCTCCTGCAGTCCTGGGTTAGATTTGACCTAGGTACAGCTTTCCCAAGCTGCGTGCCAGGTGATATATACTCCATGAGTTAGCTCATGCATACAAAATGGTGAGCTCATGATCCCATGAGTTCTGACAAGGCAAGAGTGGAAACGACAAGCCTGTATCTCCAAACCAGGTGTAGGGGTGCTCCTGGGAGCCCCCAAACTATCTTGGTAACAGTACATCTGATCAATGTGCTGGACAGACACACCTGGTAGACAGTAGTGGTGTGCATGGTTCGGTTCGGGGCCATTAAAAAAGCCTCCGGACCGGTCCGGAATTCCGGCGGTTCGGAAGGGCGGGGGAATGTCACTTTAAGGGGGTGGTGGTAGTACTTACCCCCCCCCGCCGCTCTTCCGCCTCCGGCGCTGGTGCTTTTAAAAACCTTCTTGGGGCGGCAGAGTTCCTCCCTGCCGCCCCTGCCCCCGTCGTTGTCCTTCTAAGGCTTAAACGAGAAGAGCTGGCGGCGCGCATGTGCCCTTCGCGGCGCGCGCACTCGTGTGTGCCGTTGGTGCGTGCGTGCTGCATATGTCATGCAGCGCACGCGCTCATCTTCGCCACTGGTGCGCGCGCGCTGCATGACATATGCAGCGTGCGCCAGCGACCGAGACAAGCGCGCACGCCGCGAAGGGCACGTGCGCACCGCCAGCTCTTCTCGTTTAAGGCTTAGAAGGACGACGACGGGGGCAGGGGCGGCAGGGAGGAACTCTGCCGCCCCAAGAAGGTTTTTTAAAGCACCAGCGCCGGAGGGGGAAGAGCGGCGGCGGGGGGGGGGGAAGTACTACCACCACCACCCTTAAAGCGACACTCCCCCCAGTGCCGGACCACCCTTCTGTGGTTCCGTGCACATCCTTAGTAGACAGAACAGGAAAACACAAACCACACATGGCTGCAACTTAGAAATCGAATTAATAAAATAATAATAATATTACAACAACTTGTGAAGAAGCTTATCTAAACTGGCCCCTTATCTAGGTGGGCAGATTTGGCTTTAAAAAAGCCAAATTCTGGCTTATGGCTCATTTGACCCAGGAGTATACCCCTTAGGTTCTGGCAACTCTGCCCCTTATCCTACCGTGTTCCTAGCTTGAGGCAAGCTAATTGTGTTTTAGCAAGAAGAGAATAAGGGTGGGCATGCCTCTAGTCGAAAGAGGCATTCAATAAGTCACGCAGTAGTGGAATATTGGCTTAAGGGGTACACAACATTTTGTATTCATACCAGTTGCCCCTGGGCAGCATTTCAGGCCACTGGATTGCTGTCGTAAAATTGGCGGCCGGGTGAGTGGCGGAGGCAATCCCCTGCTGCAGGGGGTGCTTGGCGTGCTACTGCTCCGAACAGCATTCAGGTGTGGCGAGAGCAGAGGTAAGCACCTATTAATTTACCCTTCAAGGTGCCTCTCGCCACCTCCCTGCCCCCAGTGGCGCCCGCACTGGTTGCTACTGAGAGCATCCCCACAAATAGCTGTCCAGTTGGCTCCCAATGAGGGAGAGCCTGCCTACCCAGGTAATTGGCTCCATTATTGAAATGATTTTTTTTACTATCTCCTAACCTCAGTCTACCCTCTTGTAACTTAAAACACCACAGAGCATGTGAGCCCTATTTATTTACTACATTTATATACTGTCTTTCTGTCCTGGTGTTCTAGTTCAGCATTTAAAATACTAAAACAAACAACAGAGCAATAAGCCTGCATAATGGCCTCAGGCGAACTGCACTCTCTTCAGGAGCTGATGGCCTCGGTTCCCTGGCCTGTGCCTCTCTCCTTCTGCCTTCCCCTCAGGGCACACAGATCCTAGGTAGTCCCTGGGAAGGTGGAGGAGGGGGAGGGGGAGGAGGCCCTCCCTAGCCTGTGTGCTTCTCTCTTCCACCAGTGATGGAAGAGAGAACTTCTGACTTCTCTTTTTTTGCAAGGCTATTTCTGCAAGGACAGAGACCTCTTTCCCTCCTGGTTAGGCACAGTGAACGTAGGAAGTTGCCGTATACCGTCCATCTAGCTCAGCATTGCCTACCGTAACTGGCAGCAATGCCTGTCCAGAGTTGCAGATGGAGGATTTCCCATGCCCTGTGTGGAGATTCACCAGGGGCCTTTGAACATGGCGCCTTTTGTGTGCAAAAACCTGTGCTTTACCACTGAGCTGCAGCCTTTCCCATTGTGGCTTCTTCACGCACCAAAATACTGCTTTATAAAGAAAGAGAGTGGCTAACCTCATGACTAAATATATTAGCAGAAGCCCTATTGAAATGTAGTTATCCTTTAGAGTAACTCCTGACTGATTAGTAGTATTGAGTAACTTAGCCACTAAGATGAGGAACTGTTCTGTAGTCCTCATTTCCTCTGAGGTTTGGTGTTAAGTGCTGTAGCTTGAATAATCAAATGCGATTTTGCAAAACGAAGGTTTTTCTTCCTGTTGGATTTTGTCTGCCTCCAGTGCCCAGCCCCTGAGCAGCCTTGGGAAGACCTGCTCTCCAGTAGCGTATGAAGAAAGCAAAAACCAGAAGAAAGCCAAGCTTGCCAGTGGGAGCCACCCTAGTCCAAACTTTGCCCCTCCCTTCTCATCGATGCTGGAACTACAGGAGATGTCTTACGGGCACGCCTTTCAACGTTTGGATCTCCACAGCCAGTGTTCCTTAAACATGCCCCAGTTCAGAAGGATTTCCGATAATCCCAATGCTGCTCACCCAGTGCCCTATGTGCCTGTGTGTGCCACAGTCAGACCTGGAGGGGATTTTCTGGAATCCTCATCACTGAGCCATCAATTGGTGGGATGCTGCCATCAAAATAGCCCCAAATGCACAGCTCTCGGTGACAGTGGCCGCATCACGGTTCTCTATGTTGAGCTGATCAGAGAACTGGAGCGGCAGATGGCAGAGCTGCGGAGAACACTAGCCTCTCGGGAAGAGGCTGCTACAAAGCAGGAGAAGAGGATCCAGGAGCTGGAGCTGGAGAACCGGGAGCTGAAAGACCTGCTCCAGAACCTGGAGGAACAGAATGACTTCTTATCCATCCGGAATGGAGCAGGAGGAACAGTGCCAGCCAGGATGTTGCTGGGAACCAGACATAATTCCTTTGGTAAAAGCAAGGAGACTGCCTCTAGTGGGGAATTAGAGTGTTGCCTCTGGGTTTTTTATAATCTGCTTTTTTAAAAAGACCAACTAAGGCAATGCACATGATTGAAAACTGGGTAGGACAAGTGTCTTACTGAGCTTCAGGAGCTGTGTGCGCTCTTGGCTTTCGCATGTGAGCAAACTACTAGGTAGGAGGAGGTGGGAGTGATTGTGTGTGAGAGAGCAGCTGGGCAGGACGGCACTGTCTTACCCAGCTCTTCTACCCAACATTTTAACAAAGCAAGTGGAAAAGCTGCCCTACCCAGTTATTTTCTCACACACGATCACTGCCCCCTCCTCCTACCTAGTTGTTTGCTCACATACAATCGAAATCGAGTGTGCAAGCTCCTGAAGCTAGGTAGGACACTTGTCCTACCTAGTTTTTGATTGTGTGAACTGCCTTACTAAGTCCCTAAATTCTCAGCCCATGGGTTGCTTTACCTGCCAATATTGAGTCTTCAGGGAAAAGCTCATTCCCCTTTTTATATATACAAGTTGCCATCTTTCACAGCTTCCAATATTTGAGGACTTTTCTGCCTTTTATTTTCTTTAAATTGTCACATTTATATCCCACTCTTTCTCCAAGGAGCTAAGAGCACATGATTATTTTTATCCTCGCAGCAACCCTGTGAGGTAGGTTAGGCTGAGAGATATATGACTGGCCCAGATTCACCCAGTGAGTTTCATGGTTGAATGGGGATTCGAACTTGGCTCTTCCGAGTCCTAGTCCAACACTCTAACCACTATGCTATGCTGGCACTATGCTTCAAGGAATGGGATGTCTGAGAGGAGGGGAGGTTGTGGAGGCTGGGACTGGACAGCCAATCGTGGGAAAGGGGGCAATGTACCATAGCAGCTGAGAAAGACTGAGCAGTGACTTGGGAAGTTCCCAACTTGCATTTCACCTTGGCCTCCGATACACTAGGTGGGCAGAGCAAGTTGCGATCTCTTTGGCTTAGCTCTGCTTTCCCCCAGCCACTTCATTATCAGTGGTCAGTGCACTGTAATTGGGAGCTGTGCAGGATAATGAGCTTGCCTTGCTCTACTCTGGCTCTGCAAGCCTTCAGTAGACAGCCTTCCAAGATATTTTTTCCAATCAGAACTAGAAAAGAAATCGAAAGCTGAGCTTCTGTATAATATTATCAGATTAGGTTTTAGGCATTGGAATATAAAGATCCCTGCTTACAGTGAGACACAGTGCAATTTATCTGATTAAAAGCCCATAGAAGTTTGTGTACCTGATCTACAAGTTCCACGTGACTTTTGGACTATTTGCACTAAAAATACAATGATAAAAATTGCCCCAATTTTGGACTAGTTATTTTTCATTTTCTTCCCATGGGTTGAAAGGCCTGATTTTCTGGCCTGACTTCTCTTCTTATTTCTTGCTTCTGTCTGTTAAATGCATGCAGACAGGACAGATCTCTCATACCCTTAGATAATAACTGCAGAAGCAGGTGTATTGCAATTTGCCAATCAGTAGCTCTTTTCTTCTTTGTTGTACTTTTTCATTGGGTGTCACTATAGTGCTGTTTTTTGTCTCTTCATATGCTGAAGCCAATGGTGAAGTAAACAGCAGCACTGTAGCAGCACCTAGTGATAGAACATGAGCTTTACAATGCCAACAAAAGGGAAGGAAAAAACCCTGTGTTCCCATAAAGAAAAAGGAAAGATTGTGCCGTCGAGTCGGTGTCGACTCCTAGCAATCACATACTATGTGATTTTCTTGGTAGAATACAGGAGTGGTTTACCAATGCCTCCTCCCACACAGTAAGAGACGATGCCTTTCAGCACCTCCCTATATCGCTGCTGCCCAATATAGGTGACTACAAGTGTATTTACTTGGCACAGTCTGGGAAGCACACCGGTGGGGATTTGAACTAACAGCCTCTTGCACTCTACGCAAGCTGCTTCCCTGCCTTGCCACCGCAGCTGATCTGTGTTCCCATGCAGAAAGGAAATTCTTTTAAAAACAGAACCCACAGATGTCTACTTCCAAACCCAAGTAAACAAACCACAGGAAGATAACCATGCACTGTGTGAATTCTCTTTCCTAGAGATTTCCCAGGGATCCTGGCCTATGCTCAGTTCTTTTTCATTGTCCATGCTCTTCTTTCCCCAGATGTGAATGAAAGCAATATTCAGTTCCTCAAAGACTTGGTGGGAATGTTGGAGAATCTTGCAACGACACAGGTAAGGTCCATATGGAAGGGGCAAAACACACATTGGTTGTTTTCTTCTTTGGGGAGCAGAATTCTGGATTAGAAATTTAAAATTTAGGAATTCCTCTGCATAATCTTTTTATGGCACTTCTCTGGTTCAGTTCCAAAGTACAAATTCTCAGCCTGTGGGAGGCAGAGTTTTTGTGGGTAGCTTATACCAGTTCCATATAAATACTAGTGACAAGTAAAGCCAACATTGCTATGGAAAGTAAGCTCCATTTACATTGCAAACCTAAATCTGTTTAACTGTCATCTTCTCTTGAGAAATCTTGGAGACTATTGGATCAGTGTAAAAAGTTGTATCCTTGCCCTGTGAGGTGATCTGCCATGGTGTGATCCTTCTTGCCTTGGCATTTGGCATAATTGTGTAGCATACGAAAACCCAAAGATGCATGCATTAATTTGATTCAGGTTAGAGCAAGTCTAGATACCACTCAGGTGACCCTCTTGCAGATTCCCATATATCCATGTTTACTCTTTTTTTAAAAAAAAAATATACAGATCAGTGGTTTCTGCTCACCGTCTTCTCCAGAAGATCAGAGGCAAACCCCTGTCACAATCCCAAGTATCTCCCCAGGTTGGAGGACTCAAAACACAGTGCCAGGCAGCTTATCACCCTGGACAAATGCTGAAGAGAGGCCAGGAAGCCCCATTTTGCTCAATGATGCTACTTACTTGTGGGACAACAATGTGAAAGAGACACTATCTGATGGGACACCAGTATGGGCATCGCCAGTGGAGGTGGGTAATGGAGGAGGAAGAGGCTGTCTGACTAGGTGCCAGTACGACATTTTTAAATGTTATAAAACTTCAGTTGAAAATTAACATAGGATTGTTTTTGCTCCATTCTTAGGACCTGCCGCTTGTTGATTTAGAGGGGAATGGTTCACAAATCAGCATCGCAACCCAGGCAGATAGAGTAACAAGTAGAGGTCTCCAACGTGTTGGCTATGGAAATCAAGATCTTTGACAATTCAGCATTCCATGTGTGTCTGTAATGCAGTAACTCTGGGCGCTGAGATATTGGCATGAAATGTACTGCATACTTTCAGGGCAACACCTTATGTTTCTTGCTTGAACAACTTGGTCCCCACTTCTCTTTTCAGATTGGAGGAGCAAAATGCAAAATACAGTGTAATCTGCCTCAGTCTTGAAGACTGAGCAGATCTGTAAAATAAGCTGTACATTCAGGACCTCATTCTGCATTTCAAGGACAAACCCCAGTTCAACCCAACCCTCTTTAAGGGCGACAGGGAAGATGTAAAATAAAATGCAATGTGGTATCTGCACTGAAGACTAGGATGTCCAAATGAGCATGTCCTGAGGAACGTTCTGCATCTCACATTCTGAACCAAGCTCCATCCTGACACCCCCATTTTTCAAGAGGGCTAGGAGTAAGCCAGTGCCCTCAAACATTGTGGCCAACATCCAGAGCAGTCAACCACTTGTGGAAAGATGTTGCACAGCTTCGGCCCTCCAGCTGCTGTTGGATTTCAGCTCCCATCCTCCCTGGCTATTGGCCACAGTGGCTAGAGATGGTAGGAACGACATTCCAACAACAGCTGCAGAGCCAAAGCCACGCAGCCCTGCACTAGTGCAAAACAGTTGTGCTATCTGCTTGCACTCCAGACTAGTACTGTGCCACTGCAAGCATGCTTGCAGTTGCGCAACAATTATGCAGCTGCAGCACACCTCATTTGTTTTAATCAGGACATTAGCACAAGAGTGCGGTGATGCTCTTCTTCAGATCCCCAGTTTTTAGTGCAGCTAAGTTAACATCTTGCGCTAGCATGAGTTTGATCGGTCCGCCAGCAATTTGTTGCTCTGGATGCCAGCCTGTGTTTTTAGTTGTACTTGATGTGGGGAAAGGCAGAAAAACAATCAGAACTGGGACTGCCAGGAAAGCCTAAGCACCGGTTTCATGCAATCTAAATCAAAGGAACAATGCAGTCCCCTAGGATCTGTGAGCAGAAGGCAATCAGGGGAACAAAAATTCATTGACAACGTATATCATGCAATGCTTAAATATATCTGTTCAGTGGCCTTTTAGCTGATAGGATCTGACAGGCAAGTCTCTGCTAGAAAAGTAGTTATCTGCCCTCTTGCTTCTTCTTTGATCCTGTTATTACCCAGTGGGTGTAATGTTCTGGATGGTCAAACTCTTAACACTCTCTCCATGCTTGGTCATTTTATTCTCAGCTTGGTGTTTCTGCTTGCTCCTGGCTTCACCTCATCATTAGCTTGCTTTCCCCTGCCCTTTTAAAAAAATTTGAGTTTCCAATCTGCATAACAGCAGCTGCATTCACCTCTTTACCACCCCCACAGCAGAAGACTCTCCCCGCTCGCTCACCCTAGCCCTAATTATATATTAGGTTCAACATATGCATGTGCACTGTGTATTCATGCACACCTCAATACACACACAGTTAATCTATACATGTTTAACACACATCATGCACTTATCTGTATCCTGGTCCATTTATAAACTTAACACATGTACTGTCATTCACACAAAAACATGTACGTAGGAACATAGGAAGCTGCCATATACTGAGTCAGACCATTGGTCTACAGGTGAAACTCGGAAAATTAGAATATCGTGCAAAGGTCCATTAATTTCAGTAATGCAAATTAAAAGGTGAAACTGATATATGAGACAGACGCATTACATGCAAAGCGAGATAAGTCAAGCCTTAATTTGTTATAATTGTGATGATCATGGCGTACAGCTCATGAAAACCCCAAATCCACAGTCTCAGAAAATTAGAATATTACATGGAACCAAGAAGACAAGGATTGAAGAATAGAACAATATCGGACCTCTGAAAAGTATAAGCATGCATATGTATTCAGTACTTGGTTTGGGCCCCTTTTGCAGCAATTACTGCCTCAATGTGGCGTGGCATGGATGCTATCAGCCTGTGGCACTGATGAGGTATTATGGAAGACCAGGATGCTTCATTAGCGGCCTTCAGCACTTCTGCATTGTTTGGTCTCATGTGTCTCATCCTTCTCTTGGCAATGCCCCATAGATTCTCTATGGGGTCAGGTCAGGTGAGTTTGCTGGCCAATCAAGCACAGTACACTGTATACTTTTCAGAGGTCCAATATTGTTCTATTCTTCAATCCTTGTCTTCTTGGTTGGTTTCTCCACTGAATTAGGGATGTGCACAGAACCGGTTCCGTGCACTCCTGGGAGGGCAAGACTTTTAAGAGGCTGGGAAGGCGCTTCCTACCTGCCAGCCACCACCCTACTACCCTTCCCCTGCCGGCACGCTCTAAAAAAGCAGGTGTGAGGGACTGCAACAGTCCTCCCTGCACCCCATCCTGTGTCACCAAGTAAATGGCCAATGCACCTGTAATGGTGGGGCGGGGGCTGGCAGGCAGGCAGCACCCTCCCTGCCTCTGAAAGTTACCCCACATTCAAACTGGTTTGGATGCCAGTCGATGGCGTCCCAACATTCCATAACTACACAACTGATAATGCAGCCCTTCAGGTGAAGCAGTTTTTGAGTGGTTTTGATCCTAGGCTGTTTTTTTTTGTGTGTGTGCTTTGCCTTCCATTCTGACTTGGCTCACCAGCTGGATTCATGTAGTGTTCTTTGAATCAGGAAGGTGTCAGGCACCCTCCAATGCAGGCAATTGTTGTTATTTTTGTGGTAGGCACATGAGCTTCTGAATTTAAAGCAAGTGTCAATGGTTCCTTATCTATGAATAGGATCATAGGAAACTGCCATATACTGAGTTAGACCATTGGTCTATCTAGCTCAGTATTGTCTTCACAGACTAGCAGCAGCTTCTCTAAGGTTGCAGGTAGGAATCTCTCTCAGCCCTATCTTGGAGAAGCCAGGGAGGGAACTTGAAACCTTCTGCTCTTCCCAGAACGGTTTCATCCCGAGGGGAATATCTTGCAGTGCTCACACATCAAGTCTCCCATTCATATGCAACCAGGGCAGATCCTGCTTAGCTATGGGGACAAGTCATGCTTGCTACCACAAGGCCAGCTCTCCTCTCCAAAACTGATGCTCCACCACAGAGCTATGTCCCCTGAGATGGAGATGCTTAGATAGGCAGTGATTGTTGCTGCTCCCCCAGGACTCACAGAACCAGAATAAAGCACATCATTTGAGAAAGGTCACTGGCCATTTTGAAAAGAAAGTTGGGAGCCGAGCTCCAGTTTGAACATGAGATGTAGAATATACACACCAACTTATAGCTAGATTGTCAAGGTGGATGACACCACATTGCTATTCATTTTCCTCCTCCCACCAATCCTTGAAAAAGGGTGCAAGGGTCAATTCTCAATTCAAATTGAGAATTGTCATATGTACATTTGACAATTATCAATTCCCCAGTTTTAGAGCCATATTTCACATTACATTGTGTTTTATTGCATATCCCGACCCTCTTGAAAATGTGTGCAGGGGTTTAGCTAGCGTTCCTCTTTTGCAACAATATTTTTGGATGTGCAGGCTAAGCTGCTCAAATATGAATTAACTTAAGTGCCAAGTATTTATTTTTATTTTTTACATTTATATCCTGCTTTTTCTCCAAGGAGCTCAGAGTGGTGTACATCGTTATGTTTATCCTCACAACTACCCTGTGAGGTAGACATTACCCTGGTTATAGAAATGCAAAGTATTTTATCTCATGTGGATTTCAACTTGCCTGAAAATCCACATGGAATATAGAGAAGGTAAACAAACCCTGTGGGGCTTTCAGTGGAAACTCCTTTAAATCCAAGCATATATTCCAGAGTATGCTGCCGTTGATGTCAGTAGAGGTTTGGTCCAGTGAATGTAAAAATGTTACTACTCAGTTCTGTTCTGAAAGGTTTTCCTGCATCAGAATCAATTATCCTTAGATGCAAGAAGAAAGACCTTCTACACAAAAACTAACATCTCTTTACATCTTCCTCCATTCAACAGGAGAATGGGAGGGTCAAACTGGAATTGGTCCCCAATTCCCAAGTCTACATCACTCACCACCAGCTAGAGGATCTTTCTCAGGTTTCCACGGACAAACCTGAGCTGATGACCAGGCGCTTGTTGGATTACTTCTTCTCTCGTGAGACTCTTGCCCGGTCTTCAGCCACTGGGCAGCGCATTGCTCACAACAACTTGACCATGGAGAAGCCCATCCCTTTGCCAGTTGCTGTGGTAAATGCTATCAAAGGTAGGGGGTGGTGGTGGGCAAGGGGTTGTGGTGAGATCTGGTCTTGTAGAGTTCTAGGGGGAGGCTAAATGTTAGCAGATTTACTACTTATTTAGCTTCCGTCCTGTTAAGTGTCTCTTGCTTTTTTCTAATGAGAAAAACCTGACACAGACCCCTTTCCCCTCCCAAGATAATCTTATTTTGATCTTAAACGATTGTGTATTCTGCAGGCATTATCTATACACTTTCAAGTGTACCTCTACAAATCCAAGTTTAAAAAAATACTTTCCTAGAATCTGTATTTTGCATCCCATGCCATACTCTGAATATAACCTTCCTTTACCTTAGTTCTTACAGAACATTCCAAATATTTTAAAATCTGAATTGTGGGAGCAAAATAATGTATGCCAAGCAGCAGCAATAGGATCGATGTACATCATTTCTATTATTTCCACTCAGAGACTAGTTTGGATTGGCTTGAGCTTGCACAACTTTGACTGCCGTAGTGTGAATTACACACAGCTAAGTCTGTCTCTCTTGCCATCCTGTTTATAGAATATGTCACCAAAACATGTGGCAGAGGCTGCAACTTCAATGCAGTGATCAACAGCAAATGTGGGACTTCCCGAAGGGCAGTTAAGAAAATGATAGTCAAAATGGACTGAATGGACCTACAATCAAGACATGTCCAGAGCCCCTAAAAGGTTGGCAGAGGGGTCTGCTTCTCACTGTTCTTTTTCCCTTTGCAGGGAGGAGAGTGCCTCATGAGGGCAGTCATTTGGGTTCTATCTTGTGTAGTCATATTGCAGATGGAGGACAGTTGATGAAAAGGGACCAGGTTGCTACAAGCTGTGGGTGGTGTGGCTGGCAAATGTGGAACATATCCATGTGCAAATGCCCTTTACTGAATCAGATCACTGGTCTATTTCCCCCAGTACTGACTACTAGCAACAGGTCTCCCAAGCCTCATGAAGATATTGGCAGGCCAAGGTGGTTTTTAGGACTGCCGAACTCCTTTTAAATTGGAGGTGCTGGGTAGTGCACTTAGGATCCTCTGTGCACATGGCATGAACTCTTTCTTACCCCTGAGCTACAGGCCCTCTCAGAGGTTGACATACCTGTATTGAAATCGCAGCAAACAGGAACATCCCAATACTCTGTATGGTATGAGACCATGTACATATGGCCATTCTGGATTAAGTACATTTCCCTGTGTTAGTTTTTGAAATGTGAATCTAAATGTCACTCTCTCAGATGAGCAACTGAACAAGCCCAATGCAGTTTGCTCTGCCAACTGGTCTCTCAGGCCTCATTCTTTTCCTGTCACCCGGCATCCTCAAATCTGATGATTCAGTGTCTTCTGCATGCAGTGTTCATGCCCTGCTGTGTTCAGTTCCCTTAAGCCCCAAATGACATCAACACACCCCCAACTATTCTTTTTACTTAACAATTCACACTAATTCTACTGCAAGTTGCCTGGTTCTCCTATAGCTAGGACCAAAAAGCTTATGGCAGAATTTCTCCCAGCTGTGTAACTTTACTCATGGTCAGTGCCTCTTGATCACCATTACTTAACTGAGATAGAAAACTAAGGCAGATACCTATTGAAAATGCCCTCGTGTGGAGATCTGGGCTCCTACTGGCTCCACAGCCATCAATAGTGCCACTTCCTGGAGCAAGAATATCAAAGTGTTAACTTCTAATAAATGCCATATTTCTTGTAAATAAGACAAATCTCACAAACTGGAGTGTAACAACATGGGTTTATTCATCCTGACTCTCCCTCCCTCCCCCCCACCTCGCACCCTTTTTCTAAGATGGTGGAATAGATAAGACCTTGAGGACTATTTGGTGCAAAAGGGCACTGTGTGGCTGCTGGATTGCATTAGATATATTTAGAACCCTGAACCCACACAGAGAACTTCCTGTCAGACCACTTAGGTGTGCAATGCATATGGCTCAATCCAGTGGCAAGTTCTCCTATGAACACCCCACTGAAACGCCATGCGCTTGTGCTGCTCCCATTCATTTCAGCGAGGCTTATGAAAGAGAACCTCCTGCTGCTCTGTGCCCCAAAGGCAATGCTTCCAAACGAGTCTCCTGGGAATATAAACGAAGCTTAGCTAGAGGGCAGTCAAATGTATATTTAATGTATTATGGTTTACATGCAGAGACAACATAAAATGGCCTGCCCATGAAAACTTACCTCTGCCAGTGCTGCCACATGTAACACCTGCCAACAGTCGCTTCAGCAGGGCAGGGTACACCAGCATGGCATGTTCCTGTGTAATGCGTAGGGCAACCTCTGGGCATTTTGACAGTGAAAGGTATATGGACCTCTTGCACCCTATTTGTATGCCTTTGTGGATGTTAATGCCATACAGAAAGTGGGAGAGAAATACATTTTAAAAATAAAGTGTACATGCGGGCCAATTAAGTTCTGTATTCACATTGCAAACCAGTCTGAGCAAAAACCAATATAAGCCTGACATGTGACGATGTCCTTGAGGTTTATACACCCACTCTAGTACCCTCCTTGACCCTTCAACAAGCCACCTATGCTATGTAAGTGTATTCTTCCATCCTCCATGCTTAAAACAAAAGGATCCTTTGTTCCCAAACAAAGTTGGGGACACGGTGGTTGAGTTGGCTTCCTTTGGCTAAATTTATCAAGACATGTGGTTGTTTCTTCACCCTAACCTCAGGATTAGCTATACACTGGCCAGCCAAGTTAAATAAATAATAATTAAAAAAACAAACAAGGATTAGCCACTTAAAGAAAAACATACTTCAAGCAGTTACAACTAAAAAATAAAGTGGATTTTTTTTTAATTTAAAAGCTCAAAAATAACAAGCCGTATGTTTCTGAAACATGTAGGAAACACATAACGTAATATATAGTCTATGATACAATATACACTATAATACACTGAAGGGGCCACATCAGGAAATTAAAAAAAGGTGTGTGGTGGTGGGGGGAGAATACCAGTTTGCTTGGAAAGAAAGCCAATGGATCAAAAAGGAGGGAAGGACGAGGGAGAAAAAACTATTTTGGGAAAAATAATGCATTTCAGCACGCAAATAATCAGTTGATTTCAGTGGGGGTTAACAGTGTGCAACCT
This sequence comes from Hemicordylus capensis, assembly GCF_027244095.1. Classification (NCBI taxonomy): domain Eukaryota; kingdom Metazoa; phylum Chordata; class Lepidosauria; order Squamata; family Cordylidae; genus Hemicordylus; species Hemicordylus capensis. Next base: position 41,694,576 of record NC_069662.1, read on the forward strand.
TGAGCTAAACTGTCCCAATGCAGTGAAAGCAATTATCCAGACATCGCTCAGCAGCCCCAGGTGTGCAGAAACCTCCTAAACCAAGCAGTGTAGAACAGAATACCACCAGACCCCAGATAATTCTCCATGCGTCTCAGCTGTGTATGAGCAGCCCTCTGCTGCACCTCTGGTTCTCTGCATCAGGGTGCCTGGCTGTAATCCAGCTCTTGCACATGCCTATGCAGCCTCCCATTCAGACATGGCCCTCCCCCACTCTCTTCAATGAACAAAGTGCTGCTGCCATGAAAATCCCAGAAACCCCTGATGCATACACAGAGGGCAGCCCAGTTTATAGACCACGGAATGGCACTGCCTGGGTGCAGAACTCTGCATTCGCACAGGGACTTTGGACTGTGCTTGCATCATTAAAATGGGGCAAGATTTTGATGTTCCTTAAAAACAAAAAATTTTAAAAAGCAAAAATTGCTTATAATACATAATTTGGAACTGGGGGGAAAATATAAGGCAACGTTCTCCATAGAAAAATGGGGCTTCCTAAGGAGTTTATATATAGATATATATATTTATAGATATTTATAATTTTAAATATAAAGTAGGAATGTGCTGAGGGGATGCAGAATGTCCTGTTTCAGGTAGTGCCCCTCATTTAAAAGCCTCACAAGCACATGGGGAGTGGGAAGAGGGAGCCAAGACTACATGTGGGGTACAGTTTCGCTGGTGCTACTACCAAACACACAAGGAGGCCCTTTGGTGCAGTGGAGTAGGGCATTGGCTTTGCAGGCTCCTGAGGCTGGTAGGCAGAGAGGCTCTGCCTTGCTTTGCCCTATCTCTTCCCTGGGCTTTGTGCCGATTTTAGCAAGGTTGCTCCTTCTCCATCCCCAGCTGAAACTGCAGCATCCGATGCACCTTCCATGAAGCTCCAAGGAGTGTGCCAGAAGATGGAAGCCATTTGATGGAAGGAACAGCAGCCGTTTACCCCTTTTCCTGTGCAGATGGGTCTAGGAAAGGTGATGTCCGAGTCAGGAGTGACTTGGGCATTTTACTGTCCTTTGCAAAGACTATCCTGCATGGCAAGGGGTCACCAGCACCCCCACTGCTTCCCCCTTCTTTCCCAGTTGCGTCCCACACTACAAGTTCTTGGTTACCAGATGCGTTTTATAGTGCTTCGTCAGGTGATCACTTCTTATGAAGCGCTTTTGGCACTGGGCACACTCAAAACGCTTGTCACCTGCCCAAAGGAGAAAACAAAAACATTGTTGAGCACAGTATTCAGAGAACATGGAAACAGGTGCCTCAAGATGCAACGACAGCCTGGGCAGAGAGGCGGCTCTGAATTCAGCCTGAGTGTTGCCAAGCAGCAGAGCACATGCATGGGGGGGGGGCAATTTTCATTGCTCTCCCTTGCCCCCATATGTGCACTTGCCTTCCAAGAATATGCCCCTGAGGGCTGCATGACTCTTGTTTGGGTAGTCCTATTATTAGGGTAATCCTAAAGAGCCAGGGTGCAGTGGGAAAATGAAAGCAGAGAGAAGTAACAACAGACCTGTGTGCGTCCGTGCATGCCTCTGTAGCTCATCACTGCGTGTGAACCGCTTCCCACAGAAGACCCAGTTGCAGACGAAGGGCCGTTCACCTGTGTGCAGGCGCACATGTGCCCGCAGCAGGGAGGTCTTGCGGAAAGTCTTCCCACATTCGGGCACATGGCAAATATGCCTCTTCTTCCCCTGATCCCCCACCCTGGAGGGAAAGAAAAACAGTAGGGGAGATTGATAGTGCAAGCAGGCTCGGGGACAACAATTCAATGTGTGTCTGATGACATCAAGATCAGATTCATTACTATCAGCCCAGGGACGGTCCAAGAAGCTACACCACCACTAACTGGTATGGAACAAGGAGTGCTGCTTCCATTCTCTAGACATCTTCCACCCGGCAACACCACTCTACAAGTTACTGGGAACATGGGAAGTTGCCTTCTACCAAGTAATCCATTGGTCCATAAGCTCAGTATGGTCTACACCTGTGGTTCTCCAACTGGGTGCCTCCAGATGTTGCTGAACTACAATTTAGGAGGTACAATTTATTGTGGCTGGGGATGATGGGAGCTGTAGTTCAGCAACATCTAGAGGCAACCCAGTTTGGGAACCACTGGTCTACACTGGCTGGCAGCAGATTCTCCAAGGTTTCAGGCAGGGGTCTCTCCCAGCCCCAACTGGAGATCCTGGGGAGGATTGAACCTGGGACCTTCTGTGTGAAAGGCAAGTGCTCTGCCACTGAGCTATGGCCCCTCTGCCATTCTTAATGGCAATATGCAGGAGGGACCAAATCTGCTGTCTCCTGCCCTCAGCAATGACCCAGGGCTGCCTAAATAATAACCTCACTTCAGAGACCACCACTCACCCACCCTCCCTTGCAATGACCCGGAGTTTCACAACAGTGTTCCCAGAAATGATCCAAGAATTCTTAGCCATCCTAATCAACAGCCCAGGGGAATCATGGCAATAACCCAGAAGTTAATTATTTCTGAACAAATAGCCTCATCCCAGTACAGCCACTGTCAGTTTTATTACAAAGGTAACTACAGGTGACAAGCACTATCCAAGATGACATACCAATATTCAAACTGAACAGAGAGTATAAGCAAACACTTTTCAAAATACATTTTCTAGCACAAGACTGAAATAGTTGTTGGATTGGAGAAAACGAAAACTATAACAAGAAATAGCAATGGCCTGTAAATAATTGATTCAAATTTTATAAACCACAAAAGCAGAGGGAAACCCTGTAAGCAAGATTTGCCTGACTCTTGCAACAATGAGTGGATCTTAGCAGCATCACTCATTCATGAAGTCAACCAAAACTTCTTTTGAAAAAAAATCTAGTTTCAGTGACATTATAGAAGTATAATATTTAATTATACTACATCTTCTATCACCCCTTAGATACATCAATTGAGTGGACTACTAGAGTATTTCTCATCCAACAAAGCTCAGGGCATAAAATGAAACCTCATCCTGTGAAAGCTTTCCTAAGCTCAACAAATGCAAGCTCCTGTAGTTGAAAAGGGACCATGTGCAACAGATATAACACATTTGTGCCAAAACCAGAATGCTGAAGAGGCTATTGATTGAAGTATGAGACATACTGTAACATTTATTTCTAAACAGCTTCGCACAGGTCATTTAAGCTATCCATCTTTCCCACAAGATATTTAATAGCCAGAGGAACCAAAAACATGTATTTAAAAGATCTATGTCCCACCACACAAAGCAATTCACAAAGCAAATTCAAGGTGGCTTACAAAGAAAAAATAAAACAGAAAATCCAGACTAAATTTACTAGAGGAAGTCCTATTGAAAATTTAGTAGTCCTTTGGAGTAACTCCAGTAGTATTGAGAAAATCAGTCTGTACGTCAGCAAGTATCCCTAAATACTTAAGACTTGTGACCTGCTCAATGGGACGTCCTATTGCATTTCAGTCTCTTCCTGAACACCACCACTTTGATTTTTATCCAGCACTTTAGTCTTAGTGCAACTGATATTCAGGCATGCTTTCTGGCAAGAACTACAAGATACTTTAAGCCAGCACCTCAGGACAGCTGGAGCAACAGAAAACACTGCTTTATCACTCACCTCAGTATTTGTATGTTTATTTATTATTTATTAAACATATTTTTATACTGCCCCAAACTCACATCTTTGGGCGGTTTACAACAAGCAAACAAACAAAAAGTAAAAACATTAGTTAAAACAGATAACAAAAACTTAACACAGTAGTTAAGACAACATAACATATAGTAAAAGTTAAAACATTACAATAACTCAAATTCTAAAACAAGATTTTAAAACGATGCTAAAACTGTTAAAACAATATTTAATTGTAAGTCTGGGTGAATAGGTGTATCTTTAGAGACTTTTTAAAAGCTGTCAGAGATGGGGAGGGAGCGCGTTCCAAAGCTTTGGGGCAGCAGCAGAGAAGGCCTGCTCCCGCGTAGCCACCAGACAAGCTGGTGGCAACTGCAGACGGACCTCTCCTGATGAACTCAATGGGCCCAAGTTGTTCCGGGCTTTATAGGTTATAACCAACACCTTGTATTTTGCCCGGAAACTTATTGGCAACCAGTGTAAATCTTTTAAGATAGGAGTGATATGGTCTCTCTGAGATGACACAGAGACCAACCTGGCTGCCACATTTGAACCAGCTGCAGTTTTTGAACTACACATAAGGGCAGCCCCACATAGAGCGCATTGCAGTAATCAAGTCTGGAGGTAACCAGTATCTGTACCACTGTTCTAAGGTAGTTTATCTCAAGAAACGGACACAGCTGGCGTATCAGCCGAAGCTGATAGAAGGCACTTCTGGCCACTGCCTCAACCTGGGACACCAGGGAGAGGCTTGGATCCAGAAGCACTCCAGACTGTGCACCTGTTCCTTCTGGGGAAGTGTGACCCCATCCAGAACAGGCAGATCAAACTCATCTCCTTTCGACCCCACACAATGAATATCTCCGTCTTGTCTGGATTCAGTCTGTTTGTTATCCCTCATCCAACCCATTACCGCCTCCAGGCAGGCATTTAGGGAGTTTATGCCCTCTCCCGATGGTGTTGACATGAAGAAGTATGTTTGGGTGTCATCAGCATACTGATAGCACCCTGCACCAAATCTTCTGATGATCTCTCCCGGTGATTTCATGTAAATGTTAAACAACATTGGAGACAATATGGAGCCCTGAGAGACACCATACAAAAGTTAAGATTTTGAAGAACAACAATCTCTAAGGGACACCATCTAGAACCTACCCAAGAGATAGGAGCGGAACCACCACAAAGCAGTGCCTCCCACCACCAACCCCCTCAGATGCTCCAGAAGGATACTATGGTCGATAGTACTGAAAACCGCAGAGAGGTCCAAAAGGTCCAACGGAGTCACACTTCCTCTGTCAGTTCCTAATTGGAGATCATCCATCAGGCCAACCAAGGCAGTCTCCACCTCATAGCCTGCCCAAAAGCCAGTGTGAAATGGGTCTAGATAATCAGATTCCTCCAAGACTGTCTGAAGCTGAGAGGCCACCACCCTCTCAATTACCTTGCCCAGCCACAGAATGTTGGAGACAAGCCTGTAGTTGCTCAACTCTGAGGGATCCAAGGTAGGCTTCTTCAGAAGTGGACTAATAATTGCCTCTTTAAGACAAGGAGGCATCCTGCCTTCCCTCAGAGACACATTTATAATCTCTACCATGCCTTCTACAACAACCGCCCTGCCAGATAGTATAAGCCATGTCAGGCAAGGGTCAAGAAAACAGGTGGTAGGTTGCACCATTCCAGTCAGCTCATCCACATTCTCAGGAGTCACAAACTGGAACTGATCCAACTTAACCACACAAGAGGAGTCACTGGACACCTCCACATCAGACACTGAAGTAATTGTGGAGATGGAGTCTAAGTTGGCCCGAATACGAGAGATATTTCCCACAAAGTATTCATTAAACACGTCACAGTGGGTAATCGATGGTTCCAGATTCTGATTCAAGAGAGGACGGGCACATACTAGCCCTCTCACAACCCTAAAGAACTCCACTGGATGTGAACTTGCGGATGCAATACAGGCAGAAAAGAATTGCTTCTTTGCCACACATATTGCCTGAGCATAGATCTTCAAATGCACTCTATATTGTAATCTATTGGATTCAAGTAGAGTCTTTCTCCACTTGCGCTCCAGTCGTCTACTTCATTGCTTCAGCCCCCGTAGTTCTTCTGTATACCAAGGGGCCAATTTTGAAGCGGGTTGGAGAGGATGCTTAGGAGCTATCATGTCTACTGCCCCGGTGAGCTTGCTGTTCCAGTTTTCCACCAGGGCATCAACAGGATCGCTGGCAGAGCCAACACTAAATCCCTCCAAGGCTTCTTGAAATCCTTTTAGATCCAATAACCTTCTGGCAGGGGCGTAACTACCATTAGGCAAGGGGAGGCGGCTGCCTGGGGCCCCCCACGCCTTGAGGGGCCCCCCAGAGGCAAGTCACATGACTCCCCAACACCCGCAGAGCTTTGGTGCCGTGGAAAAGCCAACCCCAAGTTCGGAGCAAAGGCTGCATGCATGCAGCAAAGTCCTTGTCTGCAGAAGCAACTCTGAGCCGGGAGCGCTCTTCCCCATGGGAGGGTGGAGGGACGGGGCTAAAGCGAGGGCGTGGAGTTTTCTAGAGAAGCTGGCATAATGGGGATGTGAGTGTGAGTGTACTATATATTGTGAAGTGTGTGTGTGTGTGTGTGTGTGTGTATGTATGTATCAGCGAGGGGTCCATTTTAAAATTTTGTCTCTGGGCCCACTCCAGCTTTGTTACGCCCCTGCCTTCTGGGGTGGACCAACCTAATAGGTCCCTTACCCCTGCGAAGGTGGGAAGTGACTGCAAGCCCAACCTTAACCAGATGGTGGTCCATCTGTGACAATGGGGAAATCACAGGAGTCCCCGCCCAAGGAACACCACCCTGATCAGAGTGAAAGACCAAATCAAGCATGTGAGTTAGTCCCAAGACCACTTGGGACAGGCCCATAGTTGTCATGGCTGCTATGAACTCCTGAGCCACCCTGGACAAATTGGTCACGAAATGAACATTGAAGTCCCCCAGAACCACAAGCCTGGGGGACTCCAACACCAAGCCCAAGTCCATCCGCTCAGTTAGGGACTCTGAGCAGTGGGGTGATCGGTATACCAACAGAAGTCCCAGTCTATCCCTGGTCCCCAAACATAAGTACACACATTTGATATGGTCAGACACTTCAACAAGGATCCTCGTAAGGGAGATATTATTCTTATAGACCACAGCCATGGTTCCTCATCCACTCCTCAACAGAGTACCCTGGAAGAAGAAGCTGGGACCAGACCAGGCCACCAGCCTCCCCCAACCAGGTCTCTGTAATACATACCAGGTCAGCTCCTGCATCCAGAATAAGATCATGGATAGTTTCCGATTTGTTCTGGATTGACCTGGCATTACAGAGGAGCAAGGTGAGGTTTCAAGGGTGGTTTCAAGGGTGGCACTGCTCCCCAAGGTCAAAGAGCTGGCAAGACAGCCGGAAGGGGAAACAGCTATTAGATTTCTAATTCTCCTTCCCCTGTAATGGCCCGCTGACCTGCCAAGGTTACTTCTTCTGTTACCCACCACCACCGAAATTGCCGCTCCATAATCAGTGGATACACCCCCCGTCTCCCCATCTCCAGGTAAGCCCAGACACATTATAAAACAATCTCACCCAGGACTAATTAAAACAGAAGCCCCACTATTAAATACCCACCCACAGGCAATTCTTGGGCCAGGAAACTTGGCCCTCGCTGTCCCCTGAAGTGGCTCCCCTAAAGGGGCAACCCCCGCTGGTGTCACCCCTTTGGTGGCAACCCCGCCGCCACTGGCAGCACCCTAAATAGTCCTGAGCAGTAAGCTCTGGCAGATGGAATTCAGAAAACTACCAAGTCACTCCCTGGGCCCCAGTCCTGCAAAGCCTCACCACAGTTCAGCAGCCTATCCTGGGGGGCAGAAGGAGAAGCAGACAGGCAGGCACCCAGTCTCCCACCCCGAGTCTGCCTGGTAGCAGATGTTCCTCCTCTTCTCTCTCCTGCAGGCTTCTTAGAATTCCAAAGGAAAGCACTCACAGTGGCCTACATTCTCAGTTTAAAAACAAGTTGCTCTAGTAAGAATTAATCTGCTTATCTTTCTTTAACTATCCCTACAACTGCACTAAAATTTGGTCCAAATCAGTTAGGCAGCTCGCAACTTAGCCCACTTGTGCCTCAAACATTCATGCATCTGCCATCTTGAATTGGGGTGGATGACCATCACCACAAACTATGCATGTGATGTGTCCCTATGTTTCCCTGCAACTGTACCAAATTTGGTCCAAATCAGTTCCTACTTGCACCTCAAATGTTCACGTCTGCTATTTTGAATAAGAATGGATGACATCATTACAAACTACACCCTTCAACCATCCTTATGTGTCCCTACAGCTGTAGCAAATTTGGTTCAAATTGGTCAGGCAGTTCACAAGTCAGCCCAATTTCACCTCTACATGTTCGCCATCTTGAATTGGGGTGGATGACATCATTGCAAACTACACCATTGAGACGTCCCTATGTGTCCCTACAGCGTTAGCAAATTTGGCTCATATTGGTCCAGGCATTGCGAAGTTGATTGGGGGAGACAGACAGACACAGAATGCCTGGTGATCTCATAAGCCTACTGGAAAGTAGGCTAAAAACCAAAACACTGTTTCTGCTACTCCAAACAACCAAAGAACTGGAAGAGCTGTATTTTGTAAAGAGGCATAGGGGCCTTGGTATTCCTTTCTTCCCTGGAGCGTCCCAGCCCTAGACCTTACCTTTTCTCCCCATCCTTGCAGTTGGGACAGGTGCAAGCCATCCGCCGTCTCTTTTCCCCAGGCTGCAGGTCTCCTGAGAGTGCCTGCTCCATCTGCAGCTGGATCTGGGTGGGGCTCAGGCCACTAATGGTTAGGTTGTTGCCAGAGACATTTTGCACTGTCAGCTGTTGCTGGCCTGAAGGAAAAGGGATGAAGAAGTTGCTGTTTAGGACCTATTTGCCACTAAGATGTGCCCAAATTCAGCAGGGGGAGGAACCCGATTCCTCCAAGTTCCATTCAAACCCAGGCCCAATACACCACATGTCTTAATTCTTGCTTGAAACCAGGGATCCAGGCTTTTCCCACTCCTTTATGGGAGGTCGCTCACTTTCAGATATACTGCCCATGGTTTTAGAGACCTCCATGCAATAATCTTTCACAGCCCTTTCCCACTCACCAGTTTGTTTCCTCCCTCTGATCTCTCTCCACATCATGAGGCAAGCCACTCCCAGTGCTTTCAGCTGGTTTACATATTCTTTGTATGCTATGGCAAGCGTCATATCACCCTCCAACATGCACCAGTCTTCCTCCTAGGTCTGAAGCCACAAAGCGGGGCAGGGATCATCCCCTCCACTCAGGCTATGCTTCCCCATGCCATCCTCCTTTCCAAATGGAAAGATGGCTGAATTTGTCTGACTGCTGCATTTGCAAGGTGCTCATGAGCAAATTCTTCACCTCTCCCCTCCAGCTTGGAGCTAGAAGGGGAGGCAATAGGCTTGTTTTGGCCACTGCATTTGCAAAGAGCACCTCACAAACGCATCAGTCAAACGAACAATTCCTACCCCCTTTTCCAATTCCAAACTAGAGAAGAGGGCAGGAACACTCCCTTCTCCAAAGCTGGGAAGGGAACAAACAAGTGTCCTTGACCTTACACTACATTTTGTAGTTGCACCAAACACAGCAAGACCCCATCCCTGGGGCCAGTGAAAGCCAGTTAAGTTTGTGGACCCCTAGCTTTCAGCCTAAAATGGAAATATGATATAGCGTCGTGGGACTCCTGACTTCCACCACTTCCTGGACTGTGCAAGTACAGAGCCTGGAGGTAGAAAGAATACTATGACACTATCATGGCTACACATGTCAACTTGTCAGCTTTGAAAGGCCAAGAGAGGCCATGTGCACAGTTGGGATAGCGCTGCGAGGCCCCTCACAAATGCCTCCCTCAGTGCAGTAAAGGCTCTTGGAGCTACCACAACAGCAGTCTTTGGGGGTCTGAGTGATTTGGTCTCTCATTCACCCATCCAGAGGAAATGTTCTCCTAATTGCTTTAATACACTCCCAATTTTGCATCTGCCCAAGAAATCTTTTTAGCCATCCTTCTCCCTAGGAAGGCTAAAAGAAGAAGTAACGAAATGTCTGAGGCAGGGATATGGAGCACTAAGGGAATCATATGTCCCTTTTCTGGCACAGTATTAAGTTTTATATGTACACCATCAACTCTTCTGTTAGGAGCTACAGAGGGCACCAAGAAACATCCCTTATGTAGCCCGGTCCTAGGTTTTGGAGATGGAATGAGAAACTGCCTTAGACGCAGATGGTCCCAGGTTCATTTCCTGCCATCTCCAGGAAGGACTGGAAAAGACTCCAGCCTGAAACCTTGGAGACCTGCTGCCAGTCAGTGTAGACAATACTGAGCTAGATGGACCAATGGTCTGCCTCAGTATAAGGCAACTTCCTATCTTCCTAATGAAACATATTTCCAAATACACATTCTTAGGGTTGCAGCCTTCTGGATATCCACCCGCCCCCCGCCCCAATTTCCATGCCAACGGTCCAAATTCCATCAAAACACACTAGCAAAACTCTAACTGGTTCTGTTCCTGTTCTCATCCCCAAGTCTCTAGGCCTTTTCTACCTCCAATTCTCCAAATCCTTTAAAGGGGGCAAGAAAGAATCAAGTGGTCTTTGTATCACTTATCCCATAAGAACCTAAGAACAGCTCTGCTGGATCAGGCCCAAGGCCCATCTAGTCCAGCATCCTGTTTCACAGTGGCCCATCAGATGCCGCTGGAAGCCACAGGCAGGAGTTGAGGGCATGCCCGCTCTCCTGCTGGTACTCCCCTGCAACTGGTACTCAGAGGCAGCCTGCCTTTGAGGCTGGAGGTGGCCTGTAGGCCTCCGACTAGTATCCAATGATAGACCTCTCCATGAAATTATCCAAACCTTTCTTAAAGCCATCCAGGTTGTTGGTTGTCACCACATCTTGTGGCAGAGAATTCCACAAGTGGAATATGCGTTGTGTGAAAAAGTTATGTTTGTTGGTCCTAGATTTCCCGGCAATCAATTTCATGGGATGACCCCTGATTCTAATATTATGGGAGAGGGAGAAGGATTCTCTCTATCCACTTTGCCCATGCCATGCATGATTTTATAGACCTCTATCCCCGCAGTCGTTTTTTTTCTAAACTAAAAAGCCCCAGGTGTTGTAGTCTTGCCTCATAAGAAACCTGCTCTAGGCCCCTGATCATCTTGGTTGCCCCCTTCTGCACTTTTTCTAGTTCTACAGTGTCGTTTTTTAGATGTGGTGACCAGAATTGTACACAGTATTCCAGGGGTGGCCTCACCATAGTTTTGTATAAGGGCATTATAATACTAGCCGTTTTATTTTCAAATCCCCTTCCTAATGATCTCTAGCATGGAATTTGCCTTTTTCACAGCTGCTGCACATTGAGTCAACACTTTCAACGAGCTGTCCACCACGACCCCAAGATCCCTCTCCTGGTCAGTCACCGACAGCTTGGATCCTATCAGCATATACCTGAAGTTGGGGTTTTTCGTCCCAATGTGCATCACTTTACACATGCCAACACTGAAGCGCATTTGCCACTTTGTCGCCCACTCCCCCAGTTTGGAGAGATCCTTTTGGAGCTCCTCACAATCCGTTTTGGATTTCACTACCCGGAAGAGTTTGGTATCATCTGAAAATCTGGCCACCTTGCTGCTTACCCCTGCTTCTAGATCATTTATGAATAAATTAAAAAGCACCGGTCCCAGTACAGATCCCTGGAGGACCCCACTTCTTACTTCCCTCCATTGTGAAAACTCTCCATTTATACCTACCCTCTGTTTCCTGTCTTTCAACCAGTTAGCAATCCACACACGTACTTGTCCCCTTATCCCCTGACCATTAAAGTTTCCTCAGGAGTTTATCCTGAGGTTAAACTCAGGAAGTTATCCCATCACAGGAGAATTTATATCCCAAATCCAACCAGCAGTTCCATCACATAGTCCATCAGGATTCACTCCTCTACATCACATATCTCACCTCCAGTGTTAGTGATGGTGACAGGAACGCCTTGAACTTGCACTCCGTTGATGCTGATGGTCTGCATGGCCTGAGCAGCAGCAGCAAGCTGAGCTGCATTGAGGCTGATGATGCCTCCAGCAGGGGCAATCTTTGGCAGGGCACGCTCTTTGCGAGCCCCTGTCTTTTTGGTACTTCCTCCCATTTGGGAGATGCGGGGTATAGGACTGCTGCAAGAGGTGGCAGTGGGGGAAGGAGCCACAGTTACACCTGGGGCTTCTTGAAGTAGCATCGTCTGCAGCTCACCAGAAGGCGTTTTGAAATAGACCTGAAAGAAAGGCACAAAACAAAAAGGCATGCAGTCTGCGGCTTGGTTGGTGGTCTGCACAGTAGGGATGTGCACGGAACCACGGAGGCGTGTTCTGGCACTTGGGGGAGTGTGGCTTTAAGAGCGGGGCGGGGTAGTACTTACCTGCCCCCGCCGCTCTTCCCCCTCCGGCGCTGGACTTGGTTAAAACATTGTTGGGGCGGCAGAGTTCCTCCCTGCCACCCCTGCCCCCGTCGTTGCCTGAAACAGCTGAAAGAGCTCCCCAAGTTCCAAGAACTAGAAGCTGGCGGTGGGTGCATGCGCCCGCCACGGTGCGCACGCCCGCCGCCGCCATTGGCAGGACGCACGCCGCATACGTCACAATGACGTAGGCGGCATGAGCCCGCTGCCAGCTTCTACTTCTTGGAACTTTGGGAGCTCTTTCAGCTGTTTCAGGCAACGACAGGGGCAGGGGCGGCAGGGAGGAACTCTGCCGCCCCAAAAATGTTTTAACCAAGTCCAGCACCAGAGGGGGAAGAGCGGCGGGGGCAGGTAAGTACTACCCCGCCCCGCTCTTAAAGCCACAGTCCCCCAAGCGCCGGACCACCGGACCAGCTGAATTCCGGACCGGTCCGGAGGCCTTTTGCATGGCTCCGGACGGGTCCGTGCACACTCCTACTGCACAGTTAACATGTTATAGCTGTCCTGAAGTTTCTTCAGCCCAATATGATACTTTCCCCAATTAGCAGCAGAAAACATGGCTCCCATCACATTTTAATCACCTCCCCATATATGAATACTGTATAGGACACATGAACATGCCGTCCCAAACTCATCAGTCACTGTGTGAATTGTCACATAAATGACCGCTTTGTGTGAAAACCTATTAAAAATAGGTTTCTCATAAACCTACCTGCCACTACTCCACATCTGGTAACTCTGGAAATGTGCTTAATGTCCCTATTTTGAAGCACTGACATTAACATCATGAGATGATTTCACTGTATCCTAATTCTGACCCCCCAAAAAGGGGGGCAGCACTGGAAGGACAAGTAGTTCTCCCAATAAATAAATGAAATATTTTAGGGAAAGTAAAGTCTCAAAACAATGCTCCAAGTATTTTTATGTATGTAGGCAAACATGCACCCCCAATGGTGCATGTTTCCTTCTCCAGCGGCAAGAAAATCTTCTTCCACTTATTGTAGCAAAGAATTTTCCAATTACACATATTTAAATATTTCTGTATCTAATGACCAAATCCTACATTCTTAATCTAAATTAAATATTCCATCCAGGCTGATCCAAACATTATGGAAGAGAGATCTGGTTACAGAAGACTTAAAATTAACCATAATTTAAATTAATTTAAAATATTTAATTTCTAGTACTTTGTATTATTTTTAAAATTGATTATAAATGGATATTAATTAATACAATTTGACTTATCAAGTATTTTACTGAATTGATTTTATTTTAATGTTTCTAGGAGCTCTAATATGATGGGTTAGAGTTCTAACAACTATTGGCATTTAAAAAATGAATAAATGATGCTGCCTGGACTACCCGCAGAGCTTCCCGAGGAATCTGAATGACCTGTGGTTCTTGTTTGGGTTGGACCACTTGCATCTGTTGGACCACTTCTGGCTGGCCAGAGCCAGGACCCTGAGCAATCAACAAGGCCTGGATCCAGAGAAAACAAGGAGCTGCAAAAAGCTATACAGGAGAAATAGGGCCTTGAATCCAAGCCTGAAGATTGCAGGAGTCCCTACGGAGTATACCTAAATACAAACTGCAATAACTCCTAAGTAGTATGCCCTGTTATGGAAATCCGTCTTTCCATGACAACTGCAAATCACTGGATCAGGGTTATTGTGTACCAAGCAGTTTGCAAAAGTCACCTTGAATCTTTTAATAGAAAGGGCGACTCAAATATGTCATGTATTTATAAACAAAGAAATGATGCATTATGACAGAAGGACATGGGATTTTCTCCAGCCCTGTTTCACCCCCAAATGTCAGACAAACTCCACCTGCAACGGAAAGCGCCCAATACCTGAGTGGGAGTTGGTTCATTTGTCTGAATCTGGAAGTTCTGTGGGGACTTCTGGGGGACTGTGGGGAGCGTGGCCGATGCTGCCTGGACTACCCGCAGAGCTTGCTGAGGAATCTGAACGACCTGTGGTTCTTGTTTGGGTTGGACCACTTGCACCTGTTGGACCACTGCTGGCTGGCCAGAGCCAGGACTCTGAACAATCAACAAGTTGTTCCCTGCCTGGATGATGTTATCAGCTGTGGTCTCTATCAAGACCGTTTCCACTTGCTCAGTCACAGCCATGGCAGTTGCCTGGGGAGGAGACATCACTTTCTTACGAGTCTTTCTGCTTGGTTTTGAGGGGCTCTCCGGAACAATCTGAGTCTGAACAGTGGTGTCCCCTGCACTCACAAGGTTGCCCACTGGCAGTGTAAGGGTGACATTACCACTGGCACCAGTTAACTTGACAATGTTGCTCGCGTTATGGATAGTCGTTGGCGGGGTTTTGTGAGCTGGTGCTGGCTTGATTGGCACAGGCTTATGAGCTGAAGAGGCAGAGGAGGAGGAAGACGATGAAGGGGTGATGGTACTGGGAATAATCTGTATTTGGTTGGCCAAATTCTGCTGCACTTGGATGGTCTGCCCTGATGCTGTTTGTATCTGTGGAACTGCCTGGTATTGGATGTTGGCAGGTGAACGGGCCCCTTTGTTGATCACACCTGGGTTCTGAATGGTAAACACCAGCTGCCCACCAGGATAGGATGTCCCCAGTTGAGACCCTTGAATCTGGAAGAGGTTCCCTTTTGATGACAAGATCCCAATGCTGTTTTTGTTGGAACCCAGTGGAAGGGGAGCAGGCTTGATGGGGACCAGTTTACGAGGAGCAGGCTGAGGAGGAGCAGGAGAGGCAACTGCTGCTTCTACAGCGGGAGGGCCAATTTTACTACATGTAGCAGCAAGCAGGGCGAGTGGAGATGGTTGAGAATCCTACAGGAAGTGGAAGGAGACAGTGGTAAGGATAACACATTAGAGATTAGCAGTCCAAATACCCCCATCCCCAGATTTAGCATGGCAAAGTTGGAGAGAATGGAAGCCCAGTGTGTGGGCAATCTCTACGATTTTCAAATTCTGAGATAAAACTTTGTTCTAAAATGGTACAACATCCCAACCTAAAAGGTATTACCACTGAATTCTCAAAGCCTAGGGTGCTTCCAACATAAACAAAATTGTACAGTGCTTCGAGTGTCTAAAGTGCCCCCATACATTGCCCAATTCGCCTTTAAAAATAAATAAAAACCTGTTACAGTAGGTGACTGTTCTCTCCTTAGAGCAGAAGGGGGATACAGTGGTCCCTCTACTTACGAAATTAATCCGTTCCGAATGCACATTTGTAAGTTGAAAAATTCGTAAGTCGAAAAGCGGTTTCCCATAGGAATGCATTGGGAACGGATTAATGCGTTCCGGAGCCTAGAAAAAAGACCCAGACCCCCAGTAAGGCTTGCAAACTGCACAGGAACATTTCTTTTCAAGAATAAACAGGCAGTAAACAGGCAGGCAAGTCAAGGAAACCGCATGTAAAATTTGTAAGTCGAGGAAACCCCATCTAAAAATTTGTAAGTCGAAAAAACCGCATCTAAAACCGGATCTAAAACTGCCGTTTGTAACTCGAAAAATACTTATGTCGAGTAGTTTGTAAGTCGAGGGACCACTGTATCTCTTTCAGAGGTTGCTGATAGAATTCTTACAGCATTATATTACAGCAGCATTTTCCTCTTCTACTTTTCAAGGTTTGTGTGAGGCCAAAATAGAACTAGCGATATAACTGTGCTTTCCGTTCTTATGATTGTGTTTCCAAAAGGAACAGATTTTTCAATTATTGCTGTGGCTTCAGAGGAACATTTTGTCATCTCATTCCCACTGATGAGGCCTAACATAGGCCATATTCACAAGTACATAGGTACTTTGGTAGGGGTTATTGTCGATGGCCAGTCTCACTACTTTTCACACACATTTTAAGAGGAATATCTAATGCCGATTTCCCTGTACCCCGCAAAAGAGCACAGAAAAATGTGAGTCACATGGGGATCTCCAGGAGTTTCACTGGACTAAGAGCTCAAGTAGCCTGTTGTGGCTGAGAAGTGGAAGAGAAGATGCCACTCCTGAAATGCTCAGACAGTGTAGGTTAAGGCATTATTCCACTTTTAAAATAATGTCCATTCTCCCCTTCCCTTCTCTCCATACTTTTAACATCTTTCTTAAGTCAGCTTCATACCACCATCAAGCAACACAAGTGCTAACTGAAATTAAATTTTTATAGCAGCTGCTCCACACAGAGAGTTGTACATGTGCAGCAGCTTGCCACATGAACTGGATGGCACCATGGGGTTGCCTCTGTACAGCTGCTAACCATCAAAGAAAACCAAATATCAATGGCAGATCTGCACGATCAACAGCCCAAAGTTCACCACATGTTGTGGCCACCAGAAGAATACAATTCAAGCTCCTAAGCAGCCACACAATGAATTGTAAGAATTAAAAATCAAGTAACTCTTTAAGTTACATCTTAACAAGTATACTTTCCTGTTTATGTCAATATAGTCATAGTACCTCCCTGCTGCCAGCTTTTTTGTTTCTGAACAGTGGCGGAGCCAGGGAATGGAGGCACAGGTTCTGCCCCATCCCTGGTGACCCTATTGTGTGTGTGCCACGCACACCAATGATGCCCCTCAAGCGTGACACCATGGGCATGTGGCCCGACTGTCGGAGGGCCCATACGAGCCCTCTGGAGCACATTCACAACCACGGTTGGATGGCTGGGTGGATTTATTTTCCTTTCTCTCCCTGCAGTGAGGGAGAGAACTTCTAGTAGGCGGGGTTTGCAAGTAGAAGGGTCTTCATTCAAACTGGAGAGAATAATTCTTTTCTCCAAGACATCAGCTGTCTTATCCTGTATCAGTTTGGGAAACTCTTCACTCCTGCCCGTAATCGCTAAAGTTTGCATAGGACATGATATCTATTCTACCATCAAAACAAGAAGCAATCTGTATCTCATGGATAAACTAAGTTGGCACAAAGTGTTTTAGAGCCTGAAGCAGAACATCCAAATGGCAGCCCTCTTCTGCTAATTACAATGGGGCACAACGGAACAGTTCTCTTGCAAAAGCAACTGAAATGAATAGGCTTTCAACAGACTTGCCCAGGAGAACTTCCTGCTGAAATGTGCCACTGCAGTCTGATCTTTCTCTGCCCCCACCCCCCACCGATCTGTCACCCATACAGCACCCAAAAGGTGCCTGTACCTTGGCCTCATGACAGGACCACTTCTGCATGAGAGGATTGTTTAGAAATAGGGGATCTCAAGCTTGGGTCCACAGATGCGTTTCAACCACAACTACCATCATCCCCAGCCAAAGACTACTGTAGCTGGGGATGTAGCCCAACAACATCAGATGACCCAAATTTGAGAACTATCTTACATGAGGCAAGCAAGTTTAGACCTTGATAAGGCCAGTTTGTATAACAAAGGGGACAATTTAAATTTAAACAGAGGTGTAGTTCTACAGGGAAACAAATGAAGCCACAAATAGCAGGTATCTGAAAGGACTTCAAGGGCTCTTTCTTTCTGAATGGCAGTTATGTTGACCATTGATAAGTAAAGTAAATAGGAACACAAGAAGCTGCCTTATATCCTTATCAACTGAGTCAGACCATTGGTCCAGCTAGCTCAGTATTGTCTATCCTGACTGGAAGCAGCTCTCCAAGGTATCAGGCACAAGACTTTCCAGCTCTACCTGAAGATGCCAGGTATTGAACCTGGAACCTTTTGCATGCAAGCTGGTGCTCTACCACTGAGTTTGAATTTGAGGAAATTTAATTGCATCTCAAAGTGTTGCTGCTTTATGAGTAGAGAAGGCAGATATTTTAAATCAAATAATCTACATATTTTTAACCCCAAGGCTTTCAGGCGAGCTTCCACTGTGTTCAGTCTACATGATTCAGGATTCTGTTTCTAACAGGGAGTGTAGTGAGGGAGATTCACCCCAAACTAGAAAGATAACGGGCGGGATGGAGGTCAAGCTGTCTGGATGGTGTATTGCCAATGCCAATAGGGAAAGGGGTCGCTTAATTCTGGGGTCTGCTGACATGAAATACACACACACACACACACATGAGAGAATGAGATGGACATTGGCTTGTACAGTTCCAGGGTCTTTTTAACAAGAGCGCTATCTTATATAGCGAACAGATCACCTGGAATTTCAGGTGCGTGCTCCCCTCCTCCTTTGCAGCCTCCCCATGCTTCCAAAACAAAAAAAACAGGCTTACACAGAGATCTCAGTGTAAAGTCAGTGGTTGATATCCTGGCTAAATTACTCAATAGTGTTACTCTAAAGAACTACTAAATTTCAACAAGATTTCCACTAGTAAATTTAACCAGGATCAATAGTTAGCAAATTTGACACAATGGAATTCTTGGTAGAGACTGGGAGTGGCTTACTCACTATAGAAAGCAACTATCCCCTTTGGCATTTTTTCATACCTATTCAACTCCAGTAGCTGCTTGTCCTGAGAGGGTACAACGGCTGAATCATGCATTCACATATGACAATGATGCCCACCCACTGCTACCTTTTGCACTTTTAAGCTCCCACTCTTTTTATATTATTCTGACTGTACTCAGGGTACCTACCCATTAACTACTTAATGCACAAATACTTATGCTAAAACAAGGCTGCACAACTTCAGCTCTCCAGCTGTTTGCCTAAAACTCTCATCATACCCAGCCACAGTAGTCAATAGTCAGGTGACAATTCTGGTCACATCTAAAGAAGGACATTGCAGAATTGGAAAAGGTGCAGAAGAGGGTTAGGGTTGCAGGGGAGTAACAGCTTTAAGAGGGGTTTGGATAACTTCATGGAGAGGTCTATCAATGGCTACTAGTCGGAGGGCTATAGGCCACCTCCAGCCTCAAAGGCTGGATGCCTCTGAGTACCAGTTGGAGGGGAGTAACAGCAGGAGAGAGGGCATGCCCTCAACTCCTGCCTGTAGGCTCCCAGTCGCAGTGAGGAGAGCTGGTCTTGTGGTAGCAAGCATGACTTGTCCCCATAGCTAAGCAGGGTCTGCCCTGGTTGCATATGAATGGGAGACTTGATGTGTGAGCACTGCAAGATAGTCCCCTCAGGGGATGAAGCCACTCTGGGAAGAGCAGAAGGTTTCAAGTTCCCTCCCTGTCTTCTCCAATATAGGGCTGAGAGATATTCCTGCCTGCAACCTTGGAGAAGCCACTGCCAGTCTGTGAAGACAATACTGAGCTAGACAGACCAATGGTCTGACTCAGTATATGGCAGTTTCCTATGTTCCTATCTGGTGGGCCACTGTGTGATACAGGATGCTGGACTACATGGGCCATGGGCCTGATCCAGCAGGACTGTTCTTATGTTGATTACTGACTATTAGAGGGCTACAGTTGTGCAGCCCTGTGCTAAAATATATTTGTTACGCTTTAAGAGCTTACAAGAATCTTAGTTGGTAGTACTTCCTTTTGTTGTCAATGAATCTATTACCAATCAGCTTAGAGTGACCTGTATTATATGAGAGAGAGATAAAATTCCCTCTTTGCACAAGGTTTATATTATAAGAATATCGCCTTACCTGCATTTTTCTCTAAAATAAAGCAACTCCTAGCTAAAAAGACAGGTTTCAGCCAATCAATTCTCAGAATCGCATTGCAAAGTCAAACCAAGGGTCCATCTAACCCAGCACCTGTCTTCAGGCCAGCCAATTGTCCCATATTCTAGAACATTCCCATATTCTAGATCAAGATCAGACAGCCTTATCGATCCATTAGAACAAAACTCATGAAATCAGCATTGCAATATTTATTTAGTCCACGTCTCAGTTCATTTTCCAAAGATAGTTGTATAAAAACCAACATGCGCGGGGAGGGGGCAAGAGTCCCTGCTCACAGAACTCTGGCATGTAATGGACAATGGTCCTAGCTCAGCCTACCCTTCTCCTTGATCCAAGTTTACTACAGGGAAGCCATTTTTTAATGGGAGGGAGAACATTCAAAACTGCAATCCCTCTTGTGAATTCTGAAGAGGTACCAACCCACATGATTTTTCTGAACATGCAAAATTAGCACTGAAAGAAAGAATAGTGAAAGGCAGGAAGGTTCTGCTTCTGTGTTGGCCGAGTCCTCTGCCTCTGGACTTGGGCTCTAGTCCTATAGAAGCCAATCACCCAATGCCTTTCCTTCCTTATGACTCAGCAGTACTCTACTCTGCAGGAGCTACTTTTAATAGAACATTTTGCATATAACTAGGGTTCATTCCCAAGTGACCATAGTCTCCCTCAGTGACATTACAAATCACACATATTTTAAAGACCCACCTGAGCTGTCGAAGCTGCAGGCTGCAAATATTCGCTGGGGCTCACAGCAGCAGTGGCAGCCATACTGCCCTCTGGATCTGCAAGAAGGAAACACAGTTAATTAAATGGAATGATTTTCAGATGTCTGCATTTACACACCCCAGTGACTGCATACCCACTGCCAGCCAACTACTATACCTGTGATAAAGGTATAAGAATAAGTAGTGTTAGTAATGAAGAAGTGTTAGTAATGTAGAATAAGCAGTGTTAGCAATGAACTGGAGATAAATTTTAATTTTTACTCCTTTGATCACTGCTAAGGTTCTCATAACACAAACCATGAATGAATTCTGGTTGGATATAGCATGGAGTTGTTACATGAAAACTGCGTGGTGCAGTGGTTAGAGTGCTGGACTAGGATCGGGGAGACCTGAGTTCAAATCCCCAATCAGCCATAATACTTGCTTGGGTGACACTGGGCCAGTCACTTCTCTCTCAGCCTAACCTACTTCACAAGGTTGTTGTGAGGAGAAACTTAAGTATGTAGTACACCGCTTTGGGCTCCTTGGAGGAAGAGCAGGATATAAATGTAAAATAATAATTAAAAACTGACTAGGCTGGGGGACATATGCATTGTACTGGAAATGACTAGTGATAGCCATCAATACATGCCAAGAAACGAGCTTATTTAGCAGAGTCTGAGGGGTTAACATTTTCTTTTCTTGGCCTGGTCCCTTGTCATTTTGGAAAATCTTAGCAACATTCAGAGGAGAAAAAAGAAAAAGAGGTAAACACAAACTAACACTGACCTTTTGCAACTGCACCATAATTGAACCAATTATCTAAATGATTTACTAAGAGGCAGGCACTAACTAATTAAAGGAGGAAAATACCCTGTAGCAGCAATGAACACACACAGCTCAGAAAATAATCAAAACAACAGTTTAGATTATTACAAATGAGACCTAGAGAGCCCTACAGTTGAACCCCCTCTCTCCCTCCCCGCCACATGCTGAAGGACATCAAAAACTTCCGCTTTCCATTTTAAGCTAACCACAGCTCTGTGCATCATCTAAACTACAACATGAAGAGCTGCAGCTAGTTTATCATCATCAGGGGAAGCTTTCAAGCTGCTCTCTAGCCCACGGGGAAGAGGAACACTGAGGATTGTGGCTCTTCTGAGCTCGTTCACTGAACCCTCCCAAAGTTTGTTCATAGTTTGCAGGACAGAACAAGGCAAAAGGGTGGCAATGCCCGCTGGTGGCCTGGTACATTCTAAAAGAAGGCACTGCAGCTTAGAGGCTATGAATACTCCCCACGTAATAACAAAGATTTACTTCAGAGTGTGTTTCAAAAGTTAGTCTCTAGATCTTAAAGCTGTGGAGGCAAACCTGAAAACATGGGAAATGATTGAGAGAAATGCAAGAAGCAGAGGAAGAAAAAGCAGGCCAACAGTGAGGGAGTCTGCAAACAAGACTTCTTTGGCCTGGCCTTCCAAGATTTTTAAATTGTTTTAAAGTATTTTAATTGGTTTTAAATTGTGTTATAATTGTTTTAATATTGTTTTAAGTAGTGTGTTTTAAATGATGTTTGTTTATGTTTTTTTAAACTAGTGGCGCAGTGGGGAAACAGCTTGACTACCAAGCCAGAGGCTGCCAGATCGAATCCCCGCTGGTATGTTTCCCAGACTATGGGAAACACTGATATCAGGCAGCAGCGATATAGGAAGATGCTGAAAGGTATCATCTCATGCTGTGAGGGAGGAGGCAATGGTAAACCCTTCCTGTATTCTACCAACAGAAAACCACAGGGCTCTGTGAGTGCCAGGAGTCGACATCAACTCGACAGCACACTTTACCTTTACACCACCCAAAGCCTCTAGATGGGGCAGTTTATAAATGTAATAAATAAATAAACAAACAATAAAAGGACTCTACATTCCCAAATGTGCTTTGTCCCTCCCCCATGGAAACTACTGTGCGGCCCATATTCCTAATAACCACATCTCATCTGTGATGAATTCTTCAAAATCTGGAACTTTGAAATGTATTACACAAAATTGGCAGATATATACAAATCTGCTCCATTTTGCATGGCTGATTTCCCCCACACAGGATATACACAGCCCCAACTGCTTACTATTTAGCCCTTCTGTAGCCATTTCCCATGCACAAAGTACTCTTACAAATATAATTAGTTAAGGAGGAGGCAGCATTCCTTCCATGCTGCTTCCAATCAGTCATAACATTTATCATTTGTATAAATATTAGTGCTTCACATACACTCTCTCAATAAAGTTTACAAGAAGCCAGCAACAAACCGTTGTGAGATTGTTTTTAATAAAAGGCGGTATATAAATCTAACAATAAATAAACAAACAAACACAGGCCATTACTATTATCTGCCTCTTACAAAGTGAGGTGGGAGGGGGATGAAAGATGCTGGCTTGCCTGAGGCCACCAAGTACAGTTTGTGTCCAGATTCCCCAGTTCACAGCCAAATCTTTACACCATTCTAAGCATTCCTTCCTTAACATAAGAACATAAGAACAGCCCTGCTGGATCAGCCTCAAGGCCCATCTAGTCCAGCATCCTGCTTCACATCGTGTCCCATTAGGTGCCGCTGGAAGCCACAGGCAGGAGTTGAGGGCATGCCCGCTCTCCTGCTGTTACTCCCCTGCAACTGATACACAGAGGCATCCTGCCTTTGAGGCTGGAGGTGGCCTTTAGCCCTCCAACTAGTAGCCATTGATAGACCTCTCCTCCATGAAGTTATCCAAACCCTTCTTGAAGACATCCAAGTTGCTGACTGTCACCACATCTTGTGGCAGAGAATTCCACAAGTGGATTATGTGTTATGTGAAAAAGTACTTCCGTCTGTTGCTCCTAGATTTCCCGGCAATCAATTTCATGGGATGACCCCTGGTTCTAGTGTTATGGGAGAGGGAGAAGAATTTCTCTCTATCCACTTTCTCCACACCATGCATGATTTTATAAACCTCTATCATGTCTCCCCGCAGGTTTTTTTTCTAAACTAAAAAGCCCCAGGTGTTGTAGCCTTGCCTCATAAGAAAGGTGCTCTAGGCCCCTGATCATCTTGGTTGCCCTCTTCCTTCTGCCATTGTATTGCAATTGAGCATCACTGGCTTCTCCCTTCCTCCACTGAAAGACTTATTGGACTTTTGGGGATGGAAGAATCCAAATCCACCAATTCAGCGCTGAAGCTGTATTCGCACTGGGCTGAGATCCTTCCTCCCCAATCCAAGTTCCAGCAGTCCTTTCAGATCAGGAGTCTTTTCCTGACCGTGGCTTATTCCAGCATGACCACTGATCCTTACAGGCAATCCAGACAGTCCAAACAACATTCTGCACACCATGTAACTACCTTGTATGATCTGACAATCCATGAAACACCAGAGTCTTTTCATTACTACGTTTATTCTAAGTTGATCATGGAAGGGGACAACATTGCATGAAAAGGAAAAGGTATACTGCATACAGTGGAACCTGCAGAGAAGTGGCCATCTGTGCAAGTGGTGACAAGGGCACACCCCACTCATGCCCCCTCACTCCCACACTGAGTGCACTCACTTTTCTTCTAATTATCTTCTTGTGAGAATTAGAATCTTGGGTGTGTGGTTTTTTGGTGAGGCAATTTGATGGCTGTTATAATTTTTCAGTTCCGTCCCCTTAGATACCTTTTGCACAATTTTGCTCTCCCCACACAGTGAACTCTTTTTATACACTATTATTCAGCCTTTGTGGGGGAAAGTCTTCTCCCCCACCCTTCCTGCTTGAAACAACTGTTGCTGCTCTTCATTCAGTGTTGCAGAGTACAAGAAGCCCACACCAAAGGAGCACTGGCAACACTGTTCTCTTCCGGACTGCTTAGATTACATGGGGATTTAAATATCAAGAGTCAAGCTCAAAACTTTAAGAGTGTGCATACAAACAAACCGCAGCATTCAACTGAATGCAATTGGCTATTATAATACCCTCACAAGGGTCTACCATGTGTGCTTTTTTGGGGGGGGTGTCCCATTCTGCGAAGAAAAACCAGTTAGTGCTGGACTAGGACTGGGGAAACCCAAGTTCAAATCCCCATTCAGCCATGAGACTTGCTGGGTGAGTCTGGGCCAGTCACTTCTCTCTCAGCCTAACCTACTTCACAGGCTTGTTGTGAGGAGAAACATTTCCATGTACACTGCTCTGGGCTCCTTGGAGGAAGAGCGGGATAGAAAATGTAAGAATAAAATAAAAAATAGATAAATAAAATTTCCCATTACAGTTTATGAGGAGAGTCCTTTTCAAGCTACAACATGCAATTTAAACACCTCCTTCTCCTCTCCTGCTCTCCTATTGTGTTCCCCCTTATATTTAAATAATTATTTGAAGAACACCCCCCACCCTACAGAGAGGACAGTCAAATATCAAACAGCAATTTATCAAATAGCAGTTTTTAAAAGAAGGAAATTGTTGCTGCAATAGTTGAACAGATGCATATTTACTCAGAAGTAAATCTCACAAAGTTCTGCAGTTGAAGGCACAAGCCCACAGAAGCTTAAATGAGAAAGCCTGCCAACAGGAAATATCCCATGAGAGGAAAAAAGAGAGAAGACAGCCAAACATACTCGTTCCAGTGCTTCCTGTTGCTGGGCATCAGTAAGGCAAATAATGCCCACGTAGTTTGGCAGTACTAATCAAATTTAGTACTCCGGTCCTCATCTGGTGGAAGTTACTAGTCGCCCCAGGTGAGTAGCAAACTAAAAACCTATTATAAGCCATTTCATAATTAATTTAGTAGAATACAGGAGGGGTTTGCCATTGCCTCCTCCTGCGCAGTATGAGATGATGCCTTTCAGCATCTTCCTATATTGCTGCTGCCTGATATAGTATCTGCGAGGATTTGAACTAGCAACCTCCGGGGTTTTTTTTGGTTTTTTGCATTTTAATGCAACCTTCTGCTTGTTAGTCAAGCATTTCCCCACTGCGCCAATTAAGATGACCTTTATGACTAACTACCTACCGGAAAAACATAAGGGTGGCAAGCAACTCACTCCCCAAAAGGAGGAGCTTATTCACATGATCAGTCCTAGAACTTGCTCCAATAAGCATTGTGGCTGGGCAAGTCTCCCAGTAACAAAGAATACACACAGATACAATGGCCCCAGTATCTGTTCTGTGCAGACCAGCTATCTGTTGTAAAATGCCATGAGACTGGCAGTATATAAGTGTAATATAGAAACCCTTTAGCTCCCAAGCATAATGTTGGCCACTGCCTCAATGGCTGCTCCTACACCTGTCAAGATACATGTAAAGGCTTCTGCTCACATATGCACCATTTGCACAGTACACTGAACGCACCGTCAGAAAACCAAAAACTACATCAACAATGATCACAACGGGAGTAACCATTGTCACTCGAGGCTGCCGCTCACAGAAGTGCCAGCCATCAACCCGCTTCACACAAACAGTGCTGTTACTGTGAGCAGCCAGCTGGAGGGAGGGAGGGACAGCACCAGGGCAGGATTTCCTTCCCGCTTTCCAAACTGTAACCATGAGCAATGCTCACGGGGGGGGGGGGGAGGGACACGACGACTTCTAGCATAAAATATTCTACACTAACTAGCTGGGCACAGAGCATCAGCACCTCTAAATCTCTCCCCCCGCCCACCGTTTTCTTTGCCCGCCCACCACCATTTTCTTCACCTACTCACCCACTCTGCCTGCCTGCCTGCCACCGCCATTTTCTCCGAACGCTAGCCGGCCATGGTTTTCTCCGCTGGCCGCCACAATTTTCTCCCCACCTGCTGGCAAGCTTGTCTGGCACCACCGTTTTCCTCTTCCCCTGCCAGCAGCTCACTCGCAAACTCTCACAAGAGCTGCCACACATGGGATTAGTGACGGGTAGGTCTAAGAGAAATATATTTACTTAATTTCTATACCGCCCTTCCAAAAATTGCTCAGAGAAATAATCAGGTTGACACAGAATAATAACTAAATATGATGGCTTCCTGTCCCCAAAAGGCTCACAATCTAAAAAGAAACATAAGATAGACACCAGCAACAGTCATTGGAGGTACTGTGCTGAGGGTGGACAGGGCCAGTTACTCTCCTCCTGCTAAATAAAGAGAATCGCCGCGTTAAAAGGTGCCTCTTTGCCAAGTTAGCAGAATCTATATATAGAGACAGATTCTGTATTAGTATTTTTCTAGTAAGGGAAAGAGAGCTGGTCTTGTGGTGAAGTAAAGTTGTGCCATCGAGTCGGTATCGACTCCTGATGACCACAGAGCCATGTGTGAGCCAGCGTGGTGTAGTGGCTAAAGTGCTGGACTAGGACCGGGGAGACCCGAGTTCAAATCCCCATTCAGCCATGATACTAGCTGGGTGACTCTGGGCCAGTCACTTCTCTCTCAGCCAAACCTACTTCACAGGGTTGTTGTGAGGAGAAACTCAAGTATGTAGTACACTGCTCTGGGCTCCTTGGAGGAAGAGCGGGATATAAATGCAAAATAATAATAATAATAATGTGGTTTTCTTTGGTAGAATACAGGAGGAGTTTACAATTGTCATCTCCCGCACAGTATGAGATGATGCTTTTCAGCATCTTCCTATATTGCTGCTGCCCAATATAGGTGTTTCCCATAGTCTGGGAAACATACCAGCAGGGATTCGAACCAGCAACGTCTTGCTTCCTAGGCAAGTTACTTCCCTACTATTCCACTAGGTGGATGAATTGTCCCCTTTGCTAAGCAGGTTTGCATTTGAATGGGGGACTACATGTGTGAGCACTGTAAAATATTCCCATTAACAGATGGAGCTGCTCTGGGAAGAGCACCTGCATGCTTGCATATGGAGAAGGTTCCAAATTCCCTCCCTGTTACCTCCAAGATAGGGCTGAGAGACACTCCTGCCTGCAATCTTGGGAGAAGCTGCTTCCAGTCTGTGTAGACAATACTGTGCTAGATAGACCAATGGTCTGACTTGGTAAAAGGTAGCTTCCTTTGTAAAGCACTTTGAGAACTTTTGTTCAAATGTGGTATTGAACTACTATTAAGAAGAAGTAGTAGTAGACAGGCAACGTATACAGTTTATTTTAATGCAGTCTTTGTTTTTGTGCAGGTATTATTTTCTTAACTGCTTCACTCATGCTTCACTGCTTCACTCATGTGCCACACTGTCATGTGCAGTGTGGTTAGCACACTGTGGGACTTCAGAAAAAGAGCACAAACATCACATTGTTTGTTCTCAGCTGATGGAAAAGACAACATTTTATTTGCACCATACTAGTGTCAAGGGGTGACCAGGTCTTGGATAAAGGGGAGAGTGGGTAGAAAAGCCTGAAAGGATACAACCACACAGCCAAGTTAACAGAATTAACACAGCTCCCAAGCTGCTTTTGTTTTGTTAGTGGTGATCAGTGAATCCTGATTTAAAGAATACACAACCAGGGTCAACATGTCTACTGTCTGCGTCTAAGTAAAGCTTTCAAGCCCTGGCTAAAGGCTAAGAAACCACCAAAGTAATTCAGGATCCAACACAGAAATGTGATGGACTGAAATAGGGCACAAAGCTCTTCCCAACAGCATTTGTGCATGCAAGACCATGGTAACGGTCCTCTTTGACTCTTTGTTCTGACTGGCTATGGAAATAGCATTGGTTAACAGATCCAGAAAGCTTATCTTTAAGCACTACAGAAAGCCTAAGGCATCCTAGTGAAAGATTACTTGTAGACACTCTTCTATAAAGGGGAAGGAGCACTTTGTTGCTGATGTCTATTTCACAAAAAGGTCAGAAGTCAACATTATGTGTGACAAATTCATTTAAAAGAGCTGCCACCTTCTCCCACCCCACTACTTTTTTGGGGGGGGGGGGGAAGGCACAGAACTTGAATCTGGAACCTGAAGTAGTTAGTGGCAGCCATTCCTTTCCAGAGGATGAATTTCTATGCATCAGTCCACACTACATAGTGACATAGCATATACTATGTCAGAGTTGTTGAGACAGCTGAAAAAGAGAGACCCTACATGGCTGAATAAAGTTGCAAGGAATGATACAAGGCCCTCAGTATGCTTAGTTAAGAAAGGAAACAAAACAAACACACTATACTATTACTAGAATTAAGTCCCTTTGATTTCAACAGGAATACGTTCCCAAAGGGTAGCCATGTTAACCAGCGTGGTGTAGTGACTAGAGTGCCAGACTATTACCGGGGAGTCCCGAGTTCAAATCCCCAGTCAGCCATGAAACTAGCTGGGTGACTCTGGGCCAGTCACTCTCTCTCAGCCTAAACTACTTCACAGGGCTGTTGTTGTGAGGAGAAACCTAAGTATGTAGTACATTGCTCTGGGCTCCTTGGAGGAAGAGCAGGATACAGAATGTAAAAATAAAAATAAAATAAAATAAAATAAATAAAACCTCCTGTAGCAAAAACCAGGAGTCCTGTGGCTTTGTAAAGGTTAATACATTTATTGTGGAATAAACTTTTGTAGACTTCAGCACTCTTCATCAGAAGTAAAGAGTGAGAAGGATCTTTATAAAGAACAGATGGGGGGGGGGGGAAACTATGTTCAAGGTAAGATTAAAAGATGAAGACATATCAAAAAAAGGAGCAAGCATACAGAAGTCAAATGCATTATACTGAATGAACTACAGTTCACCAACAGATTTGACAACCATTGGCTTTGCCTGAACTAATCTGCCTTGGTGCATTAAAATACTAAAAACAGTAATTATCTCTCACCCGAAGTATCATACAAATTGAGCAACAAGAAGGGGAGTGCCCAGACCTCTCCGCTGGTTTTTTGACCCCAAGTAATTGAATCTTATTAATTCCAACTAGCTGAGCACAGAGCATCTGCACCTCTAGTTCTCCCCCATTCCCCCACCTTGTGCCACCCACCCGTCACCATTCCTCTGGTGTTCCTGCCTTTTGGCCGGCAGGCGGGCAGAGAGGGAGGCTGTGCTGCACTGTCCGCCGGCCGCTGCCGCCATCACCATTTTCTCCCCCGTCCCCATGCCTAATCGGCAGCTGCTTGCAAACTCTCTCTCGAGTGATGCCACACATGGGATTAGCCATGGGTACGTCTTAGAGAAATAAATAGATAGATAGATAGATAGAAGATTGTTTGACAAATGAAATATCCCTCCTACTTTTCTACAAAAGTCATTTTTCTATATTGGTGACTAAAGGTAATGTTGAGTCCGTGTCGCCTCCTGGCGACCACAGAGCCATGTGGTTTTCTTTGGTAGAATACAGGAGGGGTTTACCATTGCCTCCTCCCACACAGTCTGAGATGATGTCTTTCAGCATCTTCCTATATCACTGCTGCCTAATATAGGTATTTCCCATAGTCTGGGAAACATACCAGCGGAGATTCAAACCAGCAACCTCTTTTTCCCTAGGCAAGTTACTTCTCCACTGTGCCATTAAGTGGCTTATGGATAAGTACCTACTCATTTATCCTTTCCCCCAGACCTTCTTCAAGACCCCCAAATACCTTCTCTCTCTATGCCCTGGATCCAGAAAGCAAATATCTCCCTCAGACACCACACAGGTCACTCCCTCTACCTCTCAATTATCCACACCTGACTCTACCCATTGCACCAAGGGTCATCCACATCCAAGGATGCAGGATAATCTCTCATCCACCACTCACCAATCACCAGGGGCCTCTATATCTCTTCCCCAAACATTCACATCTGGGAGGTTTTTAAAAAAAAAAATCAAAGGTAATTTAAATCATGATATCCCCACCCCAAAGTTTAAACAACAAGCAGGACCATGAAATTGAACACAAAGGCCCTGAAGATACAGTTAGATGGGCTGGATTGTGGCCTACATATCCAGGATTTTGCAGAAGCAGAACAGTCTTTCTACAGAGCAGAGCAGTGTTTCTCCATGACACAGAAAGTAGATGCCTATGTTGTATGGTTGACAGGATTCGAAGTATTTATCTTACCTTAAATTATATTTGCCACAATAAGAAAATGCATAGCCTATTGTATTTATAGTGCTTGATCTGAAAGGTTGTCTTTCCCCCCATGGTTTATTCTTTTACTTAGAAAAGCAGACTTTAATTCAGTATGTGACTGAATTCCTTTTGAAAGTAAGTGTTTGTATTAAACTCAAATTTCACTTTAAGCCAGGCTATTTTCTTAAAGGGCACTTGCAGCCCTTCTGCTGTTGATGGCCTATAACCTCCATCATCCTGAGTCACAGTGGCCAGTAGCCAGGGATGATGGGAGTTGTAGGCCAACACAGCTGGAGGGCTGCAGTTCCACACCCCTGATCTAGCTGGACCTCTGTGTTATCCATGACCACCTGTTCCCCATCCTCCATCATGAACCGCCACTCTGTGGGGGTACTCATAACCACCTGCTGATGTGTGCACTGAGTGCTCAGTCACTAACACCTGGCCCTTCAA
This sequence comes from Hemicordylus capensis, assembly GCF_027244095.1. NCBI lineage: Eukaryota > Metazoa > Chordata > Lepidosauria > Squamata > Cordylidae > Hemicordylus > Hemicordylus capensis. The sequence goes on from NC_069662.1 coordinate 41,725,364, forward strand.
GAATTATTACCCACCCTTCCCACTTTTTCCTTGCATCTTCTTCTGCACAGTGCCAAACCTAGGTCCTTCCATGCACACAAAGATCTCTTCCCTATACAGAAAGTTATAGGCAGTTACCCTAGCCTCTTTTCACTTGTCACTGGACTCGCTGATTATATTCCCATTTAGTTTCCTGCCACAAAAGATAGCCAATGCCCCTCAGTTAAGTAATCCACACCCATCTTATCATCCTCTTGCAGGAACCAAACCCTTAGTCAACTATGCTTTTATTAAAAACCAATTACTAAAAGATGCTTTCCAGCCCAGGTACAGGATGGGAACTGCCTTGGTTGCCAGAGTGGATGATCTACTGGGGAGATAAGACTGGGGGAGAGTGACCCTGTTGATTCTCTTGGATCATTCATTGGCTTTCAATATCCTCAATCATAGTAACCTATTCTTCTGGTTGTTCCTCTGGGTTGGGACTTGGAAGCACTGTTTTATGGTAGCTCTGGTCATGCTTGGAGGGCCAAACCCAGAATGTGGTGCGGGGGGGGGGGGGCACCAGCTCTAATCATTAGCCTATTGGGGGCCACAACAGGGTTCTATTCTGTCCCCCATACTGTTCAACATATCATGAAACCACTGGGAGATGTCATCCAAAGGGATGGGCTGCAATATTATCACTATGCTGACCCAGCTTCACCTATCATTTAAATCTGCTGATATCAGGCAGGAAGCGGGTATCCTGAACTGATGTCTAGAGGCCATTCTGGGTTGGGCGGGGCAAACTGAAACTTAATCCGGGTAAGATGGGAGGTGCCTTTGGTCAGTAGAACTGGTGATCCCAATAGTGAAGTAAATCTGGTCTTAGATGAGGTTACATGCCTATACCCCATCTATACCCCAAAAGACCAGGTTTGTAGCTTGGCAGTTCTCCTAGACCAAATGAGTCTCTGAAGGCCCAAGTCGTGGTAGTGTACAGGTGTGCCTCTTACCAGCTTCAGCCAGTATGTCAGCTGTAGCCCTACCTGGAGAAACTGGAACTGCCATTGGTTACCCATGCATTTGGTTACATCTAGATTGCACTACTGCAATACACTCTACGTGGGGCTGCCTTTGAAGACAGTTCAGAAGCTTCAACTAGTTCAGAACGCTGCCACAAAGACGCTTGTGTGGGCACTAGTCGCTGACTCGCTACACAAGTCTTATACCCATACTGTGGCTGCCAATGTACTTCCTAGCCAAATTCAAAGTGCTGGTCTTTTGACCTTCAAAGCCAGGCCTATGCATCTGAATGTCTGATTCTGACAAACATAGGAACAAACACAGGAACATAGGAAGCTGCCATATACTGAGTCAGACCATTGGTCCATCTAGCTCAGTACTGTCTACACAGACCGACAGCAGCTTCTCCAAGGTTGCAGGAAGGATTCTCTCTTAGCCCTATCTTGGAGAAGTCAGAGAGAGAACTTGGAACCTTCTGCTCTTCCCAGAGCAGCTCCATCCCCTGAGGGGAATATCTTACAGTGCTCACACTTCTAGTCTCCCATTCATATATAGCCAGGGCAGACCCTGCTTAGCTAAGGAGACAAGTCATGCTTGCTACCACAAGACCAGCTCTCCTCCTTGCTACCACATGTACCACCACTCTGGTGCCAAGCACAGGAGAGTGCTCTTAGCACAGCCAGTTTCAAGCAGTACCTCCTATCTCCAGCACTGGGAGAATCTCATCTACAGAAACAAATCCCATGGGGACAGCTGATATGATGATGATGATGATGACGACATTTATATCCCACTCTTCCTCCAAGGACCCCAGAGTGGTGTACTACATACTTAAGTTTCTCTTTCACAACAACCCTGTGAATTAGGCTAGGCTGAGAGAGAAGTGACTGGCCCAGAGTCACCCAGCTAGTATCATGGCTGAATGGGGATTTGAAGTCCGGTCTCCCCGGTCCTAGTCCAGCACTCTAACCACTACACCACATGGAATTCCCTGACATCCTCATGGGCTCCAGTTCCAAAGAAGCAGCTCTCCTGGCACAGGAAATGGCAGATACTATGCAGCATCTTCACACAATACCAGATGGTCCACATTTGTCAGATTCTGGCCACTGTGTCACACAGGACTACTCAAAAGCCCTACATAGCTCGGGACCAGGATACCTGTTGGACTGCAGTTGCCCATATGAATCTGCCAGGAGCCTCAAACCCTCAGCACAAGCCCTGCTCTTGGCCACAGACGCAAATGCATGGCCTTCTCAGTAGTACCCTCTTCTTTAGAATGCCCTCCCAGAGGGGCTTAGTAAGTCTCCCACCTTAGTTTACAAAATAAACTAAAGACCTTTCTTTTTAAAGAAGCATTTTAAAATAGGTTTCACTTGGGTTTCCAATTTTAACTCCACCTGCCATTTTCCTTTTAACCCTGTCTGTTGTTGGTTTGTTTTTACACTTCTTTTATTAGTTATTATTGTTTTATTGTGTTTTTATTTTACGCCACCCTGAGCAGCAGAGTATTGGAAGGGTGGGATAGAAAGAGTTTAAATAAAGAAGTATGTGCTTCTGCACCCAAAGCCCATCATATTACTTCTCAGTTAATCCCACCATCTATGTCCACAGTCAGGAGATTGTTTCTGAAAGTATCCACCACTCTGCCATCTTTTCCCGCTTGACCTCTTCCGTGCCCTTGGCATTCTGGTAGCCCACTGTGCACCTTTCCTCTCTGCCTTCAAGCACCCAGTGCCCACTCCTGTGTCTGTTCCAACGCCTTACAGCCATCCACTTTTTATTATCTGTTATATTAAACTACCTCTTTGCCACTCACTGCCCATCTTTCTTTTTCTGCCCCCACGCACTGCTATTGCTGCCCCCTAAATAACCACTGCCCGTCTGCATGCCTTTTACTTATCCCTGCCATTATGCCTTTACTCCTCCCAGAACTAGGGCCACTAACCTTTCTTTTTAAAAACTAATTATGTGTTTTCAACAGCAGCCCAGCACGTACAGATTTATCAGGTTAACCTTTTTCTTAGCATCAAAACAACATTATACAACAAGCTTTACCCACTTAAATGTTAGGCTAGTCTTAAAAGGCATTCGAGAAGCTGCGCTAGTAAAAACAAATAGCAACCCAGCCCATGGCATCTTTTGCTCCTTGCCCCTCTAGGCCACCTACTACCCGCCCCTCTGTATGCCCCCCAGGGATTCAGCGCCCCCCGTGGGACACCCACGCAACCCCCTCCTCCGCATGCGCTCTAAACCCCAGGAAGCGGCCAATAAGCGGAGACCCTTCTCCTCTCCCCCGCGACGCTTATTCTTATGGATCCCCCGGGAAGGCGGGTTCTTCCCTTGGCCCCGCCCCCTTCCGGTCCCAGTTGCTTCGGCCCCGCTAGCGCGCGTTTGGCCCCCCCCCCCGAGATCCCCCCTCCCACCGCACAGACCCCTTCTCTTCCCCCACTCACCACCCCATTCCTCTCTCTTGTTTTCTCCTCCCACTGCTTCGCGACCCCGGGCCTGCCCCACCGGGCTCACTCACCGGGTTGAGGGAGGAGGTAGCGGCGGCTCGGACCCCCCTCACGGCGCCATCTTCCTCCTCCTCAGCAGCCCGGGCACCGCCCTGTAAGGCCCGCCCAGTCCCCTGACGAACTACCAATCTCTGCGCGGTCGCTATTCCGTTTGATCAATCAGGAGACAGCTTATTTGCTCAGGTAACCGCCTACTGCCCAATTGGCATCTCGTTCGACCAATGATTGCGCCTTCGGTCCCGTTTAACCAATAGGAAAGAACGGTTTTGACAATGACAGACGTAATCCCAGTGTCCAACAGTTTGCGTAGAAGTCGCGATTGACTTGAACATTCACCAATAGGTATTGAGCATAGGATCACGCCTATCGTTGATTGATAGACAGAGACCTGTGAGGAAGAAAAAACAAACAAGCACACATATACACGCACAGGGCTTAATAAAAGGGGCGGGCTTTATTTTCAGAGATGTATGATTGGTCAAAAGGCAGGTGATTTACGTGACAGAAAGCCAATAGGGAAACTGTAGCGAACTCCTCATTTTTTAGGTTGAACGCGTTTGGATTTTATCTAGAAGAACGCGGGGAATTGCGGGGGGCTCGTTCTCAGAGGTGGCCGCATTTTAGGGATTTATGCGAGAGGCTAAGTTTGCTGCAGGAGCGGACGGGGTGGAAAGTGTAGCAGTGAGAGAGGGGAAAGAGGTGTGCAGAGTGCGGGAGTTTCTGAGGCATCCGCAGGCGTAGGCTCTATATTTCGAATTATATTATTTTTCCAGCCTCGATGGCTTGAGAGTTTTCTAACGGAAGCAGATGGGGGAGCGGGAGGGCCAGTTTGCTCCAGTTTTCGGTCTTGATAGATCATCGGGATTTCGTTATCCTGTCCATTCCATATGAAACACATAATTAATTTGCATCCTACATCTGATTTTAAAAAGTAAGCAGCGCAAGTGTATTGTTATAATTGTCTAAAGTATTTTCCTTCACCATCATTCGGTGTGCCCCAAATGTGTTTTATCTACAGCCATGCTAGTACAAGTGGCATTTCAACAGCAACAGCCTAGTATTCTGAATGCACGGTGGCTATAAAAATGGAGTGGGGGAGAGGAGAGAAAGAGAAATAAATTTCACCCCATTGTTTGCTGTGTCCCTCCTTTAATAAGAACATAAAACTTCTATAATATGTATGCCCCGCCACGAGCTGGTTAGTGGGAGACAAGTGCCCACAACTCCCAAATCACTTTCAAAAGTCCATATTCACAAAATGCAGCAGTTAATGGCATCTGAGTAGAACAGGAATGGCTCTCCATCAGATATCCACCTATCTATCAAATTTGTAGACCGCCCCAAACTTCCGTCTCTGTGAGTTTACAACAACATAAAACAGATAAAAAATGAAAACCTCAAAACAATTTAAAACCACAGTCCAGTTAAAAAGCTTGGGTGAAAAATAAGTCTTTAGAGACTAAGTTGTCAGAAATGGGGAGGCTCTTTTTTCAGCAGGGAGTGCATTCCAGACTCATCTTGGGGCAGCAACAGAGAAGGCCCATCCGTGAGTAGCTACCAGACAAGCTGGTGGCAACTGCAGAAGAACCTCTCCAGAGGATCTCAGTGGGCTATGGGGCTCATGGTGAAGAAGACATTATCTTCAATACCCAGGGCCTGAGCTCTTTAGAACTTTATAGACTATAACCAGCATCTTGTATTTTGCCAGGAAATTTATTGGTAGCCATTGTAGCTCTTTTAGTATAGGAGTAATATGGTCTCTCCGAGATAACCCAAAGACCAACCTGGCAGCTGTATTTTGTACCAACTGCAGTTTTCAGACTATGTAGAAAGTCAACCCCACAGAGAATGCATTGTAGTAGTCAAGTCTGGAGGTTACAGCATATATACCACTATTTTGAGGTTGTTTATCTCAAGAAATGGTATATCAAATGAAACTGATAAAAAGCACCTCTGGCCACCACCTCAACCTGGGATACCAGGGAGAATTTTGGATCCAGAAGCACCCCCAGATTGCATGCCTGTTCCTTCTGGGGAAGTGTGACCCCTTCCAAAACAGCCAGATCAAAATCATCTCCCAAGTTCCAACCCCTCAAAATAAGTACCTCCATCTTATCTGGATTCAGTCTCAGTTTGTTATCCCTCATCCCGCCCATCACCACCTCCAGGCAGGCATTTAGGGATTTGGGTGTCAGCAGCTTACTTATAGCATACTAACACCCTGCACCAAATCTGATGATCGCTCCCAGAGTTTTTATGTAGATGTTAAAAAGCATTGGAGACAATATGGAGCCCTGTGGGACACCATATAAAAGTTCAGATTTTGAAGATCTACCAGGCCTTCTACAAAACATCCCCTGCCAGATAGTATAAGCCATGTTGGACAAGGGTCAAGAGAACAGGTGGTAGGCCACACCATTCCAAGTAGCTTGTCCACATCCTCAGGAGTCACAAACTGAAACTGAATCAGCCTAACCACATAAGAGGAGTTGCTGGACACCTCCACTTCAGACACCTGTAATTGTGGGGTCTGAGTCTAAGTCAGCCTGAATAAGAGAGGTTTTATCAACACTCATTAAAAACATCACCATGGGTAATTGATGGTTCCAAATTCTGATTCAAGGGAGGAGGGGCACGTACTAGCCCTCTCACAACCCTGAACTCCACTGGATGTGAGCTTGCGGATGCAGTATGGGCAGAAAATAATCACTTCCTTGCCACACACATTGCCTAAGCATAGATCTTCAAATGTGCTCTATGTTGTAATCTGTCAGATTCAAGTCGAATCTTTCTCCACTTGTGTTCCTGTCGTTTACCTTGCCACCTCAGCCCCCATAGTTCTTCCATATACCAACGGGCCAATTTTGAAGTGGGTCGGAGAGGACGTTTAGGAGCAATCATGTCTATTGCCCTGGTGAGTTTGTTGTTCCAGTTCTCCACTAGGGGCATCAACAGGATCACCAACAGTGTTCTCTCTAATTTTTTTCATCTGTGTGGCGAATGACTTTTGTTCTGGGTGGCAGTATCAAGGCAGTGTGTGCACACGTGCATTCAGAGTGGGGCCTCCCTGATTCTGGGATCTAAAATAAACTGAGTGGACATCAATAAACTTGTGAGTGCATGCACGTGCGCACGCCTTAGAGGGAACACTGATTACTGGCAGAGCCAACAAACTCCTTCCAAGGCTTTTTGGAATCCTATTGGATCAAAAAACCTTCTTGGGCAGACCATCCGAATAGGCCTCTCGGCCCTGCAAAGGTGGGGTGTGACTATGAGTCCAACCTTAACCAGATGGTGATCCGTCCATGACAATGGAGAAATCACAGGAATCCCACCCACAGAACACCACCCTGATCAGAGTAAAAGACCAGATCAAGTGTGTTGCCAGCAAGGTGCATTGGTCCCGAGACTGCTTGGGTTAGGCCCATAGTCCTCATGGACTCCTGAGCAGCCCCGGACATATTGGTCCCAAAGTGAACATTGAAATCCCCCACCACCACAAGCCTGGGGACTCCAACACCAAGCCCAAGGCCAAGTCCGTCAGCTGTTTGGGCAGCAGGGTGATCAGTATAAGTCCCAATCTCTCCTTGGTTCTCAAACTTAAGTACACACATTCAATATGGTCAGACACTTCAAGAGGGATTCTGGTAAGAGAGATGTTCTCAGCATGTGGGTCCCCAGATGTAATTGGACTTCAACTCCCATAATTCCCAACCAAAGGCCACTGGGGCTAGGGATTATGGGAGTTGAAGTCCAATTACATCTGGGGACCCACATGTTGGGAAACTCTGTAATAAACCACAGCCACTCTATCTCCCTGCCCACGTCCCCTCATTATGTCACTGCTTATGCTTGATTGCCACAATCCAAAATGGACTTAATGGCCACAATCCAACATGGCCATTGATTTCAGTTAGCTTAAGTGTATCTGCTTGTGGGCAAGCCCAAAGATGCTCATGTTGCTTGTGCAACCAGAATCCACACTAGAGCTGAAGTTAATTTGGGGGAGAGAAAATTCTTGAAGCAAATTGTCCTAATTATTGCAATTGATTTTAAATGTCCCCCACCGGTCCCAAGTATAGAAAAAAACAAGGTGTACCATTAACTAGAAATGGCAAGTTGATTCTTTGTTACTGTCTTAAAAAACATCAGCCACAGTTAAGAGAGCTAGTATAGATTAGTGGGTGAGAGACTGAGCAACCCAGGAAGAAGTTACCAGTTCAAATCTAATTCACTAGAAGGTTTTTCACACCTGGCTTTTAGTTAACTTCTCTAGTATGGAGGTTGTGCGTTCACACAGTGGCGCACCTTGGCAAAACTGGTGCCTGGACCGCCCCCACTGTGAGCCCCCACCACTGTGAGGCCCCCCTGCATTTGGGGATGGGCCTTCCTGCTGCTACCCTGAACCTGTCGTGAACTGCCAAAAGTAACCTTACTTTAGCTACCAATGTGCACCACCGGGGGTGGGATGGGGGGGTGAGCCGAGCAGGGGGTGGAGCAGCCACTAGGCCTGTCTGTCTGGCCTAGTGGTCCTTGCAAACTGTGCCTCTCCTTGCAGTTTGCAAGGAGTGCTGGGCCAGACAGGCAGGCCCAGTGGCTGCTCCACCCACCGTGGGGCGGGGGGAGGCCTGCTCAGCCCACCTCCCACTCCCCGGGCACGCACATTGACAGCTAAAGTAAGGTAACTTTTGGTGGGGCGGGTGTTGGGTGGCAGCAGGAGGCCCCCCTGGTCCATTGGAGCCCCCTCAGACCTTGGTTAGAGTGCCTCCATGTTCACATATCGGTCAAGTTTACCATGAAGTCCCTGTGAACTGTCAGGGAGCACTTCACACACAATTCGGGTTTTTCACCCTGCATTAGAGTATAGCCCGATTTATATCCGGAGTAGAAAAATCCACTTTTTATGTCAGGTTTTTTTTTGGGGGGGGGGCAAATTTTAACACAGTAAAGCTTGCTGCTGGGAAAGCTCCAGGTGATCTTCAGCAAAATCTCTCTCAGCCCCCTATCTGCAATATGGGGGCTATAATACTCACCTTTCAGAACTGTTGTATTAGAAGATGATTACTGTGAAGTCCATTGAACATTTGAAATCATTATACAATTGCTAGGTTTTATACTATTCTTATTAAGGTACAGCAGGATGTTCTCCTGCACAAACCCTATTGAATTTAATGGGACTTGAAGCTCACAGTAATGTTTTTGTGAGGCTTCCATTCATTCCAATGGCGAACTTTCTTCTGGATTGTGTCTTAAGTTTTGTTTTTGTTTTTTAAATGAGTTTTCACATTTTAAAAGTTAAACTTGTGAACACTTCTGAATTTTAAAAGTGTAAATTTGATTCCTGATGTTTTGCCAGATTTTGATTCTGTGCAAAATTTGTTTAGATATCAATCCAATTCAAGAGAGTTCCTCAGGGAGAGGCATCAGAAGTACACATTATTGCAATCTGAGCATGCCAAAAATCATCCCTATATCAAAAACACAACTCGGGCAAAGCAAATGCAAATTGTGTACTAGGTAGGAAGAACACATGCCACTCCAGGGCACTTTCCAAATTAAACCCTACAACAATGTTACTAGTGTGCTTCCGTACTCCCCGTGTTGTGACACCGTAGTCCCTTCACTGACAGCAAGGTGCCATTCACATTTCCGATGCCTTATTTCAGATTTTATTTTTGCATTATAGTGCTACAACATTACATGTGCGTCACAAAAAAGTTGCTGTATTTCCTCGTTGTAGGAGTTTGAGATTCTGGGGGTCGTTTTCAATACGATCCTGCCAAGCCGAAGCATTTTACCGCTGTTGTTGTGTGTAACTGGAAAGAGCCCAGGCAAGCAGAAAATCCCTAATGAAATAAGTTCCAATATCCATTACAACTCTAGAGGGCACCAAATACTTTGAGAAAACACTAGATCACCCATGCTCAACTTTCCCTGCAGTGTGTGCTCCCAGCACTAGCCATGGTTATTATTTTGTTCACTACCAGTGTGCACACAGCAATGAAATGAGCTCAAGCAGCAGAATTTGAAAAGCTGAAGAAGGCTGGAGACCATGGGGTGGCTACCTTGTGGAACTGAGGCTGCAAAAGACTGTGGTACCTGGATAGGGAGGACCTATGGGTCTGCCTACGGTGATACCTACTCATGCTTAACTGTTGTTTGTTCCTTGACTGTTTTTCACACATGGCGTTTAGTTCATATCTCCTCCAGAATGGAGGTGTACATTCACATATCCACCAAATTGAGGAGAGGAGAGCTGGTCTCGTGGCAGCGAATATGACTTATTCCCTTAGCTAAGCAGGGTCCGCCCTGGTTGCATATTCCCTAAGGGGATATCCCCTAAGGGGAATATCTTATAATGTTCACACATCAAGTCCTGGGAGACTTGATGTGTGAACACTGTAAGATATTCCCCTTAGGGGATGGAGCTGCTCTGGGAAGAGCAGAAGGTTCCAAGTTCCCTCCTTGGCATCTTCAAGATAGGGCTGAGAGAGATTCCTGCCTGCAACCTTGGAGAAGCCACTGCCAGTCTGTGTAGACAATACTGAGCTAGATGGACCGATGGTCTGACTCAGTATATGGCAGCTCCCTATGTTCCTAAATTTACCCTGATGTCCCTGTGAGCTATCAGGGAGCACTTCACACACAATTCAGGTTTTTCATCATGCATTAGAATGTAGCCCGATTTATATCTGGGGTAAAAAAAATCCACTTTTTGCGTCGGTTTTGTTTTGCAACTTCGAACTCTCAGTAAAGCCTTGCAGAAAACCCACAGTAAAGCCTTCTGTGGGAAAGCTCCTGGTTCAGTGGACTAAAGGGAAAACTACTCCAAGGCACTGGAGCAGGGCAGATGGGATTGTGCATGTCCTAAAGCAGGCCTTGACAAACTTTCTTTGGATCAGCCCAAATGTTTAAGGGCCAGATAAAGGACACTTGATTAAATTACTGGACTTAATAGTGAGGGACGTTGAACAGGAAGAGGGTACATGGGTTTCCCCTTACAAGTAACATATTTATAAATGAAACAGGACTGTCTGGGACAAAGAAATCTTTTACCTCTGAATATCCTGATCTAGGCACCACAGTTAAATTTTTCGGCACTGTGGCTCCCTGGCACCTGGGATTTGTCAAGCCCTGCCTAAAGTGACATATACCACCCCATGTGTTGGACTTCACCTGTAGCACACTTGCCAAAAGGTCTGGTCACTACTCATGTTGGGAAAACGTGACCAGATTCAAAAGGAAGTGATAAGCTTCCTTTTGACAACTTTTTTTTTCTTGGAAAGCACAACTTTGTTGTTGAAAAGCAGTATATAAATAATAGTAGTAATAAATGCTCAAGAGGACAGGCTGTACAAGGTTTGCAAGACTGACTCTTCCTAGAACAAGGGGTCCTCATTGTTTGTAGCCAGTAGCAAGCCACATAAACCTCTGATTCTCGGGCACATCCAAAATGTAGAGTATCCCTCAATGTATTAAGTTACACTGAATGTCCCACCAATGTACCCCTCCGGTTCTGGCAACCGTGTAAAATGTAGAGTATCCCTCAATGTATTAAGTTACACTGAATGTCCCACCAATGTATAAGGTGCATTTAGTTGGCACATGGGAAAGGGCCTTCTTGGTGACCACACCTTTGTTGTGGTGCTAAGGAAGGTCTGCTGCTCCTTTCCTGTTGGTCTTTCCCCATCAGGAAAGTGAACATGCTTTCCACCCTCTAGAATGGTTGGTTTCTCCTGAATGTTGGCCATTGTGCACTGAATTTTAGACTGCTCTTAATCTGCTGCCCCTATCTCTGGTTTCAATACAGCTTTTATTGCTTAATTTACATGTTCTTTATGCAAGAAGAATGTGCATAATCTTTTATAAGCTGCCTGAGCATTATTTTTAAAATGTAAATACAGATATACTTTTTAAAAAAATTGCTGGTAATAAATATTGTACACTACCCACGTTCCGGGATGGTGAGAACTTCCATAGGCAGCAATACCTGGGTTTGGCTTCCTTTGGAAGAGAGATAACTGGATACTCCTGTATTTTGCAAGGGCTCTGTGGGCACCAGGAATCGAAATCGACTTGACAGGACACTTTACCTTACAAGTATTCAATTAGATCATAAACAGAAAGGAGCAGCATGCATGCTCCTACTAGACAGCAGGTCTACTTCTTCGCCTCAGAGAGAGATGCTGCACCTCAGAGGGCCTTCCTCTAAATCTCACCTCTTTCTCTCCAGCTGCCAACTGCTGTTTCTTCACACACCTAACACTGGCCTTTGTGAGGGATCAGCTCCTCCAAGCTCTGATGATGACTAAGAGAAATCTCCAGGTATCTCCCAACCAGTAGTTCCCAATTCCCATTAAGGAAATATCAGCCACCCCCACTTGGCCATTAAGATACAATCTGCTTAATAAAAGGATTATCATGAATAGCAGCAGTTATGATCTTTGAATATGGAGGGTACCCTTTTGGTTGTCATGTATTTGCCAGACACTTTCTTTGAAGATCCCACTTAGGCCAATCAGAGGTTCAGCTAGATCATGTTGGAGCCTGGTCCTAAAGGCCTTTTGCGTACACACACCTGCCCCCGCCCAATAAGCTGCAATGGAAAGTTTTAAAAAAACTGGAAACTTTTAAAAAAATCTTTTTGAGAAGAGATTCTGAATAAGATACTGAGGCGGTTCACACAGTTGCTGTGAAGATCAACGTGGTCTGCGGGGAGAGCTGGCTTAGCCTGCTCTCCCTGCATACTAGCAGCCACTTGTAGCTGGGTGGCCTGATCGGCCATCCACATGTCTGCCGGCTCCATCACAGAGATCCAGAAGTTCCAGGATGCCCCGCGCGATGCCCCCAGAAGTTCCAGGATGCCCCGCGCGAGTGTGTGGGGCATCCTGGAGAGATCCCTCAAGCCAGTCGGAGGTCTACTCATGTGTCACTGTGCACCATGGCAACACACGAGCAACCAAATGAGGTTAACGGAGTGCTCACTCCATTAACCTCATTTAAGGGGAGGGGGAATTAGGTGGGCTAGCCGCCTTGGGACCACCAGGCTCGCCTGTGAGCCTGGTGGTTCCCATGATCCCTGGAAAGCGGGCTAAGCTCTCTTAGCCCGCTTTCCAGTGATCGTGGGAATAGCCTCACTTCCTACTGACTTGCAGAGAGATACCATAATTTGCATGGATAATCCTGCCACTTAAATTAGCTGAATGCACTACTTTTTACACCAGAATATGCTCAGGGAAAGGTGGGATTTTTAAATTTTCATTTTAGAAGGAATTCTGCACAAGAAACTTCCCATTGACATGAGCTGCACATACCACATTATTGCATGGGGGAGAAACAAAGTAAAGAAACTCTCCAGAAGGCAGGAGCAGGGGGGAGAGATGCATCAGAGGTGGCTGGAACCAGCTTTCGAGGCAGCAAATCTTCTTCCAGATTTTCTGGCTCTGTTGGGCAAGGCAGGCAGCACTGCAGCCAGCCCTCATTGCCTGACTCGCCATCGCTCACACAAGTCGTGCCAGCAGGCTTGACCACTCGCCATGGCATGGGCAGGCCACTCAGCATTTGGAACCCCCCCCCAAAAAGCCAGCATTTGGAGACACCCCCCAGGCCTTCCAGGGACTGGATCTCTGCCCAGAAGACCAGTCCAAAGTGCGCCACTGAAGCCAATTGCCTTGTCAGCATCTTGTGAGAGCATGTTTTGTAGGAATCCACTGCCAGAACATGTGATGATGGCCATGAGCATAGGTTTGTCCAGGCTGCACAACCTTGGCATCCAGCTGTTGTTGGATTACAGTTTGCAACTCCATCAACCCAAGCCAACTACAGCTGGCGGGCCAAAGTCCAACAACAGCTGGCGGGCCAAAGCTGTGCAGCCATAGTCTAGTCTATGCATACAACAGAATGAGAGGATAGAATCCAGAGGTGGTAGTTTGGATTGTAACATTGAGGCTGGAGGTGGGGGTGCCATTTTTGAATTCCACCATGTTAAAAACAACATGTAGTTTAAAAGCTGGCACATGAAGGAAAAATATTCTGTCCCAGTCCACAAGCTGCTGTGTTTGTTTTCTGTTTGCAGGTTAGGTTTTTGGTGTGTGTGTGTGTGTGTGTGTGTGTGTGTGTGTGTGTGTGTGTTTTTCCATGCAAGAGAGTATTCAAGAATGTGGTCTTCTACCTGCAACCTGAAACTGTACATTTCATTCTTCCACTGTGTTAGGAACACAGGAAGCTGCCTTACCAAGTCAGACCATTGGTCTATCTAGCTCAGTATTGTTCATGCTGACTGTCAGTGGCTGTTGCAGGCAGGAGTCTTCTCCAGCCCTACCCGGAGATCAAAGGATTGAACCTGGGATCTTCTGCAGAAAAGCTGCTCTACCAATGAGCTAAGGACCCATTCCCCCAAAAGCCTACCTGCAGCTCCACTGGGACTCAAGCCTGGAACCACTGATGCCCTTCACTCTCTAGAACTCCAATGCATCTTCCAGTGTGCCATGGAGACACCTAAGAATGATGTGTAGTTGGCAGGATTTGAACCTGTGTGGGGAGACATCAACTAACTTGGTAGACCCCTGCTAACTTGGCAAAGAGGCACCTTTTAATGTGGTGATTCTCTTTATTTAGCAGGGGGAGAGTAAATGGCCCTATCCACCCCCAGCACAGTACTTCCAGTGACTGTTGCTGGTGTCTATCTTATGTTTCTTGTTAGATTGTGAGGCCTTTGGGGACAGGGATCCATCTTATTTGTTTGTTATTTCTCTGTGTAAACTGCCCTGAGCCATTTTTGGAAGGGCGGTATAGAAATCAAATACATCATCCTCATCATGGGATTTCTAGTCCATCTCCTTAACCGCTTGACTTCCTAGTTCTGCTGCATGTGTAGACCAGGCTTTAGATCAGGGATTCTCAAACTTGGGTCCTCAGGTGTTATTGGACTTCAACTCCCATAATCCCCAGCCTCAGTGGCCTTTGGTTGGGGATTATGGGAGTTGAAGTCCAATAACACCTGAGGACCCAAGTTTGAGAATCACTGCTTTAGATGTTGTTGTGTACTACCTAGTAGTCCTTTATGATTCGCTTGATTATAACTTTGTCCCAGTAGGGACCCTGCAGAGAGTGGGGGTAGAGTCAGAAAGAAAAGGGAGAGAAAGGAGGAGGAGAAAATGGAGTTGTGACTGGAATAAGCAAACATAGAGCCGTTTCTCAAAAGGGGCGAGGGGAGGAAGCCTCAAAATGTTTTCCTCCCCCACGTACCATCTCCTTGACATTGTTGGGCGGTAAATCACCTACTCAGATGACTGCCTGCTGCACTCGTTAGCACAGAGGTCTGGGGGCCGTAAGGCCCCAGGAACTCCCATAATGCACCACGCATGGTGCATTATGGGGAGCTTCCCAATGCAGGCCGGGAGGCTACTCATGTGTAGATGCTATGCGCAGCCGCACGGCACCAACACACGATCAGTTAGCCAAGGGTAAGAGAGCGCTCGCCCCCTTAACCCTGGCTTACTGCTGGGGGTCCCTACAGGGTTTGTCACTGCGCTGCCACTGGGAGCCGCGTGATTCCCACGTGCAGCAAAGACTGGTCTTGGCTGCCTAAGCCCAGTCTTTGCTGCGTGTGTGAACAGCCTCCTAAGATTACTTTGTATTTATGAGGGAAGCAGCTATAAAACAGATGGCTTTCCAGCAGGATTAAACAAATAAATGGAGGACAGGTTTGCCCTTCTTGTGAGCTTCTACAGCCACCTGGCTGGCCTCTGGGGGAATCAGAAAGTTGGGTTCCATAGGCCCTGTCTGTGATGCAGAAAGGCCAGTTTTGATCTTCTGAGGCCTGATTATACCTTTGAAGGGGGTTGGACAGTTGACACTCAGATCTCGGCACTGGCTTCTTGAGATTTCATGTGGAAATACAAAACGTGGGTGAGGATTTTTCTCGTCTTCTTCTGTTGCTGCTTTAGAAGCTGCCAACTGCTTGGTGTCTGGGAACAGGCATCACAGGAGTGGACATTGGTGTCTGGGAACAGGCATCACTGAGAATCATGTCCCTTTTTACAGCCTTTCAGTCCCTGAGATGCCTCAACTGCAGCTCCATTCCAAGTGGAAATGGAGACCACAGAGCGTTGCTAAGAGTTTACTAGGAATCTTTGATCTAGCTTCAAACAGAAAGAGGAGGCTCATAAGGTTGGGTTTTTTCCCCGTCTTTCATTTTTACAGACCTATTTCTTCCGCACCTTCTCTCTACCTCCCTTCATGATCTGTTAGAGAACACAGAGCAGGTTCTGGCTTGCCCTGCAGCCATGGGGTTGAGAGATGACAAAGACCTGTTGTGGGGCCAGCCAGATACAAGGGTTTTTAAAAGCTGCTTGCATGCATGCGTGCCATTTCATAGCTGTTCTGACAGAGAATCCCTTATTATCTGAGCCTATGGTTTGCAAGAGAATGCCCTCTCTTACCACTTCTTTGCAAGCTTCAGAAAATGTAAGAACCCAGGAAGCTAGCTTATACTGAGTCAGGCCGTTGGTCCATCTAGCTCAGTCATGTCTGTTCTGACTGACAGCAGCTTTCCAAGCTTCAGGGCAGAAATCTCTCCCTCAGCACTACCTGAAGTTGCCAGGGAGTCCACCTGGGCCTTTGCACATGCAAGCACACCTTACTTCAAGCCCAGTTCTCTTGTAACACAGAGAGACAACCTTACCATGAGGCAAAGTCAGGCAGTGACTGCCCAAAGAAGATGGCACATGGCTGCCACTAACACATTTCCCTCCATACATCCCTCCAATAACATTTGATGCAGAGGTCCCAGGTCCAATTTCTGGCATCTCCTGGTAGGGCTAGAAAAGACTCCCGCCTGAAACCTTCGAGAACCCCTGCCAGTCCCAGGGCTGTTCAACTTTGGCCCTCCTGCAGACGTTGGCCTACAACTCCCATCATCCCTGGCTATTGGCCACTGTGGCTTGGGATTGTGAGGGTTGTAGTCCAAAAACAGCTGGGGGGCTTAAGTTGAGCAGGCCTGGACTGTCAACAATACTGAGCTAGATGAACCAATGGTCTGACTAGGTATAAGGCAGCTTCCTATGTTCCTATGTAATGGCAGCTGAGTTTGGGTGGCTAGGTGTGGGAATGACTGATTTAGCCCATGATGGGGCACAGGCCATTGGGGAATTCTCCTGCACAAATCCATTGAAATGAATGGGAGGCGCCATGCAACAGCTTAGAAGCTACTTCACACATTATGTGCCTTCCTACACAGAGATGATGGGGGATGGGGCTGCAGCTCACTACTTTGTGTCCAGAAAGTCCCAGATTCAGTCCCTGGTATCTCCAGGCAGGGCTAGGAAAGACCCCTTTCTGAAACCACGGAGAGCTATTGCCATCAGAGTAGACAACACTGAGCTAGATAGGCTGATGGCAGGGATGTGCACAGAACCGCAGTGGGGAGGCTCGAAGGCCGTGGAGGTGCTGCTTTAAGAGCAGGGGAGGGTGCACTTACCCCTCCCACTGCTTCCCCCCCCCGCCCCCGCTGGCGCCCGTTTTTGTAAAAGCCCATCTGGGCGGCAGTGTACCTCCCTGCTTCCCCATTGCCTCCGTTGTCTGTATATGACTAGAAGTCTCCAATGCGCCTGCACCGTGCACACTCCTGTGCCGGTGCAGACAGCTGCGTTGGGGACTTCCGGTCATATCCGGGCAATGGGGCAGCAGGGAGGTACGCTGCTGCCCCGATGGACTTTTACAAAAACGGACACCAGCGGGGGCGGGAAGCGGCGGGAGGGGTAAGTACACCCTCCCCCGCTCTTAAAGCTAGACACACCCCTCCGCAGTCGAACCGGTTCCATGCACATCCCTAATGGATGGTTTGACTCGGTATAAAGCAGCTTCTTATTTGCCTATGCTCTTTTGTTATTATTATTATTACTATTATTATTACATTTATATCCCGCTCTTCCTCCAAGGAGCCCAGAGTGGTGTACTACATGCTTTAGTTTCTCTTTCACAACAACCCTGTGAAGTAGGCTAGGCTGAGAGAGAAGTGACTGACCCAGAGTCACCCAGCTAGTATCATGGCTGAATGGGGATTTGAACTCGGGTCTCCCAGTACAAGTGCTTCTTTTGCAAGGAGTACGGAGGTTAAGAAAGAATGGTGCATGTCATCTTCCCAGCCTGTGTTCTTTTGACAACAATAAATATTCATGCCATACTAGTAAAGTTGTACACTTTTCTACTTACACCGAGGTGAATGTATAAGAAGAAGTTTGTCACGCAGCCCTAATAGAGATGGGGGGAGTCAGCAAGACGGAGTTAGATTTTCCCAGCTGGGGAACTACCTGGATTCAAAGGCTCCTGAGCACAGCACCTGGAGAAGGGTTAAGCAAAAGGGGTCTTTAAAGTGGTTATGCCTCCCACCTCCACCTGCCCACATCCTTCCTTTTGTGTGCATCTGTGAAGAATGTGGGAGGCCTCTTGATATGGACCTGGGGAAAGTGTGCCATGGAGCTCCACAGCAGCTGATGGTTAATCTCCGGAAAAAATGAAGTGGCAGGGTTTAGACCCACCCCAAGGGGCCCTTTTCTCCCAGGGAAGGCCAGGAGGAACACATTCCTCACTTGTACTTGTTGCACAAGGAGCTATAAATTGGGCCCCATCCATCAAACTGCCAGCCCTCTAAACTCTTTCTCTCTCTCTCTCTCTCTCTCTCTTTCTCTGAGGGGAGGAAGTCACACCAAACTGTAAATCTCTCCAACTCCCTGGGGCCGTTCCGGAAGGCAGAGATTCATTGGAATTAGAGCGTCAAGCACCCTCTGTGCATGCACTGCTAACCATCATTCCCTGTTGCTGGGGGGACCCCAGCAACAGGATCCCGGGGACCTCTGAGATAATGCCCAGCACCCTCACACAAACCACCATTCCCAGGAAGTGTGTACTGTAGGTATGTCCCCTGTGGTCAGCAGTATGGAGATATGTGCAGGGCTATAACTCGGCGACAGAGCTCATGTATATGATCTGACTCGGTATGAGGCAGCAGCATCAGATGCTCATATGAGTCAGGAAGCAAATCAGGGCTTAACTCCAGAGCCTGTTTTAAGAACTATTCAACTGCCTTAATTGAGTCAGACCATGTGCATCTATTCTTTATTTATTCAAAATATTTATATTCCAACCCCTCCAATACGATACTGCTTGGGATGGCTCACAAACACAAACGAAACAGATAAAACAATACAAAATTAATAGAATTCAGTTAAAAACTAAGGTAATGTAAAGTGTGCCATCAAGTCAATTTTGACTCCTGGCGCCCACAGAGCCCTGTGGTTTTCTTTGGTAGAATACAGGAGGGGTTTACCATTGCCTCCTCCCACGCAGTATGAGATGATGCCTTTCAGCATCTTCCTATATCGCTGCTGCCTGATATAGTACCAGCGGGGATTTGAACCGACAACCATATGCTTGTTAGTCAAGCATTTTCTCACTGCACCATTAGGTGGCTTACTACCCAGTTAAAATCAGATTTACAGACTGAAATGTTACTGGAACAGACAAAGAATACAAACTTTAAAAGCCCCTATAAAAAGATGGGTTTTCAAAAACTCAGAGGGAGGGAGCATGGCAAAGATAATCTGGAAGGGCATTCCAGAGCTGAGGGGCCACAACCAAAAAGACCCTGTCTCTAGTTCTCACCAACCAGATCTCAGTCAATGGCAGAGGTGCAAGCAGGGCCTTAGATGTACAGAATAATGTGTGAATTTAGCCCACTGTTGTCTACTCTGGCAGTGTTGTTTCTCAGCCCTACTTTCTTGAGAGCCTTTTAACTGAGGTTTGAATTTACAATCCTCTGGATGCAAAGCATGTGCTGCACCACTGAGGAATGGATTATTTCCAGATAGAGGGCTTTTTCACTCAAGCTTCCACGGGCTTGTGTAAGGAACTGCATGGGGAGCCACAGCTGCATGTCTATACCACGTAGTTCTTACACTAGCTCATCTCACTGTTCTGGGATGTTCTGGAATTTAGTACCCACCAGGGGCAGAGTGTTGAGAGACATTACAGATTGGGGTCCTCCCTGTGTTTCCCACTAAATTTTGTTCTTTTTAATTTAAATTTTGTTGTGTACTCCTGGCTTGCTCAACTTCTGTAGCATTTCCCCACCACTGTTTCTTCTGAGACTCCCACGGAGCTTGGATTAGAAGAAACCATGGCTGAATGTGGTTTTCAGAGCTCCCTGGTTCTCTTGCTAAATCACTTCTGAAAATCTTACTGAACAAATCACTTCCTGAAATCATGCCTAATTTTTCCTCTTCTGCTTTTCCTCCTCCTCCTCCTCTTCCTCCTCTTCCTCCTCCTTTTTATGACAGCTGCAGTTTTATATGCATTTTCCTGAGAGTTCCATAGAATTTAGTAGGACTTCCTTCTGAGAAAATATGCATCTAATCTGCGATTGAGATAGTTTCCTACTTTTTATTCTGTTTAATGGTAAATGGCTGCACTTGTACTTTTTGGCTCATTATCCCAAATATGGGTGCAAATACTATTTATTGTGCAAATACTATTTATTTCTAGATCTAGATCTAGATGTGGGGTAGCAGCGGAGTAGAAGGAGGTGAATCACTTAGGTGTTATTGAGGCTGAGTAGAGAGGTATGGAGGCAGCTGCTGTTACTACACTCAACCTTTCTCGCCTCCTTCCCCAGGCCATAGGCGATAATAGGCCATAGGCGATAATAGAAAATCACTAAAATGCTTGTAACTGATTTGTTATTTGTCAAAACAGGATGAAAATGGCAGGCATCGTTGATGCTTCCAAGGCAATTATACCACACAAATTTCATGCAGATACATTCTGAGGTTTGTCTGCACTTTTCCTTTAAAGTTTTAGGCTTGACTTTTGCCATTTAAATCCCTGTGTGTAGGCATGCCCACGAACTGCAGTTCAAGCACAGTTCAGAAGTGGGGAACAGGAGCTTTAAGAAAGAGAAGAGCAGGTCCTTAGCTGTTCTCTGCCACCCCATGCAGCTTCCTGCTGGGGTGGCCTTTGTTGCAATAATCCCTGCGCAGCACCAGCTCACACATGGCGTCCACACAGGGATTCTTGGGACGTGCACCGCCCCAGGAGGAAGCTGCATGAGGTGGCAGAGAGCAGATAAGGACCTGCTCTCCTCCTTCTTAAAGTTCCCGGTCCCCACTTCCAAACTGTGCTCATACTGTGGTTCGTGCACATCCCTACCTGTGTGATCACAGCAAATTGAAACAATTAAACAATTGCTAATGCCCCATTGATGTTAGTGTCTCCTGGTTGAAACACTGCATCAAAAGCAGCAATAATCAGAGATGTGGGCTGGAAATTTTTCCAGCATGGGAAGTTTTCTGGGAAATTTCCCCATGCATTATTTTGGGGGGGGGGTTGAAAATGTCCCATTTCGAACATTTCCACTTGGATACTTGAAACATTTTTGAGATGCAGTGAGGGGGAAGATAGTATGGTGGAGGTGCTTTCAATTGTATAAACAGGTCAAATAACATGCCAAATCAGATCACAACCTTTTTTCGGTATCAGGAAAATTTGTACAGTAAGTTTTTTAAAGGAAAAAAAATGCAAACTTTATGCAAATTAGGGATAAATTTGCTTGGCTTTTTTTTGGTGGGGGGGATTTTCCAGTTCAAAAATTTCCAGAAAACCCACATATTTGGCAATGATTTTTTGAAGGGACGGGGGGGGGAGGGGAGTGGGAGAAGGCTTCTGTCTCTAAAGGCTTAAAAAAAAAGCTAACTTACCAAGAGAAGTGCAGTTGTTAATAAAATCAATAAAAATGAAAAAATTAATTAAAAGGGACCAAGAAATCATAATATAGATCAAACTAACTTTGGTTAAAAAAAGAAAATGACTGCACCGGGCAAGAACTGGAAGAAAGTGCTCTCAGTTGCAGAAGTGAAGGAGTGTGCAGGGATGTACTCTTGGGTACCAACCCTCTCATCCATCACCACCTAGACAGATATCCACTCATCTACACATTGCACTATGCTTTGTCTTCACCTTTTCCTCTTTGTACCAGTACTTCCCCTTCTGTGATTGAGTTAGAATAAATGTAACAATAACAAGACACTGGTGGTTCATGGATTGTCAGGCAAATCACGCACCTGTAAGAGTCAGCAGGCAAGCAGGAATAAATGCCTGTGAGTTTCTCAGAGGCATCTGGTGGGCCAACTTGTGAAACAGGATGTTGGACTGGATGGACATTGAACCTGATCCAGCATAGCTGTCCTTATGTTCTTAAATCACCATCCAGAAAGAATCATAGCCCAGTGCTAGGGATCCGAACTGGTGACCTCTGGCTTGCTAGTCAACTCATTTCCCTGCTGCGCCATTTTGGACACTGAGCTTAACGTCTGTTTGTAGGGTAGTTGTTGTTGTTGCACAAGGAAGCATCCAGAAATGTTATGATTAATGTCTAAAACAAAAGATGTTGAGGCTTATTCCTACCTCTCTGACTTAATCCTACCTCTCTAATTAGAAACATGACCTTAACATGATTAGAAATCATGTTTCTAATCCTAAATATGTAAAAGCTGGTTGTAGTTGATGATGACAGAAGTAAATTCTGTGCATGCACAGAGATCTCCTTCCTTATTATTACTTCATATGAATCATGACTTGGCTGAATTGTGTTTCTTTTAAGGCATCTGTCTGGAAAATAGATGGGTTGGACAGAACAAAAGATATAATAACAGAGAAGCCATCAAGAGCTCTACATCTGATTTTGTGGGAGGAAAGCTAGACTGATAGTAACGTTCAAAGCTCACTCTTGGAAACATTAAAGATTAAAGTCCTATTCAGATATTACATTGTATATCTGTACAGATGTCTGAACATGTACTGTACAAGATTTTGTGTGAATGACTGTACATGCATTTTAAAAGTGAACCTGTATATAGGCTCTCTCAATGCAAGGTACAACTAGGAAACGTACTATTGTATGTAAATTGAACATAATGTATAAATAGCTATATGTATGTATGGGCCTGTACTTGCATATACTGTACTCAAATTGTATGTGTACTGAACAGAAGATAATAGGCTACTATTTAAAAAAATGTATTTTAACAGCACTTGTTGCAATGACTTTTAAAAGTGTCATAACAACTGCAGCAAATCAACACAAATCAAGTCATAGACTTTTAAATGCATCAAAGGGCCAGTTCAGACAATAATTTCTCCCCAGAGCCAGCCCATGTGATTAAGAAGGCACAAGGCAGTTTAAGTTATATTTTGAAGCAATATGTCTAAGTTGGATGAAAGAATGGATTACATTAAAAAACTCAAGATTGTTGGATTTGGAAGGATTCGATATAAGATATGGTTGGCATGCATATCTATTTTATGATAAGGTAAAAGTAAATAAAGATTTCTTAAATCATTATACTAGAAAAAGTCTATATATGGTATGGATGAAAAACAAACTTTTGTTAGAACCAAAAATTCCACTATGGGTATCTCCACTGGAAGTTATATCTAGAAAACAGAAAAATATGCAGCAGACATGGCCCACGTATCAACAACTGCTTGTTCTTCAAGGCACAAAATATGAACTCAAAAAGCTAGATCTTATGCAGGGCTGGAATATCTCTTGGTTTCAGTACCATCAGATCAGTGCCTTATTTAAGCAAGATTACAAAAAAGGCTTCAACCAATCAAAGTCAGAATTTGAACAACAGTTGTGTGATAAGGAAGGAAAACTAGTCTCTAGGATGTACTGTACGCTCTGTTATTATTGAAAGATACAAGAATGGAAGCAGTGAAAACTTCTATGGTAAAATGGGCTCATAAAATATTGACTTGGAGAAATGGGAAAAGCTATGGATAAAAGACATGAAATATACTACCTGCTCTAGTTTAAAGGAAAATAATCTCAAGATGATGTACAGATGGCATTTAACTCCCAAGAAGTTGGCCTTAATCGACAAGAACATGCCAAATAAATGTTGGAAGTGTAAAAAAGAGGAGGGTTCCTATATACATTTATGGTGGACTTGTAAAAAGTCTAAAGGCTATTGGGACTTAATTTATAATGAGCTCAAAAAAGTGTTTAAAATGACTTTTCCCAAGAGCCCAGAAACAATACTATTAGATATTGACAACAATGCATTGCCGAGGAAATACTGGATCCTCTTTATGTATCTGACAGCAGCAGCAAGACTGACATTTGCCCACAAATGGAAAGACAGTCAATGCCCGAGTAAAGAGGATTGGATACTTAAAGTATTAGAATTGGCAGAAATGGCAAAATTAACAGCATTATTAAGAAATAAACTTGAAGTATTTAAAAGGGATTGGGACCCTCTTCTTGTTTATCTAAAAACACATTATAAAATGGATTTTTATCAGGCCTTCGAGGGGTAATAACAAATGCTTTAAAAATGTCCCAGAGTTGATTTCTGTATGATTTATTGTGGGGAGAATGATGAAACTACAGGCAAGACCCGGGTATTGTTACTGACACTTGTTTTAATGATGAGATGGAAGTCCTTATGTGCTCTTTCTCCTTTTTCTGTTTGTTTTTTGTTTTATTTGTGCTTTCCTTTCCTTTTTGGTTCTAACAAAAGTTTGTTTTTCATCCATACCATATATAGACTTTTTCTAACATAATGATTTAAGAAATATTTATTTACAATTTCCCTGGCACATTCTTCTATCATGTTCAGGTGATGGCTTATCTGAACTGCCACTCTACACATGATACAAATACTACTATGGTGTCCCTCAGGAATTCCATATTGTTTCCTATGCTTTTTAATAGCTGTATGAAACTGCTGGGAGATTTAATGCAGGGTGCTATCAGTGTGCTGATGACATCCAAATCTGTTTCTCCGTGTCAACATCATCAGAAGAAGGCATAACCTCTCTAAATGCCTGCCTGGAGGTGATGATGGGCTGGATGAGGGATAACAGACTAAGACTGAATACAGATAAGACAGAGGTACTAATTACGTGAGGTCAGAACTACAGATATTATTTTGATCAACCGGTTCTGGATGGGGTCACACTTCCCCAGAAGGAACAGGGACACAGTCTGGGGGTGCTTCTGGATCCAAACTTCTTCTTAGTGTCTCAGGTTGAGGCGGTGGCCAGAGGTGCTTTCTATCAGCTTTGGCTGATACACCGGCTGCGACCGGTTCTTGAGATAAACAACCTCAGAATAGTAGTACATATGCTGGTAACCTCCAGACTTGACTACTACAACGTGCTCTATGTGGCGCTGTCTTTGTACATAGTCTGGAAACTGTACCTTTGTACAAATTCCAGAAACTGCAGTTGCTACAGAATGCAGCAGCCAGGTTGCTCTCTGGGTCATCTCGGAGAAACCATATTACTTCTATACTAAACAAGCTACACTGTCTTCCAATAAGTTTCTGGGCAAAATACAAGGTGCTGATTATAACCTATAAAGCTCTAAACAGCTTAAGCCCTGGGTATTTAAGATAATGAAGCTACTCACATGACCACATGAAAGCGGGCTAATGCAGACCAGCCCACTTTTGTGCAGTCGTGAGAATCCCTGGCTCATGAGCAAGCCCGGTGGTTCTCTGGCAGCTAGCCCACCTAACAACCACTCCCCTTAACCCAGGTTAGTGAAGCGAGTGCTCCGCTTCTCTCAGTTGTGAAAGGTTGTCAGGTAGTGAGATGTTGCAGCAACTCGCAAGGAGACACACACTGGGAGGCTAAAACAAGCCTCCCACACTGGGGGGTCTCCCCAGGATGCCTCACACACTCCAGAGGCATCCAGAGGCTAGGAGGCCTCCAATCCCCATCGCCCCTACCGGCTCCATGATATGGGCGGCCAATATGGCTGCCTTGGGCGAGCACTCTGCTTGTGGGCTAAGCCTGCTCTCTCCGCACAAACCCTCCCCGTGCTTCACACTAATCGTGTGAAGTGCCTCAGTGTCTTCTTCGCTATGAGCAAGGACCAGTTAGTTGGCCATTTATATCGAAGCTCCTGAGAAATAATCAAATGTAGTTGGGGATCATATGAAACATCCCTGGGAGCAATATGAAATAGAGAAATTGGTGTTTTCCCCTTAGGAACAACTTGACCTTTCTATATTTTATATACATCACAAGGGTTTTTGCTAGGCCTGTCGATTTCAAGATGGTTTTTGGACCTGTGGGTAAGATCAACACCTGATAAATGCTCAGGAGGAATACCAGAATAAATCAACATCTTAGCAGGCATGTTAGTCCTACAGAACATACACAGTGAGTGAGGCTGTAACTTCCTCTGGGACTCTCAATTTTCAAGATGCAAGAGGGGTGAACTTTCCGATCTTGGCTGGTGCCAGTGGTCAGCAGGATGGGTGTCCACAGGACTTTTTCAGCAGTGGGGGGAAGGGGAAGCAAAGGCTGCAATCCTATAACCACTTATCCAGGAGTCAGCCCCACTGAATTCAATGGGACTGGCTCGATCCTGGGATGCAACTGTTCCCTCTTGTCCCCACTTCTGGATGCCCATGTTCAGCAGTTGGGCAGCTGTTAAGGGACCCACTTTCTGAGACTCAGTGCTGCTGTCTTGATTTACACTCAGACCAGAGAATGACAGATCCAGCTACATCAGAGGTATCCCCACCCCAAGCAAGAGCATACCTCAGGGATGGCAAGAGACTCAAGGACACAATCTCAGCTGAAGCTTGCAGCCCAGTTTTGCTGACCCTTGTGTGAGGGGAGTTTGTACCCCAGAGAATCCTAACCCTATTGCAGTTCTTGGGGCTCTGGGACATCTTGCATCCTTTGCTATCCTCCATTGCCATCAACTGCCGTGTCTCTTTTCCACTCTTTTCCGTGTCTCTTTTCCAGCAGGGCTTTTAAAAACAAAAATGTAGAATGTCACAATGGTAAGCAAGTGCAATTTGTGCATGTGCCATGTGCTGCTACAGTGCACACCTGTGCATTTTCCTTGTCTGTACACACATACCTTGTTGCTTAGAGTCACAACATTCCATGACATTTAGAAGCCTACATGGGGTGGGAGAAAATCCTCAGAATTGGGATTTTGATGGCACTATTGCTGAAGAGTGTTGTACTCATCAGCAAAGACTCCGTCCGGGATAAGGCCTTATGGGGGGCTGGCCCTCACTATCCCGGACTGCAGCGGGACATTTTGCAGGGCCTCCAGGCCAGGCCCACTGCAGAGACAGCTAATTTAAGTGGCAGGACTGTCCATACCAAATGTGATATGTGCAGGTCAGTAGGAAGTATTAATAATAGGAAGTATTAATAATTTCTTAGAAAGAAACAAAACAAAACAAAAAGTTTCCAGCTTTCCCTGAGCATGTTCTGGTGTAAAAAAATAGTGCATTCAGACAATTTAAGTGTCAGGGCTGCCAATGCAAAATGTGATATGTGCAGGTCAGTGGGAGGTATCTTATTCAGAATTTCTTATAAAAATCCCAATACATACATACATACATACATACATACATAAAAAGTTTCTAGCTTTCCCTGAGCATGTTCTGGTGTAAGAAATAGTGCATAATAGGAAATCCGGTCCAAAGGGCGCCACTAAAAGTAAAGGCCCACTGAACGCAGGAAACCTACTTCCAAATCAGCATGAATGGGATCAGGCTGCACATTAGACGAATCCCAGAACCAGCTTCTCACCAAAGAAGGTATTAAAGCATGCCCAAGTTATTGTTATGTTAATGACTGACATACTGAGCAAGGATGTGGCCTAGTTTGGTGAGGGTTGTGCAGCCCTCAAGGACATCTTTGCAGGTGGCACAGAGGGCTTCCTGGGGAAGGAGAGAATGTCAAAAATCGCTACTTCCCTGTTGCATTTAGCTGCACTGGTGCATTTTTGCTCTTCATGTCAGCCAATACTGGGTATTTTTAAAACAGAGTAAAAAAAGGTTTAAACAGGAACTATGTTTATTGAAATCTAGACCAGAAAGGAAGGAAGAGAGCAACTGACAATTTGGGGAACCTTAATTTGCCCGAGAAGTGGAACAAAGATTGGCCAGCAGAGGGTACTCTTAGTCCTTCTGGATGCTGGTGGTCTCTTGGACAGTCACCAGTTGTGTGTATGAACTAATTTCAGTACAACATGGTCAGACGCTCTTACCAAATAATTCATCTGGTGATGAAAGATGGATTAAGTCTTGGGCCATCACAGGGAGCTGACAACTCACCCAGTGGGGATCAGAGCCAAGTGTCAGCCAGGAAACCTATTCAGTGGATGTGGCTTCTTCTTTTAAATGAGTTTATTCTACTAAAGGATTGTTCTTTGACTACTGATAGCACA
The DNA here is from genome assembly GCF_027244095.1 of Hemicordylus capensis. Classification (NCBI taxonomy): domain Eukaryota; kingdom Metazoa; phylum Chordata; class Lepidosauria; order Squamata; family Cordylidae; genus Hemicordylus; species Hemicordylus capensis. Next base: position 41,753,138 of record NC_069662.1, read on the forward strand.
TGTTCAGGTTTGCAGCCATGAGGTCTAGAAACTTGCTTGCCTTATTGGAACAAAAGCTGAGATTTGCCACACTCAAGACTCTGAAAGCAGATATTGGATTCTGCAATGTGTTCAGGACATGGTTGCACATAATGTGCACAGGCCAGCTGGCTGTCTTTTGAGCCAAACTGTTGCTGCTTTATCCCGCCCCTGCCCCCCACATATATCTTCCACAGGCTCATCTGCAAGAAGCTGGGCAACCCAACATTACATGCCCTGCCTCTTTGGTTGGCACATGGCGTCTCTTATTAACAGGTTCATTCTATGCTGGGCAATGCGCTTGGCTGAACAGGGTTGGCCCTGAGAATCCCAGCCTGGCTATAAATATTTTCAGTCTTAATTGCAGTAAATTATCAGATTACATGGGAGACTCGGCTGGCTCTCAAACCAGACAAGAGTCACTGCATCTCTGAAATAATTGGCAGGGAGTGGGACATCTGCTTATTGCATGGATGTGTTTGCACCTGAGACTGTGATATTTTGCTTCAACTATGGTGCATTCCAGCCCCATAGCCAGAAATGTGGGTGGAATTGGGAGTGGGGGGAGATCCATTGTACATTTTGAGTGGGGAGTGGTTAATGCAAAACTGCAAAAAACTAAGTGCAAAAAGCCTAAGTCAGAAATCCTGTGCGCACTTGTGTGGAAGTAAGCACAGTTGAACATAGTAGGATTTACTTATGTGTAAACATGCATAGGATTGGGCTGTAGCATGTTAAAATTGAAGTTACGTATCATTTATTTTCATAGAATATAATTTTATTTTAACTATATCAAGAAAAGAAATGTCAGGTATAGTAATAGGTTGCATAACCTTAAGTCAAAATTCTATAGGCCACCAAAGCAACAAGTCTGCTTGGGAACAGCATTTGTTAAATTATTATTAACAAAGGAGCAAGGTAATGAGCAAGCTAATGACCTTTGTGCAAAAAACATAAAGGCTGACATACTGCACAATATTATGCACACGTAACACTGCATTAGTACTGTTGTGCAAGAGTGTTCCTGTGCAAGTGCAAATATTGCACAAAGTTGTACAGTAGTCCAGCCATTGGGAATAATGGCCATATATTTCACAACTGCATTTGCACTATTTTTTGTGCTTGTGCAAGAGAGCTCTTATACAACTGCACAAAAGCAGCATTACAATGCATGCATAACATTGCTCAGTATGTCAGTCACTTTTTCTTCTAATCTCAATTATTTTCAGCAGCATTTCCACTAGTTCTTTTCCACTGATTTACTTCTGGAATTGCCCCTGGAAATGCTCTTTCCCCATGCAATAGCCAATAGAGATCCTTCAGAAGCCCTTTACCCCACGATTGTTGCATTTCTATGTGCAGATGGAGCTAGGAAGGTACAAGGAAATGCAATTACATTGGGAATAAATGCACTGGGAGTTATTCACACATGGCTTCATGCTGTGGGGTAAATGTTGAGCGAAGCCACTTCAAATTACACTCGCAGCATTGCAGGAAGCAGCCCCTCCCCTCTGCTCTCGGCTTTTATTTTGGTGCAGGTTCACATTGCATGCCTTTGTGTTTTCCTTCTAGCCAATTGAGGGCGGGTGGGGAGGGAGAGATTTCTAAAGCCTATATCTGCTTTCTTAAAAAGGAGTATATCCCTCTTATCATGTTAATTATTCTACATCAGTGCCTCTCCCTATCTGCTCTGGCTTTTTCAGAAAAACTCCTTAAAACCAGCATTTTAAACACCCTGAAATACATTTAGAAAAATTCGAATTTGGAAGACAAAGCCCAATTTGTGTGTGCAGTGCTTCCAAGCATCTCAACTGGACTTCACTGTATGTCTGGCTGGTGTGTGAATGCACACACTCTGTTCCGGAGGAGATTCGGGGTAACAGCTCTGTCTGTAAAGCCTCCTGGTGTCATCCTGATCCCTCTGACAGATGTGTATTTGTGGTACTGGTAATTTAACCTGTGCTTTCCCTTGTATTATTTCAAATGAATCCTAGGTTTTATTTATGGCGGAGTTTTATTGTTTGTCTCTCTAGAGACTGTACAACCCCTAAAAATGAATAAAAGCTAACATTAAAAAAACAATCAGATGTACATAGTGGAACATTTACAGTACAAAAACTGTATTATCTGGGCATGCCCTCAGAACATTGCTTGAATTACGAGGAGGCCAGAGGGGGCACATTCTCCTTAATTGTCAGTTCTCTTGAGTACTGTTTGGCCTGGTTCACACACTCATTCAAATCTAGGTTTAATTTGGGTTCCTGACATTAGCGTGATTGTGTGAAACCATGCCAAGGCAGGACTCTTAGAGTCATTTTGGGCCATAAACCACCTTGGAGTGGGTTCACACAATCACACTATTGTCCGTAACATTAAACCTAGATTCGATTGATGGTCTGAACCAGGACTTTTATCACATACCCACAGTCACATGCCCAATATCTTGGAAAACGATAACTACAGCATTCATGCTACCAGCTGAGTATGTTTACCCAGCATAATGTTGTACCTATGTGGTCCGGAAACAAACATAAACTTCAAGATTCTCTGCACTTTTTTTTCCTTTGGTGGGGGCTTATTGCAGATCCTGGACTATAAATGTTGTTAGCCTTCTGTGACATCTGCAGTTAAACAATGTCATTCTCATGTCCTTTCCTGTGGGGCTGGGGAGGGCTGAGGGATGGCAGGAGCTTGCCTGCCTGCCCCCCCCACCCCCCGGATGAGCAGCAGCTGTCTTGGGCTCCGCAGTGCACCCACATGAGTGGTCAGGGGCATAGCTAGGGGAGAGGGGGCCCGTGTTCATCCCTCTCTCTGGCGGCCCCCCAGAGTGAGGGAGATAATGAAGAAAATAGGGAGGGGTGTAGCTGGAGGGCCCTCAGGAGCTGGGGGCCCGTGCTCTTTGAACCCTTCCGCTCAATTATAGCTATGCCCCTGCGAGCTATGCACCTGCGAGCTATATATTAGGGTGCTGTGGCAGCGTCCCAAGCTGGGATTGAAAGTTCAGTAGAGCAGCTACTCTGCTCTGTGAGGACACTCCCCAAGCTCCCGGCTCGCTGCCCAAAATGGTGGCGGGCCAGTGGGAAGTCCAGCTATCCAGCGGTGATTGCACACACTATCGCCTGCTGAGGTAGAATTAACTATTGGTCCACTTGACCTTGGTCAAAAGCTAGGAGCAAAGTCAGGCTACTCAGGACTGGAGCAGCTGGGAATGGAGGGCTCCCGGGCCTCCAGACTATACGAGCTGCCTGGGGTAACCCAGGTAGCTCCTGTCGTGTGAATGGCCTCAGTGCATAACAATAAAGCTGCTGTATGACTATCCATCTGAGGTAATTAATAGGATTTTGCACATATTATCAGGTTGTTTGATGCACACCCCTACCCCAGAACAGTAAATCCTGATTGTTAGTTCTGTCTTCAGATTGTATTTGTGGGTCTGTCCATTCAGTGTAATGCAGTGAAGGGTGTTTTCCTTTTGGGAAACGAAGTCACACATTGAATAAAGACTTATCAACAGACACATTTGGAAATCTGTGGCAGAATCAGGAACTTCACCTGGATCTTTCGAGGCCTAAAGCTAACTCCCTTCCTAACCACTAAAACAAGGATGGGGTAAGGAGCAATTTCAGAATAATTTTCTTAATTTTCCAGAGGTATGATGACTTGGCAGTGGATTAAACCTTCAAAACCAAGCATCTGCCGGCAGGGGACACTTGTGGTTTTTGAACTCAGATGAAATTGCTCATATGGTTTTGGGGTTACCTCTCCCACCCTAAGGGCTAGAAACTTGCTCAAGACAAAAGAGGAAAAGAGGATGAAAGGAAGGAAGGCATTTCCAGGCTACTTCTAACTAGGTTTAATGTAGATTGTTATTGTTATTATTATATTATTAATTCACAGTTCTTAGCAGCTGTTTTTGTCTATTAGAGTGAGAGCAAGTGAGATTATATTTTGATTGAACCAACTAATCACATGCATAAGGATCAAGTGTTATCTGTTGGTTTTGATTTACATTCTAAGATCTCCCAAATCTCATTTAGCACTTAGCACCCTTGCTTTAAGTTCCCTTCTGTGACATCCGAGCAGCGAAATCAATGTAAGGCAAAGGAGTTGTGATGCCTCTTTCTGCTTGAGCCCACTCTAGTGCCAGAGCCTATCACCCAGTGACATGAAGAGACAATGACAGGCAGACAGGTCAGAAGACTGTCAAAGTTAAGAAGTCAGAGAAGGCAAAGGGGGTTCCAGGACTGTCAAGAGGTTTTAAGAATGCTTGAGCTTGCTATAATTCGTCCATGTGAGAATCTGTGCATATTACTACCTTGACCTATTTGTACTAAATGGATGCTGACATGCTTTTATTGAAAATGTCAGAAGTAAACTTTAAAGTCATAAAGCAACAACAACAACAATAATAATAATTTAAAAGACTAGTTTGATACAGGGGCATAGCTACAACTGAACATGGGGCGGGGGGAAACAAATGTCTTGGCCCCTGAGAGAGTGGGGCCTGCTGGTTGGGTAACAAAGTTGTTGACTTCAGGCAACAGATTTCAGATGGGGGGGCACTTCCCTGCCCTCAACACCCATCATTCTGTGTGTGTGCTGCTTCACCCCTGGCATTTCTGTCCTTCATGCTGTTATAAAAGGTGCAGGAGTCTTGCCAGAAAGAAGTGACAACTCCACCTGTCTCTGACCTTGCAGGTTGGGGTGTTGACCTGCAAGATCAAGCTAGGTGTGAGCTTTTCAAATGGTGTTGCTGTGTCTCCTTCCAGGTATGCCTGGAGTCTGGTTTGGTTTTCAAAGGACTAGGAGCCCAATAATGCCCCATAATAAAAACCCAGTGGAGTATTTATAATGAATAATATACACCTCCTGTTATTTACCTAGATTAGAAGAACTAGTTCAAGGCTGAAAGTAACCATCAAGGGGCAATGGTTGGACCTAGGACAGAACACCACAGATGTCTGTGGACTGGAACCCTGAAGTCCCCTTCCCCCACAATCCAGATCCCATTCCACACACACACACACACACACACACACACACACACACACACACAAGATGCAAATGAGGGTCAAATGAACAAGATTGTCAAGGCTAATCATATGCTTTCAAGTTATAAAGCAACATTATAAAGCAGCCTTTCAAAAAGAGAAAAGGTTTCATGTTTTACTTAATACAGTTGAGTGTTCTTTGTTAGTGATATTGATACAAACATGTAGTTTGGCCCTCAATCATGCCTGGGGCACAAACTACTTGCGAACCTTCTCATCAATGTGTGGAGGCAGGGTGTGTTTGCCAGCTAATGAGGGGAAGAAATTTTGCACATGTTTAGAGGAACTCTCATCCAGTGATGAAAGCTAACGTTATTGATTGCATCCAGTGATGAAAGCTAATGTTATTGATTGATTGATTGATTGATTGATTGATTACATGTTTAGGTTGCCTTTTGTCTTTTGATCCCAGAGAGGCATAAAAAGAATGAAAACATCAACACCAATCAGTTAAGAAAACAACAATAGCTCTCTTCAGGCTTTAAAAAAAAGTGTCTCTGTACTCTCAGCCTGAGGGAGGCTGTGACTTTGATTTTTTTTTAAATTTACATTTTATATCCTGCTCTTCCTCCAAGGAGCCCAGAGCGGTGTACTACATACTTAAGTTTCTCCTCACAACAACCCTGTGAAGTAGGTTAGGCTGAGACAGAAGTGACTGGCCCAGAGTCACCCAGCAAGTCTCATGGCTGAATGGGGATTTGAACTCGGGTCTCCCCGGTCCTAGTCCAGCTAGGAAAGAGGATACCATTCCTTATGGAACATCCTTGCAATCAAAACAATCCCACCAAACTACTTTCCTACCTGCCAATAAAATAATAGTCCCCACCTCAATAAGATATTTCTGGTACTTGCCTTTCTCCCTGTCCAAGTCCCCCACTGTACTCTTCTCCAGTTAGCTTCTGTGAATATAGGAAAGATACGTCTATAAATTAATGGCCAAATTACAGATCATGCCAGATCTCTCAGTTGTTTTATATAGATTTAAAACAGCAGTGTATCTGTATATGAATACATAGGAACATAGAAAGCTGCCATATACTGAGTCAGGCCATTGGTCCATTTGCTCAGTATTGTCTACACAGACTGGCAGCAGCTTCCTCAAAGCTGCAGGCAGGAATCTCTTTCAGCCCAGGGAGATGCCAGGGAGGGAACTTGGAACCTAGATGCTCTTCGCAGAGCAGCTCTATCCCCTGAGGGGAATATCTTACAGTGCTCACACTTCTAGTCTCCCATTCATATGCAACCAGGGCAGACCCTGCTTACCTAAGGGGACAAGTCATGCTTGCTACCACAAGACCAGCTGAACTGGATCAAACCACAGTACTGGTGGGGACCCAGTCTTTTCCTTGTAACCATGGACTGGATCAGGGTGTGCCTCAGAACCAAGCCTCACCAAAGCTCAGCCTCAGAACCTGCTCTGAATGCCAGCAACCAGCCTTGATGCATGTGAAAGCATATACAGAGCCCTTTCTCGCGATCTGTGAGAAAGGGCTTGAAGGGGCAGGGGAAGAAGACCCCAAAAGCTTACCTCCCCCACAGACAACCTCTGTCGCGGATTGCTGGGTGGGTGGATTGCCCGCCCAGACGATTGTTGGCTACTGCCAGCAACAGGGAGGTTTGGGGGCCAGGAAACCCCCAGAACTTCCATAACGCACTCTGCGATTGTGCAGTGCATTATGGGGATTCCCCCAATGCCAGCTGGGAGCCCCACAGTCTCCCAGCAGTTGCTCCCTTAACCTCATTTTAAAGGCAGGCTCCGGAGGCGGGTTTGCTGTGGGGAGCCACACAGCTCCCAGCAGTTCTGACAATCAGCTGGCACCAGGCTTGCCTTTCTTAACCCGATTTTGGCTGTTCAGCCTCAATGAGTGCCTTCCCTTCCTACCAGTGGCAACAAGAAGCCCCCCTATACACACATCTTTGGGATTTAGGGTTAGGCCTTGGGAAGTGAACTTTACTTCCAGGAAAGCTTATGCTTCAACATAAGCTTGAACATAAACATTATGCTTCAACATCATGTATCTGAAATGTACTGACAATTGGACAGAGATTACTCTGGCGCTCCCGCTTCCAACAGACTGGAACTTTGCCACAAAAGGTCAGACAATATAGTCATAATATATTAGGGTCCTATAGTTTCAATTAATTGTTTTAAGAAGGACTCTGTTGCTTAAAGAAGCCCCATTCACTCACTCCTCTACCCCAGAATACACAGCAGAAGCCAATGCAGCCTCCCACAAGCCAGACCCAACCCCTTTGCTTCCTTCCTGGCAAGAAACTGGGTGAGACCATGTGTGTAGAAGAGGGGTGAAGGGTAATCTCCCCTGCAGATTTCAACTGGCCTAATACTGACCACGCTCCCCACCTCAGTCTTTCCTTGGATAGGAAGAGAAAAGTAGCCTGGACTTGACTGGAAGGTTTGACACCAAATCCAATAATACAGCATTTTGTAAGAGGAAGATGGCCCATTTTCTGATTAAGTTTGAAAATGCCAAGCTGGCTTCATTAATAAGGTAAACAAACTAATGACAAAAATTACCATACTTCACTTATGTATTAAAGTATAACAAAATCCTCGCTCCCTAACAACATTCTCTGCCACCCTTTTGATCCCCCAAACTAGATGTTCTAGAGTTGCCTCTGCAATTGGACCATGCAATTCCCCCCTCCATTCCTCAATGTCTTGACATGGAAACCTCTTGCCCTCTCCTACGAACAACAGGGAGTGACCTTTCCCCTTGTAATTGCACAGAATAGGAGCAGAAACTCCTCATTTTAGCTTGTGCATCCTGGATTGGACATTTACATTTGGGAAATGGTAAAATGATTCTAGGCGTGTGTGTGTGTGTGTGTGTTTTAGCCTACTTTCCAAAGGAAAAAAGGCTTATGAGATTTTAATGTCTGTCTGAATGTTCACGTGTCCCCCTCTGATACCCTTACAGCCCAATACAAACAAAATTCACACCACATGGGAAGGGAATCCTAGAGGATCCCAACAGCGTTTTTGTTTTTGTTTTGCCAATTTGCCATGTATTTTCAAAATGGTGGCCTCTCCATTTATAGACAACACCCCTTTGTAAACAATGTGCTGATAGTCAGTTACAAACCAAATCCACAGCATGTGGGAGGGGGTCCTAGGTAAGAGTCATGATGTTAGAAGGTGGAAAGTAGGCCTTATTAGTTCTATCTAGAATGACTTGTTTTGAAAAGCAGCAATACTTGAGTGTGAAATGTAGAAAGGCTATATTTCCCTCATGTTGATGAGAAGGCCTAGCTCAGATTCCATGTAGGTTTGCTGGTGGTGGTGAGGGCAGATGAGCCCTGATATTTGGTCAATGTCTATTAATGGTATGTATCCTCAGTAACACTTCATTATGATACCCCAGCAATCTGGCTCTCAGTTTGACAGGCTATATTTGGTGTACAGTTTCCTCTCTGCTGGGATGGTGCAAACCGAGAAGGCAAGGTTCACATCAGGCAGCTTCACATGTTTTTAAAATGCCCCGCTGTAGTCATGTATGTGGGGTGAAGGGGAAAGAAGTCATAACCATGAGTGGTGGGGCACGTGAGTGAAAGAAAGACACAGTGCGGTGGGACTTCCTCCCCCTTTGCCCCGCTGTACACGGCTACAGCGGGGTGTTTTTATAATGACTGAAGAGGGCTCTTGTGTTGGAAAGACTAGCTGATGTGGAAAAGGAAGAATCCTCACTCTGATGCAGCCGGCCCTGTCCTTTCGTGGTTAGCTTGCCTCCAGGAAGGTTTCGGAAAGAGGTCTTTCCAGGAAGGCAAGTTCGGTTTGGCCAGAGAGTGAGAAAGAGACATGTTAGTGGGCTTGCCTTTTCATTACCTCTGAGCACAGATAGTTATGCACCCCCTGTATTATTACGTTATGAGTATTATATCATTTGAGCACAGGGTTTTTAAAATGCCTCTTACTGCCCCCATATGTGATTCTATTGTGCCACTGAAAAAAAGTGCTCTGAATACTTTGTGACCATTGTTTGATCAATGTTTGAACTATTTCCAAATTGTCTCCTCAGTGGTCTGTGCATATAGCCCATGGATAGAACGTAAACAGTTACGAGGTTGTGGGATAGGATGTAGATGAGGCAACCAATCAATAATTGGATGGGTGTAAGGAGATTATGGGAGGTGCTGTCCTTCCTTTTTGTCTTGTTTGGTTGAAGGATGGAATGAACAGAGACTTGGCTTCCGACTGGACAGATTAGGGATGGTAAAGTAGGAATCCCGTCGCCATGGGTGGATTCTGTACCATAAATAAACCAGTGCTCACTCTCAGTCCCACACCTGTGTTTATCTGTCTGTGTCTCAGCTTCCGCTCAGCTCAGTAGGGAGGAAGAAGGGGGGACATGGAGGAAGAATGGAAATATCATCAGCTGCTTGAGCAGACTTGTGTGGGGCACAGAGAAAACCATGGGGCAAGTTAAGAGAGAAAAACCTGAGTGGGTTTTTGGGGGGGAGGGGGGTACTATAAACTGGAAAGGGGAAAAGATTCATATAGTTTGCTATGACAGGCAACGGTGAAGTATCCTAAAGTTGTTCTGCTCATGAGAGTGACAGAGGGGATATCTTCAAGCTGCTTAGCAAAGGAGAGGGAAGAATAGGTCCAGTTGCTACAGCCAGGGGTGACCTTTCCCTTCTATGAGGCAAGGTGAGGCTCTCACCTCAGGCAACAGATCATTGGGATGCCAGTGTGGCAACAAGATGCCCTCTGCCTCTTGTTTTAAAACAAAAAGATGAATAAAGGAAGGCGAGTATACACAAAGCAAGGCTGCTTTTGGCATTGGTGCCCTGTTTCAGGTGCACAAAGGTCCTGAGCTACCACTGGAAACAGTAGCTAGTGTGGGCTATCTTAGGCGGTTATTCGTATTGTTGTGAGACCTCAAGAGTCGATAGCTATAATGGTTGCTATGACATGGACATTGCTACAGACATGGTTGCTATGACAGATATCCAAAGGCCTGTACAATTTAGTGGTAACAGGCTCAGTTGGGTGCAAATAATTGAGGTGGGTGCACATGTGCATTGCACATGTAAATCAGTTTAGCCTCATGGCTACCAACCAAGGATTCAGAGAAAAGGAAATAAAATCCTTAGTACCTTTACATATCTACACATTACGAGAGTTCTTTGGAGAAAGCCTTGGTAATTACAATGGTTTTTAATCTGTAGTATAGATCAGGCAAGGTTTCTCTGGATAACAGTTGTTTGAGTAGCGAACATACAAAGCTGCCCCATCCGGAATCAGATCCCTGGCCCACCTAAGCCAGTATTGTCTACACAGAGTGGCAGCAACTCTTCAACATTTCAGACCGGGGTCTTTCCCAGCCTTTTCTGGAGATGCCAGAAATTGAGCCTGGGGCCTTCTCTAGGCAAAGAGAATGTACTCTACCACCAAGCTATGGCTCCATACCTGCCAACATGTCCCTATATGGGAAAATAGGGACATGTTGGCAGGTGTGTGGCTCTTCCCTGCTATCCTGCATCATGAATAGGGTGCTATGGCTTAGCTGAATCTAGAATGGGCTGCTGTGCCAAAAGTCAGGAAAGGGTGGTGTTGGTAGACTCTGGAAATTTGAAGAAGATGCCAGGAGCTTTCACAGACAGCAGGCTTTACCGGGGGTTTTCTGTGAGGCTTTACTGAGAGTTCAAAGTTGCGCTGCAAAGAGTGGATTTTTTTACCCCAGATATAATTTGGGCTAAGCTCTAATGCACGATGAAAAACCTGAATTGTGTGTGAAGTGCTCCGATAGCTCACAGGGACTTTGGGATAAATTTGGCTGATATGTGAATGCACACCTCCATTCTGGAGGAGATGCAAACTAAAAGCTGGGTGTGAAAATCTTCCAGGAAAGGTTTCATCTTGATAACAGTGGCTTATTACAGGTGGTACAAGGGACATTAGAAAGGGTCATTGTGACAGTAGGTTAATGGTACGGAGATTCCTACATTACTATTCCTAATCTGTCCAGTCAGAAGTCATGTCTCTATTCATTCCATCCTGCAACCATCAAGACAAAAAAGGAGGGACAACATTCCCCACAAACTCTTTACGTCCATCCGATTATTGATTGGCTGCCTCTCCTACATCCTATCCCACAATCTTCTCACCGTTTCAGTTCTATCCAAGGGCTTTCTATATGCAGACCAGGGAAGAAACAATAGGAAGCCAGGTTGTGATAGGGCATCTAGGAAAAGTCGTTGGGATGACTTTGGTGTCAAGAGTGGTTTGCTGTGGTGTCTTGGGGCGAATGTAAGTAGCATTGCAATTGTGGGTTTTGTTTAACCTCTATGCCAATAGCTATAAGAGACGCTGGAACAAGTTGTTGTGAAGCAGACATATCTGAGAGTTTTTCCACATGCCACAATTTTTTTCTCATGGTAGGGTTTTTCAGTAATTACTGAGATTTGGTGTTTCCTGGATCTGCCCCCTTGAAGTTTTCCACACCTGGCTTTTAGTCCACATCTCCTCCGGAATGGAGGGTGTGCATTCACATATCTGCCAAATTACCCCAAAGTCCCTGCAGACTGTCAGGGGACACTTCACACAAAATTTGGGGTTTTCACCACGCTTTAGAGTGTAGCCCAATTTACATCTGGGGTAAAATAAATAAATCACTTTTTGCATTGTTTTTGGGGGGCAACTTTGAACTCTCAGTAAAGCCTCACAGAAAACCCCCGGTAAAGCCTGCTGTCTGCAAAAGCTCCTGGTAATATTTACATGTTTCTGCTTCCATGTTACATTTTTCCACATATGCAGATGCATGCAGAAGTGATCCTTGGATCTGCAAGAATGTGGGGGGAAGGGGGATTTGGTCCTAAGAACAGAAGAGTTGCTTGGAAGGCATAGTCAAACGAAATGTGTTACAGTACTGGGAAATCTAGACTAGATTACTGTGGAAGGTAGCTGAAGAGAGAACCAGATGCTATGGGGCAAACACAAGGTTTCCAGTTCTGCATTTCATTCATTCATTCATTCATTCATTATTTCTCTGTGTAAACTGCCCTGAGCCATTTTTGGAAGGGCGGTATAGAAAATGAATAAATGAATGAATGAATGAATGAATAAGGTGCATAATGGCGAGGGGGGGGCATTTGTAGTTGTAAGTGAGAATTGGCAGGTGAGTGGAGGTCCTTAACTCCTCTTCTCATGCTTTCAATTCTCTCTCTCCCAATCCCACCTCTTCTCATTGTTTTTATATTGTTTCCTTCTCCACCCAGATGGCTGAGTGGAAATAAGCCTAGTGTGAGATTTTGGGTCCCTGCCTCCCCCATATTACTGTTAACCAAAAAAGATGGGGAAATGTGTTTGCTGGAGCAATGTTTAGTCCCAACCTGAGGCTGCATACATCACCCAAATCTCACAGGCATCAATTTGCAAATAACGGATCCAAAGAAAATAGAGTCCATGTGGCACAAAGTTTCTGCTTCCAACAGCACTGCAATTTACCCTGTGTGGACAGTGGCTCTTCTTCAGTGCCTTTAAGATTCCATGAGAAAGTCCAAACGGCTGTGCATGAGACATACACATGCAGGAGCTGTGCTAATTAAATATATCCAGTACCTGAGTGAGGGGGAGGGGAGTTTATCCAGAAGCACACTGAAGGCCTCTAGCGTAGAGCCCCCAAATCTTGGGCAAGTTGATATAGGGCAAGTAGGAAGGATAATTAACATGTCGCGTAAGGCTTTCAGGACATGCTACATGCATTTTGGAAGAAATGCTACCAAGGGTGACTTCCAAGGCAGAAACCGAAAATGTGTAAAACAGGTGCTGAAACTCACTGTCCCACAAAGCGGTGCCACCCACGGCTACAGTTAAAAGAGCAACTCTTTGGGGCTGGGAGCTCTGCAATGGACTTGCCAACACCCTGCAGGCCTGATCTGTAAGCCCCCTTTTCACACCCTAGAACTTGGAGCACCTTGTTCTAATTGTGTCGCAGACCCACAAGGACCCACAGTAGACAGGGAGCTTGTGAACAGCCCTGCTGCATAGCCACAGTGTCGTTTCCCCCCCCCTGCACCCCACCCCATGCCAAACCTGAGCATTGCCTCAGGGTGGCCAGCTAAAACCAGCTCTTCGCTGGGCCCAGCACCTTCCACTGGAGCCAAATAATTGCTTGGTCCTTTGTTGTTTGGTGTCTACAGCCCCGGGGCCTTCATTTGTGGGAACTTGCTGTGGCTAGTGCCTCCCTCTTTAATTACCTTCCCCTCCTGCTCATGCACCCGCTCTCTTGGCTTACTCACTCCTCGGCAGCTGGGCACAACTCCCAAAAGCCTGGGTCCTTTAAATTGGGCCTTGGCAGCAGCCTCTCCCTCCCTTCCCTGCATATCCTCTGCCCGCCCACCCCCCACCAACAGCCACAAGGACTTTGTATCAAAGCACTTAACAGAAATGATGTGCACAGCGGTTAAAACCAGCGAGAGCCTTGGAGTTATATCCCCAGACTAGGTTTCAGTTGTGGCTTTGTAAGAGCATAAGAACACAAGAGCCCTGCTGGATCGGACTCAGGAGCCATTTCACCTAGCGTCCTGCTTCTAACAGTGGCCAGCCAGATGCCTCAGGGAAGCCTGCAAGCAAGGCATGAGGACAACAAGCCACACTTGTTAGTCCTGAATGTTTGGTATTCAGAGGTATACTGCCTCTGACTATGGAGGTTCAGTTTCACTGTAAGGGCTAATAGCTGTTCATAAATGTACTCCCCATTGATTTCTTCAACTGTTTTATAAGGCCATCTAAATTAATGACCATCCTCACACCTCCTGGTGTTGAATCCCATAAGTGAACTACGTTCTGTGGAATGGCATAGTACTTATTTTTGTCTACTCTGTTCTGAACAAACTGCTGATCAATTTTAGGGGGCAATCCCAAGTACCACCACCACCACCACTACTACTACTACAAATATGCATATGCTGCTTTTCAACAGAAGTCCCCAAAGCGGTTTACATTGAGAAATTAAAAAAAATTAAAAAAAATGGATCCCTGTCCCTAAAAGGCTCACAGTCTAAAAAGAAACAGAAGATAGACACCAGCAACAGCCACTGGAGGGATGCTGTTCAGGGGATGGATAGGGCCAGTTGCTCTCCCCGCTGCTCAGTAAAGAAAATCACCACTTTAAAAAGGTGTCTCTTTGCTCAGTTAAGCAGGGCCTATTCTATGAAAGGGAGCAAAATCTCTCATTCTCTACTTTTCTATGCCATTAATAATTGTATAAATATTACCCTCCCTTTCTAGCTGTCTCCCACACACATAGGCTAAAGAATCTTTGTAGGGAAAGTTCTTCAGCTTCCTGATAATTTTGGTTGCCTTTTTCTGTACCTTTCTCAGTGCTATTAGGTTTTTTAAAAAAGATTATGATGGGCCAACCAATACATATTGGCTGACACAATGAGGAAAATTCCTTTGAGTGGTCACATTTAAATTAAAAGGACAAATTAAGCATTGCCTAACTTGTCCTTTTAATTTTAATAGGACCACTTTGAGTAATTTTCCTCATCATGTCAGCCATTATTCCAAATGTGGCCATGCTTTAGATTTATATAAAGGCATCATGATACAGTTTTATTTACAATCCATTATGATAGTTTTATTTAAACTGCACTTTCATTCTACATTTTTTTAGTGCACAGTTGCCATAACCCCCAATATTTATTTCCTGGGAAGCCATAGTCAATTCAGATCCCATCAACATATATATGAAGTTAGTGGGTCCCCCTCACCCACACGTGCATCCCTTTGTAGTTACAGTGAATTTCATTTGCCATTTCATTTCCCATTGATTTGGAGAGATCTATCGGGAGTTCTTGACAGCTGACTTTGTATTTCATCATCCTGAATACTTCGGTGTCATCTGCAAACTTGGCTATCACACTGTTCATGTTTGAATTCAGACCTTTTATTAGCAAGTTAAAATGCAATCATATGCACACTTACCCAGGATTAAGAAGTATTGAACAAGGATTGAACGTTGAGTAAATATGCACAGGATTGCACTGAAAGTGGTTGGTGTATGGTAGTTAGGACATGCATGGCAGATTTGGCATCTGGTGGGTTAGAATAGAAACCAAAAGGTACATATCCTAGATCAGATAAAACAAATTAGTTACCTTTTAGCAGTTTTTATCTACCCCATCACAATCACAACAATTAGCTGTAGCTTTTAGAACATACTTACAAGTTAATTTGAGATTGTACTCCATATTGAACCACTTTAAGTGGCACAGCGGGGAAATGCTTGACTAACAAGCAGAAGGTTGCCGGTTCGAATCCCCGCTGGTACTATATCGGGCAGCAGCAATACAGGAAGATGCTGAAAGGCATCATCTCATACTGCGTGGGAGGAGGCAATGGTAAACCCTTCCTGGATTCTATCAAAAGAAAACCACAGGGCTCAGTGGGCACCAGGAGTCGAAATCGACTTGATGGCACACTTTACCTTACTCCATGTTAGTGAATCTGGAATAACTAAAACAGTTATCTTCATTATTTTTCAAGCAAGGGTCACTTGGGCAAAAAACCTTCAATGTGAAAACTATTTCCCACTGTGCTAACCTCCACATGGTACTTAACTTTTCTCAGTGTTGGGAAGCCTCTTTACGAGAAACGGAGCCCTCTCTTAAGAGCTCTGTGAGGACAGTGCTGGGAAGGGTGACACTTCCCAGAAATCAGTGCATGTTTTCCAAGATGGTGTAGGGTCTCAAGAGAGCTAAGTTTACCTTAAAATTGTACCTGGTGCTGGGCAAAGTGCAGCCCTGCACGGGGGGGGGGGGGGGAATGGTTGCCTCCTCATGGTGCCAGGGGACTGTGTATGTAGAGTATTCAGCTTCAGCCAAAGCTTCATACAAGCATAAGGAATTAGTTAAGGAGTCACACTTAGGGTAGATGGGAGACGCCACTGGCTACCGGAACATTTAGTTCCAATGAAGAACTTAAATATGTTCTTGCATTTATTTGCTAATCCAGATATGAATCATAACATATGTACACTGAAAAAGCTGGGAAATAAAACTACTTTAAAATATCACACTTTAACCATCTCAGAGGAGATGCATCGTAAATGGATGGTTAAAGTAACCATGTTAAGTGAATCTGAGTGTATGCCTCTAATGTGTTTTGGTTAAGATCTCAATTAGGATTGTCAGGATCCAAAGTGGAGGTCAGGGGAGCAGTGGTGCGGGGAATTTGGACTAGATAGTGGGCCATGTGACTTGAGTTCCCAGTCCCTGTTAGTGATTTCCTAGACAACCTTGCCCAAGTCCTTTAATCCTTTTCTGGCTCAGAATATTCTCATCGCTTCTCAAACTTGTCTTGAGGTTCCATTAATGATTCCCAAACATTCCAGTATTGTTTTGGCAACACCACCTTTCCAGCCTCTCCAGCATTTGACCAACAGCTGAAAGATTATATCCTTCCATTGGGGAGGTGGTAAATCCCTCTCGAGTTGTTATTAAAACCCACAGATTGGCCCTGGAAATGCCAATAAAACCCTTGGAAGATGCATTAAATTGACTTCAGAGATGTGAATCAAAAAGCCAAAACCACAGCTCCAAAAGCACTAATGGTGTCTCAGCAAATACTTTCTTCAGAACGCAGAAGAAAAAACATAGAACATTTGGTGGTGATGGTGATGATAATGATGATGATTTATCAAAATTAACTTTGTTCAGCAATTTTTGGGATGAGATCTGATGTTTTCTATAGCACATATGGGAGCTTTAACACTTGTTTATTTTCTAGTGGTGGTTGCTGGTCGACACCCAAGATTTTGTGGCGCTTGGGTTGCCAGCCCTCCAGGATTGGCCGGAAATCTCCAGGAATTGGCATCAATCTCCAGGTAACCATCAAGATTTTTGTTGCTTGATATTTTGAAAAGCATGGAGGAAAAAATAGCTTCAGAAAGAGTTGCCAACCCTAAACATGACCCCTCTTTTAGTTGTAGGCAACACATAGTGCTGTTTAGTTTGTGAGGCAACAGAGAAGTGCTGGTTCTCTCTCTCTCTCTGATCTAGTACTTGTGCTGTTAGGCAGCTGAGAAGCCATAGAAATGTTTTGCTCCCCCTCTAGTGGTGGTTGCTAGGCCACCATGAGGCTGCCATCTTTTCACATTTAGATCCAGACGTGGAGTGAACACAAAGAGGAGAAGAATATCACTGATAGGCCCCACCGCTGTGCTGAAAGCTGAAGGTGAGAACAGGCCCAGGCATACACAGCTATACACACATAGGGTTTGCACTTGTGACTGGGGACTCTGATTGTGCAATGTTATGTATAGACCCTACACGTGTGCACTTGTATTATGTGTGTAGAGTCTGTTATCCCCTGTGTTGGAGCTCATCAGATAGGGTTGTGTACTGAGCATGCTCGAGACAGAACTGGATCACATAACGTTAATTTCCTGATGGGGCATCCTAGCTCCAGTTCCAGTTCTGTCTTGCTTGAGCTTACAGGTCTGGGAGAGAGCTCCTAAATTTCTCAATATTTGCTATCTGTTTTTTCACTCTATCTTCTTCCACCTCCCACTATTTGGATTGTGCGAGGGTGGGACGGGAGCTGCTTTTAGATTTGGACTCCAAATTACATTTTCAGAACTTTACCTTTTTCAGTTCTAATTTGATTGGATTTACTAAAATTCCTTTTTCTTTTACTTGATCCCCTTTTTACTCTATGGAGCTGGCTCATTCCGGAGAGCTCCTTTGGGGCTCCCTTTCCGAGGGCTCACAGCTGCCGCAGGACCTGGGTAGCTCACTGCGGCTGCACCCCCAAAACAGGCTGTACCAGCTGCTCCTGCGCCCGCCGTGCCCGCCATTTTGCCCCCAGAGGCACTGGCTATGGAACAACCTTCTAAAAAAGCTCGCCAAAAGGCCAGACATTGTGGGTATCAGTCCCTGATTAAGAAGAAGAAGCGCAAGCATGCGTCTCCTCCCAGTAAGGAAAGCTCAGAGCATCATTCCCTCCGCACTGCCTTCAGAGCCAGCATTACCCTCCGTTCCCTCCAGACTTCCACCAGAGGTTTCGCCTTATTTGGTGCCGATCATCCCTGGGCCAGTAAGTGTTTCTACCCACCCAGCCCTGCACCCGCTTTGCTCCTCATATCATGGTTTGGCTGAATGAGTTTTTAAAACGGGAATGCCTTGTGCCTCATGCGCCTGAGCCACATGCGGCTCCAATTGAGAACCCGATTAATCCTGTGCCCGTTGTCCTGATCCCGCCTGCTGGTCCAGTGCCCTTGGGCCCCCTCCACATGATTATTTATTATTATTTATTTAGTATATTTCTATACCGCCCAAAATGCAAGTTCTCTGGGCAGTTTACAGGACAATAAAAACAACCAATAAAAAGATTAACATATTTAAACAATTAAAATTTAAAAAGTTAAAACTATTACGATACAATTAAAACACAATTAAAACAATCTTATTAAAAGCCTGGGTGAACAAACGAGTCTTGACTGCCCTTTTAAAAGTTGTAAGAAATGGGGAGGCTCTCCTCATCGTCCCCGGATTCAAACCCACGCAGGCACACTATTCTGATCTCAAAAAGGGGGTTGTTTGCTCCTAGATTTTTTCCAAAACGTAAGAGGAGATCCTATTGCTCTTCTTCTCCTGAAGAACATCCAGTGCCCAAACGGCCTAAAGGCGAGCCAAATCTTCCCGCTCCTGCTCAGCCACCCCTCCCTCCTCCTAACCCTGCCATTCCTGCAGCTCCTACGCCTGTACCTTTGGCACCCATACCTCCTCAGGTCGCTCCTGCTCCTACTGCTCCTCTTCCCTGCCCAGCTCCCACCCCCACCCCTCCACCTCCAGCCAGACCCAACCAATCTGTTTCTGGCTCTGAGTCCTCTCCTTCAGGGACAGAAGACCCAGTGGCACCTATTGATTCCAATAAAGAGGATGGGGAGTTAGCTGATGAAGAAATTACAGCCCCTATCTCTTTGATACTCTTCTCTTCTTCAGATTTTGATGTCCTCCTCTCAAAAGCTAAGAGGACCATTAATGATGTAGCGCCTTCTGAGGCGGCTGAGCCCTCTCCTTCACTGTTCCCTTCAAGCTCCAATGCCACTGCCACAGTACCTTTTCCATCTATGTTTCACAAATGGTGTCTGGTTCCATTATCAATACTGAAGGACAAGTGCAGTTAAAAACTCAGGAGGACAGGAAATGCGATTCTCTTTTAAAGAAGGTTCAAGAGGCCTCTGCAACAACCATTAGGGTAGCCACCACCAGAACTCTGTTTTTGCCCACACCTCTTTTCTCTGGGTCAAGGAACCCGTAGCTCTTGTTCCACCTGAAAACACCAAGCTTTTCCAGGGCATCAATAAGATGGCCAAAACAGCGGCCCTTATGACTGACTCCAGCCTGGATTGCATTAGCCAGTCATCCAGAGTCACTTGGTCACTGGGGTAGCCGTACACAGATCTCTTGTGATTTATTGAGAAAACGTATATCTGGTGTAAAAAGGTTGCTGTTCTTTCGGGTTGTTAGTTTTCACAAGACTGCTCACCTTGCTGGGTGCTTTGCTATTTACATTTTGAATGGAAGCATTTTGCCGCTGTTGAGTGGCTAATGTGGAAAGCACCCTGCACTCGAGTAAAGCATTTGTCTGAGGAGACAAATGCTGTACTTAGGGAGAAATTCATTGTAATTACAGGGTGAATGCCTCCCCAAATACAGTGTTTGTCTCCTCAGACAGCAGGGGTGGAGTTTTAGAGTACATCAGCATGGAGAGGGGGCTTCCAGGTGTGCTCTTCTGGATACTGTATTCGAGGACAGTATCCATAAGGAAAAATTAATGCCAGAACAGGGCTTCTCACTTGCCTTTCAGTCTCGTGTTCCACTTGATTAGGAATTGGGGGCTGGTTTTATGGCCATCATCCGACCTTTCACCCATATCTGCAAAACTTGATACCCTAACTCACTAAAAGCATAAAGCTGGCCTTGGTCAGCTTTATGCCAATTTGCTGACTTCATTATTATTATTATTTTATTATTTTTGGTCAGAGTTGACTTTATTCCATTCTTGCTGACTCTTCAGAACCAATGGTATTGTCTTTGTTATCTCATATCTAGTGTTGCCCACTGTTTGGGGGGTATTAACCACCACACCTTCTGTTTCTATGCCATTTGCTCATACCGCAGTGTCTCCATCAATATTCTTGCATTACTTTTAATCCTTGTCTGCCAGCAGGCTTGTCTTTTTGCCATCCTATGTCATGCTCCATTTCAATCTTATTCGAAATCTTATATTAATCCTTTGACTTATCCTAAATTAGCTATTTCATACCTATATATCACCTCCCACAGCAGCATAATGATCACATGTGTAGACTATTGTAAGCTCTACCTTTCTGTCTTTGAGAGGCAATGCCCAGATGCAACAGTCCACAACAGAAATAGGAGGGATAAAAGGGGAAGGGAGAGTCTTCTGTGTCCCCAAAACATGATATGTTTACTGCACTGTGGAAGCAGCAATACAGTTCCACTTGCTGCTCACAGTGGAAAAGCAACGACTGGCTGGTGCTACAAGGAGCACACCTGAAAGTACCCCATATTTGCACATTCAACTGCCAAGAGTTTTCCCAGACAGCAGGCTTTATTTCAGGTTTTCTGAGAGGCTTTACTGTGAGCTCAAAGTTGCCTCAAAAAACTGACGCAAAAAGTGGAATCAGGCTACTCTCTCTAAAGCATGGTGAAAAACCTGATTTGTGTGTAAAGTGCTCCCTTATAGCTCAGCAGGGACTTTGGGGTGAATTTGGCTGATATGTGAATGTACACCTCCATTCTGGAGGAGATGCAAATTAAAAGCCGGGTGTGAAAGATGCTTAGTAATCTAGTATAAAGAATCATATATATCGTATGTGAATCACGCCGTTGTAGTGTTCTGTTCCTCTCCTGTGTAGTTGCTAGGCAACTCAAAGGACCCTCCATCCATCCCTTAATGGTAATTTCTGTATCAGAAACTGAGTGCTGTTCTCTGTTTCTTCGTCCCTTTTACTAGTGAATGCTAGGTAATACAGAAGCCATGGCTATTTGTTTCCCTTCTAGTAATATTTGCTAGGCATCCCGGAAGTCCACTGTCTGTCCTTCAGCAACACAGAAGCTATAGTACTAGTCCGGCTTAAAAACCCCCTCTAGTTTCAGAGGCTTGGGGTGGGGTGGGTGCGGAAAAATGGGGCTTCTGTTTTGCCCCACCGTTTCTCTGTTACGTGTGAGGTGGTCATGCCAGTAAATTGGCGTTTTTCAAAACTCAATGAAGGGGAGTCTGACAGCTGTTTTGGGTATGGTTTGCTCTAAGTGGTTTGCAATTGCAAATGCTGGGAGTGGGGAGATGTTGTTGCAGATTGGTGATACTCTGTGGAGGGAGTCCAGAAGGGGAGCGGGAGGGAGAAATTCCTGAGTTAAACACAAGCACAAACTGCAAAATGTGTGTCTTCCTATGTTTTACATAGGCTTAAGATATGCAGAATGGATGAAACCTGAGCCCTTTTATGTCTGAACTGATTCCATTAGGTGTGTGTGTGGGGGGCGGGGACATGAGGTGATGAAGGCAGTCACTCACAAAGGCAAGGGTTAAGCGTCCTGCTCTTTGATCCAGCTTGGCAACTCCTCATGCCATCCTTCCGCTCTTAGCTGTTAATCTAAAAACACACACACAAACCACTCTCTTGCCTCTTCCTCTGTGGTGTGATTTATGATTGGTTGGAGGAAAAACCCGGAGCAAGTAGGTGGGAACGTGCAGGAAAAAGATCTGCCAGGGAGTGTGGGGAGGAGCTGACAGCTATGTGAACTGTCAATTTAATCCCCCAAATTAAACATCTTGTGAATCTGCTGTGAAGCAGATTAACTCTTCAGATACTCTGAGGCATGAAGGCATGTGTGAATAACTCCCTGGTGGTACATCTCAGTACAGCAGGTGGTATTTTGCGCCCTCTGCCATGGGAACTGCCTGGTGCTGCTCTGCCTGGCCTGATTCCACCAGGAATAAAGGGCAAGGCTGTTGGAGTTCAGCCTTTCAAAAGAGATGAAGTCTGATAAGGAGGGAAGAAGGGTGCAGAGCAGAGGTGATATTAGGAAGCAACAACTAAAGACACCTCTCTATTTGCAGGGGCAACTGTGGAAGAAATTGCCCACTCCTGTGCACAGCAGCCATCCTTGGAGGCTGTGGTATTTGCAGAAGTGGTACTTGCAACAAAAAAGTTTTTAAAATCCAGAATTAGTCTCATTTCCCAAATCTGGGAATGTCCAGTCTCCCACCCAATCTTTCTGTTCGATCAGGACTCCCCACACCCCATCTCAAGTATTGTTTCTGCCTTTTATCAAGGAAGTTCTAATCATCATTTCTGTTAGGAGTACCACCATTCTAAAATGAGAATTGCCAACTTCTGGATTGCTATATTTTTAATTGCAATAGTTGGTAGACATTTTTAGTCACTTGCTGTAGGAGTAATCTGATACACGTGAGTTTCTTTCTTCTAATGCGGCATGAAAAATATTTGTCTTCATTGCATACCAACTTTCACTCCTTTAGGCAATGCACTGCTGTTTATTATTGCTGATGAATCTCCCTGAAGCTTTTGAATTTCATCTACCACCTCCTTTGTAGTTTGCATTTCTTTTGGCAGATTTCACCTAATGGGCTACAAATTATTTATTCCTTCATTAAAGCTTCCTAAATAATGTTACCGACAATTAAGATGCATGAGATATGCTTGCAAGAACTGTGCTACTAATTCAGACCAACAACAGTGACATTGATGGAGCCCATTGCAAGAGCTCATCTTTCAAAAGACATTTTTAGAAAGAGTGTAAAATCTTGGCTTTTTATCCAGGCTTTTATATCAATCAATCAATCAATCAATCAATCATCTTTATTACAATCAAAGACCAGCACAAGGCTTTTATATGTTTGTCTCTACTGCTGCTTCTTTGTATTTTTTATGATTATATTGTACTTAAAAATAATTTTAATCAGATCTGTATTTTTATATTCTAGCTTAATATTTTAATTGTGTAATTTCTATTGTCTTGTTTTAATTTGTGTGAACTGCCTTGAGATTGTTTTAATGAAAAGCAGTATAGAAATTTAACTATAAAATAAATAAATACAAGATTATACACACAAAATGCATAGGAAGACTTGTAGTTTGGCCTCTTAAAACGGGAAATGCAGAATGTTTTGACTCCTCTTATATCTATCATAGTTTTCAAAACTTGTACTACTAGATCAAATGAAATCTCCCTCTTGAACTGAGCTTCTGCAAAGTGCACAAAGTAATCAGATAAGCAAGGTAAAGTTTTTGAGTACTGAGCTGCTAGGTCAAAATAGATATCCTTGCCAAGTTAATTAAAGTAGCCAAAACTAGCTTTGTGAGAGCTATTCTGATTGATTGATTGATTGATTGATTGATTAGTGCCATCAAGTCAGTGCCGACTCTAAGTGACCACATAGATAGGTTCTCTCCAGGATGATCTGTCTTCAACTTCGCCTTTAAGGTCTCTCAGTGGTGCATTTGTTTCTGTTGCGTTTGAGTCCATCCACCTTGCTGCTGGTTGTCCTCTTTTTCTCTTTCCTTCAACTTTTCCCAGCATTATGGACTTCTAAAGGGAACTGGGTTTTCGCATAATGTGTCTGAAGTATGATAGTTTGAGCCTGGTCATTTGTGCCTCAAGTGAAAATTCTGGATTGATTTGTTCTATGACCCATTTGTTTGTTTTCCAGGAGGTTTTACAGACAGGGCTCACATATTCGCTGGATTTAACCCGACCTCCCCGTGGTGGGCTATCAGAGACCAGGACAGATAGGGCTTTGTTTTTCTCTGAAGGGAGGTTGCGAATTCTGGCTTAGCCCGAGTTATGTCCAGGGTAAAAAAATTATCTATTTCCAGCAGCTTTTGAAAATGAACTCCGGGGCTTCTTCTTTCTTCGAAGGTGTTGATGGAAGTGCTGATGCCTATGCGAATGGTCCATCTTAATCCTTCAGATCTGCTGTGAAGCAGATTCGCTCTTCAGAAACCCTAAGGCATAGAGCCACGTGTGAAAAAGCTCCTGGCTGTCCATGGTATCCTCAAAAGTCTTCTTCAGCACCAAAGTTCAAAAGTGTCAATACTTTTTCTATCTTGCTTCTTCAAAGGCCAGCTTTCGCATCCATAGAGTGTCACGGGAAAAACCATCGTCAAAACAATTCTCATCTTTGTAGGTATAGACATGTCACGGCATCTAAATATCCTTTCTAAGGCCTTAACTGCAGCCCTACCAAGTGCTAGTCTGCAGCATGTTTCTTGACTGCTGGATCCTTTACTGTTGATGGTCGATCCTAAAAGGCAGAAGCTACCCACCACTTCAGTGTCTTCATTATCAGTTCTGAGGCTGGTTGCTGTACCCATTGTCATTAGTTTAGTCTTCTTTACATTTAGTCCTAGTCTCATTTTTTCACTGTGCTCCTTGACTTTCATTACTAGAAATTAATGAAAGATCATCCACATTCTCAGCTATCAAGGTGGTGTCATCAGCGTAGCGCAGGTTATTGATGTTTCTTCCTCCAACTTTCATCTACCAGATGAAAACTGAGCCTCTTCGGAAAACACAATCCAATCCAATATGTGGTTTATTCAGATCTACTGTGCTCTGGGAGGCTTACTCCCAAGTATGTGTGTATTAGGGATGTGCAAAAAATTTCGGGCACAGAACGATCTGTGCCCGAAACGAACAATTTCGGGTGATTCGGGGCCGAACCGAATCACCCCCAATGTCCCCCGATATTTTTCGGGCACGAGCCGAATCACCCGAATTTCGGGCATGAAAAATTCGGGTGATTCGGTTCACGGTTGATTTTGGGTGAATTTTTAAAGTTTTAGTGACTTTGGGGCAGTTCGGGGGCATAGCATGGGATCTGGGCAAAAGGAGTGGGGTGGGGTGGTAGTGCCTAATGGGTGCAGGCTACCACCCCAATTTCAGGGGGATTGGGCCAAGGGCTGATTTTTGGTAAATTTCTGAAAATTTCATGTCTTTGGGGCAGATTGGGGAATATTGGGGCAGAAAGTGGGGGCTGGGGCAGAATAGTGGGGTGGGGTGGTAGTGCCTAATGGGTGGAGGCTACCACCCCAATTTCAGGGGGTTTGGACAAAGGGCTGATTTTTTGAGAATTTTTGAAGTTTGGGTGTCTTTGGGGCAGATTGGGGGCAGAAAGTGGATCTGCCCCAAAGGAGTGGGGTGGGCTGGTAGATAGTGCCTAATGGCTGGAGGCTACCACCCATCCCCAATTTAAGACTGATTGGGCAGAGGGGGGAATTTTGGTGAATTTATTTTTATGAGGTTTGTCTTCATAAGGTGAAGTGTGCTAAACTGATTACTTCCTCATATTATTCATAGTACAGGAAAGTGTGAAAAAGTGAAAGTGGGGTCATGAGAGTTGTTTAATTGAAAAATATCTCATTTGCTATGATAGAATGAGAATTCACACCTCAGAAGTTTTTTCTGAGGTGTGAATTCTAATTCTATCATAGCAAATGAGATTTTTTTCAATTAAACAACTCTCATGACCCCACTTTCACTTTTTCACACTTTCCTGTACTATGAATAATATGAGGAAGTAATCAGTTTAGCACACTTCACCTTATGAAGACAAACCTCATACAAATAAATTCACCAAAATTCCCCCCTCTGCCCAATCACTCTTAAATTGGGGATGGGTGGTAGCCTCCAGCCATTAGGCACTATCTACCAGCCCACCCCACTCCTTTGGGGCAGATCCACTTTCTGCCCCCAATCTGCCCCAAAGACACCCAAACTTCAAA
The DNA here is from genome assembly GCF_027244095.1 of Hemicordylus capensis. NCBI lineage: Eukaryota > Metazoa > Chordata > Lepidosauria > Squamata > Cordylidae > Hemicordylus > Hemicordylus capensis. Next base: position 41,779,014 of record NC_069662.1, read on the forward strand.
AATTCTCAAAAAATCAGCCCTCTGCCCAATCCCCCTGAAATGGGGGTGGTAGCCTCCACCCATTAGGCACTACCACCCCACCCCACTATTTTGGGGCAGATCCACTTTCTGCCCCCAAACTGCCCCAAAGTCACTAAAACTTCAAAAATTCTCAAAAAATCAGCCCTTTGTCCAAACCCCCTGAAATTGGGGTGGTAGCCTCCACCCATTAGGCACTACCACCCCACCCCACTATTCTGCCCCAGGCCCCACTTTCTGCCCCAATATTCCCCAATCTGCCCCAAAGACATGAAATTTTCAGAAATTTACCAAAAATCAGCCCTTGGCCCAATCCCCCTGAAATTGGGGTGGTAGCCTGCACCCATTAGGCACTACCACCGCACCCCACTCCTTTTGCCCAGATCCCATGCTATGCCCCCGAACTGCCCCAAAGTCACTAAAACTTTAAAAATTCACCAAAAATCAGGATTTTGCCCAATCCCCCTGAAATTGGGGTGGTAGACTCTACCCATTGGGCACTACCACCCCACCCCAAAATTTTGCCCCTGGGCCCCTTTTTACCCCCCCGAATCGATTCGGATTCGGATTCGGATTAAATCCGAATCCGAACTGAATCAAGGGTGATTCGGGTGACCCAGATTCGGGCACAAAACAGAACAGGGGTGATTCGGTTCGGGTCCGAGCCGAATCACCCGAAATCCCGAATTGCACACCCCTAGTGTGTATAGTTCCTCAACTTGTTGCTGTTGCAGTTGTTCAACATTTATTTAGCAACAGTAGTTTACTAAATTCAATGCCCTCTGGTACAGTACAGATAGAATGAGGCAAACTACAAATATTACATGATTCAGCAGAACATAAAAGCATCTCAAACTGTTTTTCAACTTTAACAAATGATAGTGAGGGACATTATGGGGTTTGGGGGTTTTTTGGGGGGGTTGCCTTTAACATAATGTAGATATTTGATTTGAATCAATGCTGAGTTTATAACTCTTGATTTAGTTTTGCTGGTTATCTATTTGACATGCTTCATAGGGGAGACGAGAAAGGAGAAAGGAGTCAGAGAAAGGAGCCTAGGAACTAGCAGGTATGGCATTGATTCTGCTGACTGGATTTCACTTTGGGGCATTTGAAATCCCATTCCCTTAGGGCGTAAACTGATTGCCTACTAAGCTGAATGGAACAGAGGAAAGCTCTCTGCAAGATCAGCTGTTCCTACAAGCACAGGCAGCTACCCTGAGAACCATTTCTTATTGTGTGTGTCTGTGTAGGATTGGCTGCAGAGTAACTGCAACTAAAGAAGATGGGAATGGACTTTGGAGATATCAGTGAGTGAGCCACTAACATTCTCAATAAAAATGATATAAAACCCAACTAATTCACCCCAAGTGGAAGAGACAGATGGCCTTTGAAATAAGTAACAACAAAGAATTATGTGGTGCCTTCATGACTAACTAGCTTAACCTGCACAGAGCATCTGCGTGCTAGTACTTGATTGCTCCCCTCACCCCCTGCCACAGCCCCCCTCACCTCAAAGATCTCTCCACCCTCATGTGAGCTACACTCCTGCTCCTCCTCCTTCATCTGGTTGCTTCCATCCCCCTCACCACTCTTGCTCACTCCTCCACCCCTTTACTCCATCCCCTTCACCCCTCTTGGTCATGGCTGCAGTGCTGCTGGTGCCTATTGGCCAAGCTGCAGACCCCTATCCCCAGAGACCTCCCCACCCTCACCTGAGCCCCACTCCTACTCCTCCCTACAGGAGCAGCAGCAGCAGTAGTTGACTGGGCCCTTCCTCACTGCCACCACTGGCATGCCTATCCCCATTCCCGTCCCTTGCCTGCCTGCCTCCTTCCATCAATGGCCTCAGGGGTCCCAAACAGCAGCAATGGTTGGCTGGGCTCTTGCTTGCTGCCAGTAGGCACTGCCATGGTTACTCATTCCCCTCAAGCTGCTGACGGGTTCAGGCCCATCCCTCACCCTTCCTTCTTTCTCTCTTCCCCTCCCTTCTTTCTCTCTCTCCTCCACTCACACTTCCCCTCTGTACTTCTTCCCCTCCCTTCTCTCTCTCTCCCCCTTCCTGAGATCTTGTTCATCTTGTTTCGTTATCTAATTCACACAACAGCAGCCTCTTACAAGATCTGCCACACACAGGATTAGCCATGGGTACACCTTAGATAATTATGTATATAGATGCTATTAGTGGGGCATACATCTTACAGTCCAGAGCCCATTCTGTCAGATGCACAAAGTGGTATCCTAAGCTGGCAAACATAAAACATATGGGAGAAGAAGAAAAAGGCTGGTAAATAGTAGGATGCAGGGGCCATGAAATACAAAAGATAGCAGTTGGTGTGTCATATGTCTTATGTACAGCCCAAATGTATAGAAGAAGAACTCAGATGTTCCACTTCCAACAGTAGCCACTGGTGACAAATTAGCTTAGCAAGGAGGATAATATGACTACCTAAAAACAAATGGCTGACCTAAGTACAATAGGATCAAAGGTGGTAATGAATTCCAGCTCAACAGCGTATGCAGATACAGTATGACTTTAATGTCCTGGTTTCTGTTGGCGTCTGACCTGGCTCTTTTCCTCTCTGCCATCTTTCTTAGGTATTCTGCAACTCTCTCATTTTTGTGTGATTCATAAGAAAACACCCATTGCTTGCATCATATCCTGTCCCAATAAGAAGTCCATGGCTTCTTTTTCTTTTGTTATTAAAGGTGTATTAACATCTTCAGAGAAGATGCAAACAATGCACAGACATATAAAATAAATCACCTTCTAGTATATCTACCTGTCTGCTCCCACCTCAATTACCCATCCATCCATCCCACAAAATATTACTCAAAGGGACAGAACAACAACAAAAAAAGCCCTGCATGTCAATAAGCTCCCAGCCAGGAGCTTTCCCAGACAGCAGGCTTTACCTCAGGTTTACTGCGAGGCTTTACTGCGAGTTTGAATTTGCCCCAAAAGCCCTACGCAAAAAGTGGATTCCACCCCCACCCCCCAGACATAAATCAGGCTAGGCTTTAAGGCACAATGGAAAACCCAAATTGTGTGTGAAGTGCTCCCCAATATCTCATATGGACATAAGCGTGAATCTGGCTGATGTGCAAATGCACATCCTCCATTCTGGTGGAGAAGCAGGCTAAAAGCCCCGTCTGGGAATGCTCCAGTTACACTTTAATACATAGCATTTTATTTCAAGGGTCTAAAATACTTCACATTCTAAGATTGTAAATAAACAACTAACAACTAACTACTTCACATTCTTTATATTGCAGTAATCCTTACAACCACCATGTAAGGTAGAACTACAGTGGTCCCTCGACTTAAGAACTACTCGACATAAGTATTTTTCGAGTTACAAATGGCAGTTTTAGATCCGGTTTTAGATGCGGTTTTTTCGACTTACAAATTTTTAGATGGGGTTTCCTCGACTTACGAATTTTACATGCGGTTTCGTTGACTTGCCTGCCTGTTTACTGCCTGTTTATTCTTGAAAAGAAATGTTCCTGTGCAGTTTGCAAGCCTTACTGGGGGTCTGGGTCTTTTTTCTAGGCTCTGGAATGCATTAATCCGTTCCCAATGCATTCCTATGGGAAACCGCTTTTCGACTTATGAACTTTTCGACTTACAAATGTGCATTCAGAACGGATTAATTTCGTAAGTAGAGGGACCACTGTATGTAATATATCACATCCCTGGGGAGTGGAGGCTAAGAGAGGGAATGGCTTGCTGAAGGCCAAATAATGAATTTATGGCACTGACAACATTTGAACGGGGGATTTTCCAGTTAATTAGCCACACCAGCTTGCTAAATTTGGATACATCTTCAGGAACAATTGCCAAATACAGTCAAACTTATCTGAGGCACCCGTTCTATTATAGGTTGTTCTATCTCCTCATCAGCCAGATCTAATAGGTCTTCAATTCACTGCCCTCAGAAGGAAAGTACACAGCCTTTTATTTGTTTGTTTGTTTGTACTGTAGTACTAATGCTTTTCTGGCTGTCCCTCACTTTGGAGCTGTAGGAAGCACCTACAGTGCTGGAACATAACCCAACAAGACCCAAAATAAAGGCTAAAGCTTTTGATCATTTGAGAGTTCAGTGGATTCAGGACTTTGGAGAATAACATGACTTTGTTGCAGTGGAAGTCTGCTTCAGTAGATCTGCAGTTCCAGCTAATCTCGCAGAACATTATATTTTAGGCACATTGGATTCCTAGACAGCTTGGACCTTGTAGCAAATTATAATTGCTGAAGTGGTAGCAGACCACAAGCAACCCGGGGGTATATGTTCGGAAGCTGTTTGTGCCCTGCTTCCTTTTGGAAGAATATTAGTGAGCAAATTAATATGGCTTAGTCTTGAAACTCCCATTCTATCTTTGAAACTGCCATGCTTCACCCCTGCCAACTGGGCAAAGAGGCACCTTTTAAGTGATGGTTTTCTTATATATAGGTGGGGGAGAGTAAATGTTCCAACTCATTCCAGCATAGTGGCTATTTGCTGGTGTCTTGCTTTTAAAAAAAACACACAACAATCTTGAGCTCCTATTGGACAAGGAATCTTGGTTGGTTGGTTGGTTGATTACTGTGTAAATCGCTTTGAGAAGCTTTTGTTGATAATAATGTTGTTAATAATAATAATAATAACAACAGCAACAACATTGACAATAAAATTCAGCCATCCCAGGTCCTTGGGAAGGACTCAATGTCTGGATAAAACAAACCAGTCAATAACACCTGTCTGGCTGTGTAAAATAATAATAATAATAAATAATAATAAATAGACTTTTCATGGAAGTTCTGTGATTGGAACTCTTGTGATGTCACATGGCCTCTCTGGGGCAATGCGGCGTCAAATAGGCTTGGCGGACCTCCAGGGAGCATGGAACAAATGCACAGAGAAAGAACAGAACGAACAACTCAAGGATACAATGAACTGAAACTCCTTTATTGCCCAGGTTCCATACAAGAGACGGGGTACTTTCCGGCTCTCACTTTGTTGTGGTGTGTGATTATTTAGCAAAGTGCCAAGGAAGCTACCACTCTAGTTACAGAGTGCAGAGTTTAGTTGTTGCAGCTATCTATCTATCTATCTATCTATCTATCTATCTATCTATTTATTTATTTTCACATTTATATCCCACTCTTCCTCCAAGGAGCCCAGAGCGGTGTGCTACATACTGTAGTTTCTCCTCACAACAACCCTGTGAAGTAGGTTAGGCTGAGAGAGAAGTGACTGGCCCAGAGTCACCCAGCAAGTCTCATGGCTCACCCAGCAAGTCTCATGGCTAACGAACATGCATGGAAATCACTGTAGAGTCTACAATAAATTGATTTATTGGTGAAGTACATGGTGCAGTGGGGAAGCAACCTGCCTAGAGAGCAGGAGGCTGTTGGTTCAAATTCCTGCTGGTGTGTTTCCCAGAATATGGAGAACTCCTATATCGGGCAACAGCGATATAGGAAGGTGCTGAAAGGCATCATCTCATACTGCGCAGGAGATGGCAATGGTAAACCCCATCTGTATTCTTCCAAGAAAATCACATGGCTCTATGATTGCCAGGAGTCAACTCTGACTTGACAGCACTACCTTTCCTTTCCCCTTACATTTGAATAGGAAAGACCTAATTCTATCGAAAGGTTACATAATAAATAGATAGGGGGAGACTGAGAGAGAGAGAGAGAGAGATGTTTCCATCTTCTCTCTAAGAGGAAAGGAAGAGGACTGATTCACTACAAGAAGTACCTGAGGAGTCAAAGCAGGGGTCATAGAGCAGATGCAAGCAGGGACAGGTAAGGAGACCCTCACTAGCTACCTCTACTTCCAGTGCCCCTAGTGCTCATTAGGGTCGTTGGTGCAAAACATCGATGTACTGGAACCCCATCTCCAACACACAACCTTCAGTGGCGCCTGAGGCTAACGGCCATTCAAAGGAGTCATCTCATTGGAAATCCTTCACTGGGATGCATGTTTCCTCGGGTGCATCCCTGGATCTTGGGATTCCTGGCAGAGCGGAGCTGCTGGCTCTTCTTCTTCCTCTCTCTTTTGTTGTTCTTCCGCCCTCTTCCTCTCTTCTTCCTGTCTGAAGAGGTCCTCCACTTCCTCCAGAGGTGGTGTTTTCCATGGCAGTCAACTCACCGGGGCCAGTTCATCCCATGGTAAATTGGCTCCGGCTTTTGTGTTGTTTCATGAACCACTCCTCTGTTTCCTCAGCCAGCAGGCCTGGATCACAACTCCCCACGTCTTTTCCTTTTTCAAAAAGCAACCGGGGGGGGGGGATTGGATCGAGTCCACAGGGGGGAGACAGTGTAACCCTTCACCCTTGCACCAGTTCTTTAACTTGCATCAACCCCCAGCTGCTATTATTTATTTTATTTATTTATCATATTTTTATACTCCCTGATATGTATATCTCTAGGTGGTGTACAAAATTTAAAATATTTAAAAGTCACAAATTAAAATACATGATAATAAAAACAATAAAATAAAATCATTAAAATAAGTTTTGTTTAAATTATTAAAATTATTAATTATTAAAATTAAACCGCCCATAGAACTTGCATTTTGGACGGTATAAAAATATGCTATTTTTTTTAAAAAAATAAAATTAATTCTAAAAATTAAAAGCCTGAGAGGACAGGAGGGTCTTGAGGTTCTTCCTGAAAACAAACAGAGGAGATGCTCTTAATTTCACAGGAAGCTTATTCCAAAGCTGTTAGCCATGAGGGTAAACAGAAGGACGCAAGAATCTCCTTCTCTGCACTGTAGCCCAGGTCCATAATGCCTCTCCCCTCTATGGCCAGTTCTGTATCCCCTGGTACTAACAAGGGCATTGGCTGGAAAAGAGACACCTTCTTAACTCACTTCATTCTGAGCTCCTGTGGCAGTGAGAGCTGCAGCTATTAGGTAGCCAGGCAGGTTCTGGAGGAAGGACAGGTTTGTGGAGCTGGGAAGAGCAGCAGAGACATGGAGTGAGTTTGATGTGTGTGAGTGTGTGTTGTTCTACCACTCTCTGACTCCTCTGGTGGGAGGGGAAGTGAGTGGGGGTAGAACACTATATTGTATGTCATTAGTATGATTAATGTTACTCGCCCTGCCTGAAGGGCTAGCAGGGAGAAGGGCATAAATTTAGAACTCTGCACACATTTTTTTAAACCCCAACAGCAGACCTCTGAGTATGCGCAGAGTATGAGCCAGCATGCTGTAGTGGTTAGAGTGCTGGACTAGGACTGGGGAGACCCGAGTTCAAATCCCCATTCAGCCATGATACTAGCTGGGTGACTCTGGGCCAGTCACTTCTCTCTTAGCCTAACCTACTTCACAGGGTTGTTGTGAGGAGAAACTCAAGTATGTAGTACACCGCTCTGGGCTCCTTGGAGGAAGAGCGGGGATATAAATGTAAAAATAATAATTAAAAAATATATATTACGGGCCACAGTTGTGTACCTATGAGGGGATCTGAGCACGTCCTGACCAAAAGCATAATAATGATGCTGAGGGTCATCAAAATGTAGCACTGGAACCTGGTAGGAATTAGCTCTGGAATAGGTATAGTGATGATAAGGGAATGTGTCAGGGATTCTGGAGCTTGAATAGGGAACCCCGTGACCTCTAAGTGCCATACCAAGAGAGCCAGTGTGGTGTAGTGACTAGAGTATCAGACTAGGACTTAGGAGATTCAGGTTCAAATCCCCACTCAGCCATGAAACTCATTGGGTCACCTTGGGCCGGTTACTCTCATTCTGCCTAACCTACTTTACAGGGTTTTTGTGAGGATAAAATGGGGAGATATCATGTGCCTACCAAGTGCCTTCTTGAGTCCCTTGGAAGATGTGCAGGATCACAATGTATTGGAATACATTCATGGCCTTGGATGGAACCTCTCTTAGTGAATTACCTTCTTATGCTCAGGCCTCAGAGCCTTAATTAGGAACAGGAGTGTACAATAGCAGCCCTTGCAATACAAAGCCTCTGGACTGGTTACACTTGGTATACATACTGGGAACCTGGCTATCTGTCCTTGCTTGGACAACAGAGCAGTGCCACCAACCAGCGTTCCCTCTGACAGGGATTCTCAGATGTTGTTCACTACATCTCCCAGCATCCCCCAGCTGCAATGGCCTTTGGTGGGGGATTATGGGAGTTGTAGTCAACAACATCTGGGAATCCCTGTTAGAGTTAACACTGCCACCAACTTACCCCAAGGACTCTGGGATGGAGAACCCTTCCGGCCTAGATGTTGGTACAGCCACTCACAGCCCTGGCTTGGTTCTGACACTCAGAATCACTGCAGCCCCATGATGTTAAAAGTTGCCCTGGCTGATTTTCTGAATGTGATATAGCTGTTAAAGGAAGGCAAGGAGTTGGCCACTCGTGTTAGCCTTGGAAAAAATGATTTTAAAAATCATTGTGGGGAGAACAAGAAAGGTGGTCAAAGCTGACTCTCAGTTGCTTTCATCTTCTTAAGGTGAAAGCTGAGCACCTCACGTGAGCCTTTAAAAAGTCATTAAGCACTGCTAATGGTTTCTTCGAAGAATTAGAAAGTGGCTTGCGAGTCTCGTTTTTAAGGGCTCATAACCCACAAGAGGTGTAATTTTCGAAGAGCTAATCTGCTCTGGTGGCGTCATTCTCGCCCCAGGTGGCTGTGACGTTGCCTTAGTTGGCTCATTCACAAATCCTGTTCTCTTTGATCCTGCCCATGAAACAAACCTGTTCCTCCATTTAGTCTTGGGAGGCCAAGTTCTGTGTTTCCCTGGTACCCTTTGTACATAAAGATGTATGAAGCCAAAACACCTAAGCAAATAAGGCTGTGCATTGGCCAGATTTATTTTTTATTCTTTCTCAGGCATGGTTACACTTCTGCAGGTCTTCCATTGCAGGTGTGTCACACCTTTCAATATCCGGGGTAGAAGAATGATTGAACTAATTTTGCATGCAGTGGTTGACACATTCTGCGCAGTGGACAACTCGGCCATCCTCAAGGCATGCTCAGTCAAAGAGTTGTTGCTTGAATGGAGAGACCATGGACTGTGCTGTATTTTAGGAATCTATTCTTGTACTGAGCAGGTGTGGAATTTGATGGTAAGCAGCATCCTGAGAATTTCAGCTTTCGTCTGTCTGCGATGCGGGGGAGGATTTGTGAATTCTGATGTAATATTAAACCGCAGTTAGTGCAAACTGGTTTGAAAACCAGCTTCAAACTGTGGTTTGATAGCATAGCTTGGCAGCCCCATGGTTTGTAAGCTGAAGTTTAGATGGAAAAATAAACCATAGTTTGGCATGATGTCAGAATGTAGCCAAAGAGAGAGAGAGACCTGTTCAGCCAGACAAGGGCTCCGATCTGCAGGGAAGGAAGCCTTAAGTGCTTACCTCCCTGGCACACAATCGAGGGCTCCTTTCTGGGCAGGCGGATTGCCCACCCAGACAATTGCTGGCTTCTGCTGGTGGCGTGCAGGGTTGGGGGCTGGGATGCATCCTCCTAGCCCCTGGAACTCATTTATAGGGATCCTTCTGGCACTGGTTGGGAGGCTACTTGCGTGTAGGTGCCGTGCAGCACTGACACTCGAGCACTAAACACGGTTTAAGGGAGTCCTAGCGCCCCAAACCCAGGCTAAGTGGCGGGCTCCTTAAGCCGGTTTGCTGCTGTGCCGTCGGCGGGAGCTGTGTGGCTCCTGGAGGTTCATACGCGCCAGCAAAACCAGGCTGGGCTTCCCTAGCCCGGTTTTGCCTGTTGTGTGGGTGGATAAGAGTCTGTACAAATGTACAAATTTTTGCATTAATGACTGTACATTTTACACATGAACCTGGGTTCAGACCCCCTTAGATACAGAAACTGGAAGTGTACTACTCTACATATGTTAAATATATGTGAATAACTATATGAGTCTGCAGAATGTTAACTGCCATCATTTTGTCCCAAGAGTGAGATTATGTAGTGAAGAGGTGGCTTGTTTTTTAATAGCTGGGGGTCATCAGAGGCAGGGAACTGGTTTAGGCCCCAATCCCAGTAGTATCCAGACACACACATTTACTTTCCCTGAAGTGAATGGTTCACTAATTATGTGGAAAAGTAAAGCAGAGCACTTGGTTTGGAAGTATGTACAATTCCTCTTACTCTGCATTTTTAAAAAATCGAATTTTTAAACAGAACGTCTTCTTTTCTACGAGCCTCTTCACCCATTGAGATCATCCAGAGAGGTTTGTCTGCAGTTGTCACCAGATGAGCTGATGTTACCCCGAGATGCTGGAATGCGCTCCCTGACTGCTGGAATGAGTCCCCCATCTCTGACAACATTAAAAAAGTCTTTAAAGACACATTTATCCACCCAAGCTTTTTAACCTGACTTGGGGTTATAAATTGTTTTAAGGTTTAATTTTTGTTGTAATTTGTTTCATTTTGCTGTAAACCGCCCAGAGATGGAAGTTTGGGGCAGTGCACAAATATATTTAATTAGATATTGTTTTCAGACTATGGAATACCCTATAGGGTACATCAGTTCCCATCACTGCTCACCTTTCAGCAGGCAGTGAAGACTGTCCTGTTCCAGCAAACTGCTTTTGCTTAGATCAGTCTTCCAATTCGAATTGTCTCAAGCTACTGCTACTGTTCTGTTTTTCATGGCTATACATTTTATTTCACGTATCTGTAATTTCTGTTCTAAGTCACCTTAAGTGGCACAGTGGGGAAATACTTGACTAACAAGCAAAAGGTTGCCGGTTCGAATCCCTGCTGGAACTATATCGGGCAGCAGCAATATAGGAAGATGCTGAAAGGCATAATCTCATACTGCGTGGGAGAAGGCAATGGTAAACCCCTCCTGTATTCTACCAAAGAAAACCACAGGGCTCTGTGGGCACCAGGAATCAAAATCGACTTGATGGCACACTTTACTTTACTTTAACTTCTGTTCTATTTTTATTTGTAGGCACTTCGAGTACAATTCTATTGTAGAAAAGTAGAATATAAATTATAATGCACACATAAGGGATATTTTTTTAAGTCAGCTGAGATGTTCTGGAAGCTGAATTCCATTCATTACCATATTCTGTGTTCCCTCCATGCTCCCATAATGATATGGAATATCCTGCACACACAGTCTATTTGCATGTCCTCAGGAGGCCTATTCTAATGTCGCCTTTGGATGTCATCTAGTTGGATGTCATCTAGTAAAGCCCATTGCAAGATAACACAGATCTTTTACTTCTACTGCCAGCAGGGAATTTTGAACATATGAGGGGACTATCAGCAGAGCTGGATGCAGGCCCTCAGTAAACTGCCTTCGAGCAGTACTTAGGTAAGCCCCAAGAGAGTTGCTCACCATCACCATATGAAGGCTCTCGGTCAAAAGGCAGCATAGGCCCTGGGTCCTCAGTAGCTGCCCAACTTGGATAAATTGTGACACCAGTCCTGGCTGTCAGATAGCTCACCTTGCCTTTTCCCTGAACATCCTGGAGTAAATCCAGCACATTTTATTGTACCCAAAAGTGCTAAATGCTGCAGATATAGCCACTGTTAAAGGCATTGCAACATGAGCCAGTTTGAATAAATGGTAGGAAAACCTCTTATACTGAGCTCTTTACAGGAAGGATGGGAAACAAATGAGATAGATTTAGCAAGCTTTAATGTGGGAACCCTACATTACAATAGCCTAATCCTAAAGAAAGAGTGAACTGTTGTTGCTTTACCCCTGCTAACTGAGCAAAAAGGCATCTTTTAAAAATTAGCATTTTATTAATTAAAGCATAACTCTTTATCCATGGGCATTTCTCTTGCTTCATGTTTTGTTGGGGGAAATCATCTAAAAATGGTAAATAACTGAATGAGAGAGGTTGTGGGTGCCAAGGCCAACAGGCCTGACCCAAGATATTTTGCTGCCTGAAGTGGAAAATACAAATGGCATTGAAAATACAAATGGCCTTTCTTGCTCATTAACATGAGGCACAAATCCATTGCAACGTTCTCTTGCTCAAACCTAATGGAGGGAAGAGCAGTGCAAAGGCACTGCTGTGTGATCATGCAGCCGCAGTTGATTTCAGTGGGGCTTGCACTAGAGAGCATCCAAGTGCCACCTTTGCTTTGCAAGCATCTTACGCAGAGTGTGAACAGAAGATTTTTCTTCTCTTGTATTTAAAGCCAGTTTACCTCACTTTCCTGATAGTTCGCATCCCAAAGCGGCTTACATATTTAAAAACCAAACCACCTATCCTGAAAAAGCATTGTATAATAGTTTTTAAAACCTAGCAACAAATAAGATATATGATATAGTGGTTCCAAATTGTAATTTTAACATCTCACACAGGCACTACTTTCTGCCCCAACTGCTAACTGTGTAAGTGGAGGACCAGCACAGGTGGCAATGGATGGGTGGGCCACTGTGTGAAACAGGATGCTGGACTAGATGGGCCTTGGGCCTGATCCAGCAGGGCTGTTCTTATGGGTATGCTAAACGAGTCCCCCTCAAAAGCCTAGTGCAGGTGTGGCCTCAGATAATGTCCTCTTCAAACATGTACACTGTTTGCAAAATATTGCGTGCCTGTTTCATATTTATGAACCCTAATAAGGTCCCACAAATGATGAAATGTAGGGTGTGTGCCAGCTGGGAACTCTTGTTTCTCTTAGACAATCACCATTTTTTCAGATTTTGGAATTTCCCCCTCCATAGGTTCTAAATTTGGTCAAACAGGTTCTCCCCTCCCTAGATGACAATACATGTTTTCTGATGAGGATAGGGAGGGAAAGGAAGCAGGTATAATTAAAACCCAGGCATGAATTATTCAGGGCTGTCAACTGACTACTTTAGAAAAACGTTAGGAGAGGCCAGGTTTTTCTTATCCTTAAAGGTCAGATCTCAGAGGCTTTTTGGAGCCTTGGTGATGACAGATGCAACACAATTTAAACAGAGCCAAACTAGCAAGAACCAGAATAGAAAAGGGACAAGATAGAATAGGAAAGCATGCCAATGATCTCCCAAGGTATAATAGATAAATGATATTAAAACCACCCATTTCAAGCCATGGTAACTATAGGGGCAGTTAGGGAGAGTTACTTTGCACACATGAGTGTGTCATCCCGCTAGTACCTACTGATAACGTCTGATCCAAATAAATGGTTCCCCTACCCCTGCATGTGTTTATAGTGACCCAGGAGGCTTAACAGACAGGGCTTCTACCCCAGTCTCCTTCAGAAGAGAGTGTGTGTGTTCATACACCAGCCAAACTTACTCTGAAGTCCCTTCAAGATCCTTGGACCCACTGCACACACAAACCGGGCTTTGTCTTGCAAATTCTAGCTTCTCTTGAAGTATTAAAATGCTGGTTTTAAGCTACCTTTTCTGAAAATGGAGAGCAAACAGAGAGGTACTGCGGTAGAATCATTAGCATGATAAGGATACTCTCTTTAGAAATGCAGATATAGCTCTTTAGTAATCTCCCCCCCCCCCATTGGCTAGAAGGAAAACACAGAGGCATGCCATGTGAACTTGCAAAAACAAAATCCAAGAACAGAGGGGAGGGGCTGCTTCCCTCAATGATTGAAGTCTGATTTGAAGTGGCTTCGCTCAACATTTACCCCACAGTATGAAGCCATGTGCGAATAACTCCCAGGTGAATCTAACTTAGTTTGACTTTATATGGAATATTGGGAAGAAATCGCCATAGAGTAGAACCAAACCAGATATTCACCCAAGTGTTACATATGTAGGTACCCAAGATTAATACAAACATATCACCTAATATTTTAGTAGTTTACTGGCACTGTATTTGCAATAATTTAAGGCATATGTACACTACACACTTAAACTGGTTTGAGAATTGTTCCTTTTCCAGGGAACCCTGGGGACTAGGAAGGGGAGTTAATATTTTCCTCCTGCATTTTTTTCCTGCAGAAAATCCCCCCAAAGTGGCTGTTCACCACAAGTAGCCTCTTCAGGGGCAAAAGACTGAAGGGTGATTTTAGGCACGAAAATGGCACAGCCACACTGGGGAATTGTCCCACCCCTGCAGTCCCAATCTGCATTGGGGAGTTTCTATGGCTACTTTTTGTGGATAGATAAATACTTCCACTTCTACACCCATTTCTTAATAATGGGGCTGAATGTAATGTATAGTTTGGCCCTCAGCCCTCCTGCACCGAGCCCCCTTCACAACACATGCATGCAGCCTGTGGGGCAAGCACTCACATTGTGCTCCACGACCAACCAGCTTTCCTGACAAACAACAATTTGTTTTATGACAGAAGAGGAAATTGCTGTCAGTATCACAAGAGCCAGCCAGAGTGTTTGATGTGCTCTGCCCTGCGGGAACAGCCGATCTCTCTCTCTCTCTTCCCCCTCCCCCCACCCCTTCTTCTCTCCCCTCTTTTCTAATTACTGTTTAAGAAGCTCCCAAGCAGCTGCATGGAACCAGCACTGGGAGAGGAGGAGCAACAGGGCAGCAGACTGGCACCCAAGATCGCTGTAGAGTTTCGCTTACAACCCTTGAACCTTTTCCAAGCGTGCGGTGTAAAGAATTAATAACAACAACGATGGCCCAGGCTGCTAATGGCTGTGTGTGTGTGCGTGTACAAGCACACACACGCGAAGAGGAAGAATTGGATTAAAGAGCAAGCCCCATCTACTGCTTTGGGCGGTAGGCTTCCCCCACTCCACCCGGACTTTTACGGCTGATCTACCTTCCTGCTGTTTTTTAATCTTGTCCATTTTGCTGTTGGCCATGTCAGTTTTCATCAAAAGGAACACAAGAGAATGTCCTGTCAGGAAAACTCCCAGAACCTAAATAATATTGTTGCCTAGGTGTTCAAGATGAGCTTTGCAAGAGCTGAACTGCCTGGTTAAAACCATTATGTGGAATTTGTACACACACTCTCAACTGTTCTTCTTTGGCCTGCTCTCTTGGCTCACTGGCTTCCAATATCCCAATCTCCAAATATCACACCTATCTTTCCATATAATATAATTTCTTCTTTTCTTAGGCCATATATCAGTTCCCTACCTCCCTCAGTTTTTCTTTTCTCATCAGTTCTTCCTTCCCACATTTCCATTACTGCTCCAACCTAGTCTCTCATCTTCTTGCTTATTCAACCGATTACCAACACTGTTTCCCCCTCCAACTCCAATGTCACTCAGCCTCTTTGTACCCAGTATTCAGCCACTATGCTTACCTAGCACCACTTTTCCTGTTCCTCCCTTCCTTTTTACAGCGTAGACCTTCTCCTATCCCTAGATTAGAACCTATGGGACGTTTCCCCACAGTATAGAGCATTTATTTCCCTCACAGAGCCTGAATTGTTCATATCTCTCTCTCTCTCTATAAAAGGTGGGGAGAGAATAGCAAGCTTATGCAATCTTGTGCAGAAGCTGTCCCATCCCAGAATCCTTTTGACCTTGACCTGAACTCATTCCCTTTTCTCTCCTGTCGCAAGCATGCCCAGTTCTAAAGGGAACTTAAGGCACGAGCAAACTAGCCCTTCTCTGCTGCCATCTCCTTTACAGTACCCCACCCTGATCTGTGGGTGTGGAACGCAGTAAATGAGTGATTTATAGTTGGGCTTGGCTTAAACACACACACACACACACACCACACACACACACACCCAGCTACTTGAGTCCTGCTTGTGCTCCATCTCATCTTCTGGATGGTGGTAGCTGTGTTGCTGAATTTCAGCTGTGGCTAAGCAGACTAGAACAGAATTTTAAGAAAGGCTGTGTGTTGTCCATGCTAAAATAATTCACGTTCTGCATCCAGGTGATCCACATTCTGCATGGAGAAAAGTTAAATCCTTCAGTCTGTATAAATTAGGCAAATTTAGCAAATGTACATACTTTATCTTGTTCTGCATAATTTATTTAGTATATTGAACTATTTTCTATGTTGTTCTGACTTTGTTGATCATGGCGAATGAAGATAAAAGTGCTAAGAATACTAGAATGCTGTTCTTTGCCTCTAGAAATCAAATTTAACTGCAGCCCTAACTTCTGAGATTTCAGCAGCTATTGTCCATACACGTTCAATCATACCTTTGTGGTCACAAGGGCTAGAAACTTGCTTTAAATTTTTAAAAATTAAAACAAATTCATAGAAAGCAGAATTCTGCACCTAATACCACACATTCTGTGCCTTTTCTATAGTGCTGAGGAATGATATAGTTTTTCAGTACATTTACCACTACCATCACCAAAAGTAAAGCCACCCACCCATCAATTCTCCACAGGCCAGTGACACAGTTCAGACAACAGCATTTGCCAGAAGCACATCCCAGTACATCCCAGGTGATGCTTGCACAGTGTTGCCATCAGCTGACTTGTACAAGTGAGTCAAGCCACACATACAGGGGGAAGGCAGGGGACCCATCCATCTAACCTGGAATAACATTTATTTTCAAACCAATATAATAAAGGATCAGACCCTAAATGTGAGCACAATCTGAATATCCCAAGGACTGTTTTATAGCAACTCTATGCCATCTAACCACTGGGACATAATGCAGTGGGAAATTCTCCTCCACAAGCCTATTTCAGACAAGTGGGAGCTGTGCAATAGCATTACCAGTGGACTACAGCTGAAGCATCAGAAGAGAAATCATCAAAAATTTATCATTTCAGAACTGAATATGGGTCTTTGAACCACTCTCCCTTTCTAATGCATTTTCTACAATTCTTTTATTCTGTGTTTGCAAGCTGGCTGGACAAAACTGCTCCAGAGCATGTGCAGAGTGTCCTTTCCCCTAATGCTTGCTAGGCCTCATGCTCCTGGGGCCAGGGGTAAAGGTTTCCAGGAGGTTCCAGTCAGAGCATCCTCTTTGTTAGAGACTGAAGATTTCTGAGAAGTGAATAATAAGAGGTTAAACAAGTCAAGGATGAAATGGGTTTGCTAGAATTTAGAACAGGATTCAAGGGCATCAATAGAAATGGAGGCATTTGACTGGAAAGTAACATACCAAGTTTTAAGAGATATTAGTATGCATTGCATACTAATGGTATGTCGTGACATTATGTAGTGGTAGTCACCTTAAGCGGCACAGAGGGGAAATGCTTGACTAACAAGCAGAAAGTTGCTGGTTCAAATCCCCACTGGTACTATATCAGGCAGCAGCGATATAGGAAGATGCTGAAAGGCATCATCTCATACTACGCGAGATGAGGCAATAGTAAACCCCTCCTGTATTCTACCAAAGAAAACCACAGGGCTCTGTGGGTGCCAGGAGTTGAAATCGACGACACACTTTACCTTTAGCCTTGACATTATGTGCTTAAAACATGACTATATTTTATTGCTAGAAAAATCTGTTTCTGGCATGGGAATGAATTACGTGATTTGCACAATATAATTTGTATGTGGTGTTCTGTTGCCTGGTTTTCCAGCAGGCAGAGGGTGGGGATAATGTTTAACATTTTGGAATTGTCTGCTAAACTTTTCCATTCCACTTGCTTATGGGAAAAGAGGAAATTGTTGTGCTGGGTTTCTCTGACAATGTGGGCTAGTTTGGGGCCAAATGTAGTGGTGTCAGTAGAAAGTCAGTAGAAAGGTGCTCGACCAGGACCAGGGAGACCTGAGTTCAAATCCCCATTCAGCCAAGGAACTCAGTGGGTGACTCTGGGCCAGTCATTTAACTCTCAGTCTAATCTACCTCATGGGGTTGTTGTGAGGATAAATATAACCATGTACTTCTGTACATGGTTATAAGCCCATGTACTCTGGGCTTCTTGGAGAAAGAGTGGTATATAAATGTAAAAATAAATAAATACATAAATAAAATGTGTATCCTGCCCTTCCTCCAACAACCTTGGGACAGCATTTTATCTGCACAAAAACCCTGTGCAGGTCAGGTGTCTGGTTCTTCAGTGTGAAGATCACAAATGGAAAACAGACAAAAAGCAAGTGTGCCAAGCCCATCAGATCGTCCTCCCAAGGTCAAATCCACACTCAGTTATGAAATTTCACTGGGTGGCCAGACACACTTTCTCAACCTAGCCTACCTTACAGAGGATAAGAGGGAGGGGAGATGAACAATGTATGCTACCCAGAGCTCCTTGTAGGAAAGGTGGGATATAATAAATGCAATAAATAAATGAAAACAACAGGTGAGTATGGGCCAACAGTGCCCCATGTCTGAGGCTGTATACATGCAACAGAATGGCTGAGGTGGAAGAATGGGTTGCTGAATATCCCCTTACATAATAAAAACTTGCTCTAAGTAGAAAACTAGCCTTGTAGGGAGGGGGAGGGGCTAAACCCAGATATGTGAGTGTTCTACTTGCAGAGAGCTGTTTATGTGGAGAAGCATTGAAAAATGG
Organism: Hemicordylus capensis; assembly: GCF_027244095.1. Classification (NCBI taxonomy): domain Eukaryota; kingdom Metazoa; phylum Chordata; class Lepidosauria; order Squamata; family Cordylidae; genus Hemicordylus; species Hemicordylus capensis. The sequence continues at coordinate 41,797,324 of NC_069662.1, forward strand.
TATTTCTTCCCTGTAATCTGAGGTTAAAAACTCCTCTTTCCCCCATGCCATGATCTTGACCTGGATGGGATCCCTGTAACTGTTGATTAGGAAGGGAAACCCACCAAGCACACCAAAGATCAATTATGTGTGAAGTTTGATCCTCTGAGTCCACCCACCCACAAAATGAGTTGATTTAGGAATGCAACCACACCATTCATGTTTGCATGGGGAAATCACCTGGAATTTCTGGAAATCAAACTCTGCACCATCATCCCATTTGCACATGGAACCTCTGAGGCCCTCCTCCCTGGACACATCCCTAGAGGGATCTGACCTTAGGCCTTCAGCTAGAGAACTCCTTACCTCTCTTTCATCTGGCTTCACTGGAATGGCTACTGTTGCTTGGACTGGAACCTGGGAGAAAGAGGGAGGCAGGCATTTTGTTAAAACTACAACTATCAGCAGTTGGTCCTGTGTCTTCTTTTCTTCTTATTCAAACTCAGACATTTGCCTACTGTGACTTGTGGTTTCCAATTAATTTGCGATGATTCATTCACTAAGCAATATTACTTCTCTCATCAGATATGTGGAACAGCAGGAGATATTTTTGGAGGGGCATTTGCTACCCTGGTGTCATTTCTGAGCTAATGTCAGTTCACTTGTTGGACTGTTGCCAGAGGGTCTCCTCTGGCCTCATAGCTTGGGCCTTCGAAAGCTTGTTATAATAAAGGAGCAGAAATCTGCCCTAATCTAGCAAATCCATTCCTGGAAGTTTTTCACACCTAGCTTTTAGTTTCCATCTCCTCCAAAATGGAGGGTGCGCATTCACCCTCTTGAAAAAATCCACTTGAAAGTGTTACATGATGGAAAGTAACATTCAAAGGCCGCTGATAGGAAGATCTGGCTTTTGAATGGTGGTTGACTCTTGAAGGTTTAGCAACTGTAACTTTTGAAGTAGTATTAACCTGGTAAAGGCGGGGGCGGGGGAAGAAGAGAAAGAGAACAAATTACCAATCCCTGGAAGGAAGGAAGCAAAGTCTTAAAGCAGCGGAGGAGGAGCAGGAAGAAGGGATTTGAGGTAGGGGCGGGAGATGCAGACGCGAGCCTACGAGTCTGAGCCACAGAGATGCTTTTGAGCCACCTGGAAGGGCGGCTTGTGAACTGCAGACATCAAAAACCCACCGACGGACGCGCCGTCTCCGGGACCGAAAGCCCTCGCCGCGTGCTGAGTGCAGGTCTTTCCTGCCACCAGGCAACAGGCTGGAGCGGGGAGGGAGATGAAAAGGAGGGGCGGGGAGAGGGGGAGGGGGAGCCCAGAAAGTGCAGGCTTCCTCACCATTCTTAGGCACTCCCTTCAACATGCAAGCGAATCCAGATGAAAGTCTTCACACCCCATCTCCTCTGGGTAAGGAAGGAAAGGAAAGCCTGTTACAAGCTGCTGCTTTGCTGGCTGTAGCTCAGAGGGAGAGCCTCCCTTTGCCTGCAGACGGTCTAATCCCTGGCAGCATCTCCAGGTAGGGCTGGGAAAGACTCCTGCTGCCTGAAACCTTGGAGAGCCGCTGCTAGTCAGAGCAGACAATGCTGAGCTAGATGGACCAATGGTCTGACTTGGTATAAGGCTGGCAGCTTCTTATATTCCCAATTTCCTAATTGCCAAACAGTACCGTTTTTACCTGAATCCAAGACTAAGATTTTTCCAAGGTCTTTGATGTTAGAAATTGGGAGGTCGTCTTAAATATAGGGTCCTCTTAATTTTGGGTAAATAATATAACCTATTGTATATATAACCCTTATTTTTTTAAGGGGGTCATCTTAAATCCATGGTCAGCTTCTATTTGGGTAAATATGGTAGTATGGAAAGCAACCCATCTTTTTAGGAGGAGTAGGTAACTGAAGGAGGAACATTTGCAGGGGGCACAAGGCGCATTTCCCACTTGTTCTGGTTGATGGTCAAGTTCTGGTTGGTTTACAGAATTTAAACCTTTGAACTGGAAGGGACTAGAAAGCCAAATGGTTGTCCACCACCAAGCATGATCATCCAGCAGCAAAGGCTGCCAGCTCTGATTGAAGCTATTTCTGGAGATGTTTCTTTTCCAGTTTGTTCACAGTATTAAAACAGCTCCAGAATTGCTTTCAAGAGTCATCTGGAGATTGATGCTCAGTCCTGAAGGGTTGGCAGCCCTACCAGACAGCCCACTTCCCCAGTCCCCTGGAGTTCTTTGTACCAAGGTTTATCAGGATGGAGCTGTACCTTGTTAGCAGAGTATATGCTTTGTGTGCAAAAGGTCCTGGATTCAATCCCTGGCCTCTCTAGTTAGGTCTGGAAACCCCGACAACTGCTGCCAGTCAGTAGGCAATACTGACCTAGATAGACCAATGGTTTGACTTAGTAGAAGGCAGCTTCATATGCATATATGCATACAGGAGGGCCTCGATATCCACGTAGCTGCGGTCTGGTAAAAGACATCCGACCTTGGCATACGCGGAAAAAGATAAAAGCATGTCAACCTCGCATATTCGTGGGTTGAGGGTAGCTGGAAATGACTAGAGGTCATTTCCAGCTGCCATCTTGTGTTTTGGAGCCTCAAAATAGCTCCATTAAAAGAAAAAACTGGCATTTTAAAACAGATTTGGGGGCATTCTGGAGCACAGTGTGACTCAGGGGGAGTAGTAAAGCATGGTAGGGAGCTTCCTCCCGCACCCCCCCCCCAATTCTGGCTGATTTTTGGCAATTTTCTGTGATTTTCCTGATGACAAAACCTACACACACACACACACACCCGCGCACGCGATCCCATAGCCCCCAGTCACTCAATATTTGTGGTTTCTATATCTGTGGCTGCAGCCGGGAATGGAACCCCGGTGAATATCGAGGTCTTCCTATACTGAACCTGGAATAAATAATGGAAGCATGGATGTGTGTTCCTCGAAAAAAGGTGGACAGTGCACTTCTCTCAAACTTCAGCAATTCTAGAGAGTGCTCACAGGTAGACTTCACCAGCAGTGAAACTAGATGGGGCTTTGGGGGTAGTATTTCCAGGTAGTATATCTGAGTCCTAGCTTCTCTCCCTCCCTGCCCCCACACCAGAAATTGTTGTTGCCAGATTTGGCTTATTTTAAGCCAAATTTTGGGTTACGGCCCATTTGACCCATGAGTATACCCCTCAAACAGAAAGGGCAGGTGTTCTGTAGGGGGGAAATAGCCTGCAAAGCAAAATAGCTCCAGGTAACTCGAGGGAGTGAACCAAGTCACATAAACATTTGAACCTATACAGAAGTTTTGTACTCTATCACACCACTGGGCAATCTAGTCCACTACTGTCTGCTCAGAATGGCAGCAGCTTAGACTCTCCAAGTTCTCAGGCAGAGGCCCAAGCCTTTCAAGCGGAGATGCAAGGGACTGAACCTGGTGGGGCCTTATAAATGCAAAGCATATGATCTGTGGTGAAGCCTGTGAATCCTTTGAAGCTCAGCCAATCTGAGGTGGTGAAAAATTCCTCCTTGGATCCAAATGTTGACTCTCGCTTGAACATGAAGGCTCTCAAGGCAATCTCAAATACCAGTTATGATGGGATCCACTCTGCATGCCATTCAGCAACCCAGGGGCGTAGCTAGGGGAGAGAGGGCTCGTGTTCATCCCTCTCTCTGGCGGCCCTCCAGAGTGAGAGAGAAAATGAAGAAAATAGGGAGGGCTGGAGCTGGAGGGCCCTCAAGAGCTGGGGGCCCGTGTTCTTTGAACCCTTTTGCTCAATTATAGCTACGCCCCTGCAGCAACCTGTCTCTAACTGTGACAGTCCCTCACGTGGGCATCCAGGGGTGGGAAGAGGGGGCACCCCCCCGACTGAGCCAGTTCCCATTGAATTGAATACTCCCAGGGAAGGGAATATTGGATTTCTGGCTCCCCACCCCTGACCTGCCAGGAAAAGGTTTTGTGGATGCCCGTGGTCTCTTATGCCCTAGAAAGAGGTGGAACCTCATAACGTTCTGTGTGAGGAGCTCTCCCTGAGCCTCCTAGAGCATAGCTGAGACATCCAAGTCAAACTCAGAAAAGGTGTCTGCTATAAGAGTTTTTATTTATTTATTTATATTTTTATTTTTTACATTTTATATCCCGCTCTTCCTCCAAGGAGCCCAGAGCGGTGTACTACATACTTAAGCTTCTCCTCACAACAACCCTGTGAAGTAGGTTAAGCTGAGAGAGAAGTGACTGGCCCAGAGTCACTCAAACAAGTCTCATGGCTGAATGGGGATTTGAACTCGGGTCTCCCCGGTCCTAGTCCAGCACTCTAACCACTACACCACACTGGCTATTTGTAAATAACAATGTGGGATTTGTAAAGCAAGGTGGTTTTGGGTTTTGTTTATTGTTTTTGTCTTGCTGCAAAGAAAATAGTTAATTTAGCAACTTTGGGTGGGTTTGTTCTTGGCTATAAGGAAACACACTCCATATGTGCTCAGTGGCCCTCTTCTGAACCCTGGGACTGTTCTCTTGCAGAGCTCCTGTTCATTTTAATGACCCATGTGTTGTGTCCCATGTTAATTAAAGGGAAGTGAAAGATGTCATTTGGATTTTCCACCTCAGGCATCAAGATGTCTAAGGCCAGGCTTGCCTCAGGACCAAACTACATGTTACATACAATATAGTATAACCGGACGGCCCTTTATAAGCTTGAAAATTTGTTTTGCAAGGGGCAGTGGAGAGTGCAGAGGAAGGCAGCAGGGGAAGGGAGTTCTTAGCCCTTTCTCTGCTTATTGTTACCCAATTTCAGATCACCCTCAGCTTCTCACCCTGGGAGATTTCAAATGTGTCTTTGAACAAATGTGCATTTGAAGCCCCAAAGCTGCGTGGAGGGGTAATTTGCAGCAGGAAAACATGGAGCGTACAGAGTAGTCCCTTATCAGTTCTCTGCTCTCTCTTGATCACTTCAGTTACATAGAGCTGGGTTTGTGTAGTTTGGCCTTCAGACAAACAAGTCTGCTGGGCAGCAGGCACCACATTTACCTTGTAGTAAAGAGTCAGCAACCTTTCAGAAGTGGTGTACCAAGTGTTCATTTAATCACTCTAATGCTAAGGTTTTGCATGCCAGCAATACAGAACGTTTAGATTCTAACCCACACACCCACCCCGCCATGGGGGTTGCCCTTCTTCCCTCTTGCCCTGCCCCCGATTTCCAGCATGCAGCCCCTGAAAACCACCCCTAGAGCCATGTGAGAGATAAATTCTCTCTGGCTCAGCTCTGAGGAAGTTTTCATGAGCTGTGTGCTGGAAATTGGAGACAGCAGACCCACAGGGCCAGGTGGGTCTCCTGCAAGGGGGTTGCCCTTCTTTTCTCTGTGTTCAATTTCCAGCATGCAGCCCCTGAAAACCTTCCTCAGAGCCAAGCAGGGGTGCACCTAGGTAATTTTGGAGCCTGGACCTTAAGGCTTTTGGAGACCCGCCCTCTGCTAGAGGCCCCCTCCACGGCTGCAAGTTAAGCACACACACACACACACCCCCCGTGACACATGCAGTATTTTAAACACATGGGTTCTTGAGGGCACAAGCAGCAGCTGGACTCACAAAAATGTAAGAATATTTAAAAGGTATATCTGTGCAAACATGCATTAGCAGAAAAAAATTCAACATGCAACTTAACATATTCCCATCCCACATATTTCTTTCCTGACTCCCCACTATGTCTCAAAAGTACCTGGCACAGGTCATACTGCGCTGACTGTCCGGTGCACTGCAGGCCAGCAGCAACCACACCACCCAGGACAGATTTTGGAGGCCCTAGTGGGTGTGGAGGCCCTGGAATTCAGCCCCAAAGTCCAGGGGTAAGAGTGACTGGAGACAAGTGCCATTAATTGGACTAACACTGTGAGTGCCGCACAAAATCATTTTGCATGCCACTCCAGGTGCCATAGGTTGGTGACCCTTGCTGGAGTAGGTTTCCCCATCTACCATTTCTATCTATCAAACCAGTGCTGAGAGATTGGTTATATATATGAGTATCTTGAACGAAGCCTGAAGTATGTTGGCACCTAGAGATAAATGCAGTTTTATGTTGACATTTAAGCCTTGTCTACACATTTAGCAGAATGAGGTAGTATAATTTGGAGGTCATAGAATGGACTATCCACCTTCAGATAAGGTGCCATTTTTTAATTCTCCCTTAACGTTAAAAAAATGTGTAAGTAAAAAGTGAGAACATCAGGAAGAAAAGTTCTAGTCCTACCTGCTTCCTGTTGGACTCATTTTCTTCTTGCATGAAGTTGTTGATGTAGGCCACATCAATTGTAGCCTGAAATGGTGTGTCCCTTTTAAAGGTAAAGAGTGCCATCGAGTCGGTGTCGACTCCTGGCGATCAGAGAGCCCTGTGGTTGTCTTTGGTAGAATACAGGAGGGGTTTACCATTGCCATCTCCTGCACAGTATGAGATGATGCCTTTCAGTATCTTCCTATATCGCTGCTGCCCAATATAGGTAGGAACATAGGAAGCTGCCATATACTGAGCCAGACCATTGGTCTATCTAGCTCAGTATTGTCTTCACAGACTGGCAGCGGCTTCTCCAAGGTTGCAGGCAGGAGTCTCTCTCAGCCCTATCTTGGAGAAGCCAGGGAGGGAACCTGGAACCTTATGCTCTTCCCAGAGTGGCTCCATCCCCTGAGGGGAATATCTTACAGTGCTTACACTTCTAGTCTTTCCCATAGTCTGGGAAACATACCAGTGGGGATTCAAACCGGCAACCTCTGGCTTGCTAGTCAGTTCATTTCCCCGCTGCACCATTAGGTGGCGTATACATCCCTTTTACCACCTCACAATTCTCCCACCTAATACAGGCAAGCATTTTGCTTCATGTGTCGATCAGGCAACTTAGCCCTGGAACCCTTCTGGGGTTCCGTCCTGCAGCATGTGAAATATACTAAAGGAGCGCATACTTCTATGTATATGCAGAATGCTTTTCCTTCTTCATTGTGTACGTACAAACCAGCTCCAGCACATCTGGGATTAAGGGGTGCCACTTCCAGAGCAGAGGATGTGGCTTCCTTTTCATTCAGGCTCAAAGCAAGGAATATTATTATTTTATTATTTACATTTTATATCCCGCTCTTTCTCCAGAGCCCAGAGTGGTGTACTACATACTTAGGTACCTCCTCACAACAACCCTGTGAAGTAGGTTAGGCGGAGAGAGAAGTGACTGGCCCAGAGTCACCCAGCTAGTATCATGGCTGAATGGGGATTTGAACTTGGGTCTCCCCGGTACTAGTCCAGCACTCTAACCACTACACTATGCTGACCAGATTGTGGCACCAGAACTGCACACCAGTTCTGAGTGCAACCTGGACAAGGCAACCTGTTCTGGTAGCTCAAGGTCTTGGGCATTAAAGATCATGTCATATGTAGATATTAAAATACTGTTATATTATATGGTGTTTTCCTTTTTGTATGGAATAAACATATGCCTTTAAAAGGGAATTAGACAAATTAATAGAGGACAGGTCTACTCTATGGTCAAGGCAGTATACTTCTGAATACCAGTTGTTGGGGGGCAAACATAAGAGGAGGCCTTTTATCTTCATGTTCTGCTTATGAGCATCCCAGAAGCTATTGGCTGTCTTATTTTGGAAACATGATGCTAGACTAGATGGTTCCTTGGTCTGATCCAGTACATGTTTTCTTCATGAGAAACCAGATACCAGCTTGCTCAGAGGCTTAGTGAGGGCAGCAGGCCAGGCAGAATGACACTTCTGCAGCTTTTTGTTGTCCCAAAACACAGCAGATCACATCCAGTCATTGAATACTGGAGATGAGCAAATGTGGTGCTGGACAGCAGCAACCAGAAGGTTTTTGTTCGTTTATTTGCTGAACATCATCTGAGCAGTGGGCCAGAGTGGGAGAGTGTAACTAAAGGTCCATAACCTTTTCCTGCTTGCTCTGGCATAGGTTCCAGTGGTGAGCAGAGTGTAGCACTGGTGCTGCCCTGAGCACCAAAATGGCCACTTCAAGAACTTCTCAAAGTCTGTTGCGTACGTTATCTCAGGAATGCTCACAATGCCCTGCAAAGTAGGCCACTGTCATTTGAGTCTACAGAACAAATGTAGACACACATGCATGCACTTACACATTATGGTAGCAATCCTTCCTACCTACCTACAGATCTCAACATTAACAACAAACTCATCTTCCAGAATATGAAAAACCAACATTTGAATTTCACTGTGCAAAGTGGGGTTTCCCCAGCTAATTCTGATAAATGTTGGGCCTCTTTCCAAAAGTCTGTTTAGGCTCCAGTGCAAACTCAGGAACCTCCATCTCTCTAGCCCCCCACCCCTCCGACTGCTTTCCATCCTCCCCCTGAATCCAGTCTCATCAGGGTTTCTTTTCCACTCCACTCCCCCCTCTCCGGTTTGTCGCCATCCAACAAGCGGAACTCTCTTGCTAAGTGCATGGAAAGGATTGGCGGCAACTACCTCTCTCCTTGTAATTTATGCAAATAGCCTCTATAATTAGCAGTAATTTCAAGGCACGGCACGGTGCTTCAGACGCTCCTCAGCAAGGAAATGCCCCGACGGTAATTCTACGGCATTAACTTTATTTACTCCACCTGTGTGGTCTCAGCACTAGCTAGGCCTGTGAGCAGAGAGGTAGGATGCCGGCTCTCTTCCTGAAGATGATCCTGAGCTGGGGGCAGGCCCCTACCTGTCCTCCAGGGAACCATGGCCTTGAAAAAACCTTTGTGAAGATGCTCCTGATAAAGCAACGTTCCACGGTTTTCACAGTAAAGCCCCAGGGCGAAAAGCAGTATTTGGTTTGGGATCTATGGACCCCTAGACACAAAGCTTGAGTTATCATCTTCTCTCTCCTCACGGAAAGTTGCTTTGAATGGAACTCCTCTTTCTTTGCATCTGTAGCTGTTGAATAGCTGTGTGTAATAGTTACTGCTGACATCCAGCCTAGCAAAGCGCTTGCATAATGTGCAAGGTTGCACCAGCACAAGAATATTATGTAGTTGCACTACACATTTCAGATTTTCCTCAAAGCAACACTTCTAGATCACATCTGATGCTAAAATTTTGCCAAATTTTGAATGCCAATTTTCCTTTTAACTCTAGCATTTGCAAAGTCCACACAGATTTGTGAAATGAGAGAACTGTTTTTAGCCTTTCCAGTAGCTGTTAAAATAAGTTCACCCTGACAAACCACCACCATCTTGGAAGCACCATTATCATACAGTGAAATGGGGAGTGGCACTGGTATTCATAGCCCAAAGCATTGAAGATGCAGATATTTGTCCACTCTCAACAAATACCTGTGGCTTTTGCTTACCAGCTGTTCAGATGTCTGTGTTCTGAGCTTAGATGGAGAGATCTGCCGAAGTATAGATGTGTCCATTCCTTCTCCAGTGCTTCGTGTTACCTATGTATGCTTGAGAGCCCAAAGTGCTGGAATATCCCAGCATGAATCTGCAGCATGCACACTTGATCTGTAGATCTTTAGTGAAAAGGATAAACCTAGGCATAGTGCTTTTAGCCTGCAGGTCTGTGGCAGCTAAATTGCTTAAACCCTACTGAAGACAATGGAGTTTCAATAGGCTAACTGGTAGGATGGTGGTTTTGCAGGCCTGGCATTAGTATCAACCTGATCTTCACAGCTACCCTATAAGGTAGGTCACAATTGGGCTAGAGAGTCAGTCTTGCAGTAATGAGCATGAATTGTCCCCTTTGCTAACCAGGGTTCAACTTGGTTTGCATTTGGATGGGTTACTACATATGAGTACTGTCTGCTGGAAGTTATTCCCCTTAGGGAATGAGGCCATCATTCATTGGTAGACCATCAGCTTGCATGCAGAAGGTCCCAAATTCACTTAGCCCTGGCAGCTTCAGGTAGAGTTGGGAAGGAAAGACTCTGCCTGAAGCCTTGAAGAGCCTCTGCCGGTCAGTATGAGCAATGCTGGTCGGTATAAGTCTGCTTTCTATCTTCCTATGCAATCTATTGTACAGATGGCCAGTTGAGGCTGGAAGAGAGTGACTTGCCCTGGGGCACCCAGGGAGTGGCTAGCTGATGTGAGACTTGAAGCTGGTTCCTTTAGATCTGAATCCCAATACGAAATCATCCATGCACCAAGATTGAGCATAGAGAGAACTTTTCCTTGAAGGTTCACTACAGGCATAGTCTGAGTATAGTTAGGAACCAGCATAAACACTTTGGATTGGGAGGCTAGCAAGCTGAAGAATTGTTTTTATTTTTGTCTGCATTAATATTGACAATATAGTATATATTACTATATTGTATATATTACTATACAATATACCTGCCATGATCCCTCCAGGTTATGGTAGGATATATATTTTTTCATATAAAACAAGAAAGACACTTGGATGGTAGAATGCTAGTGGAGTTGTTTTCAGATGAGATCTGTAGACAGAAAGACTATCTCTGCTGCACATTAAGCTTGCTACATCTCTGCAGAGTATGATCAAAGAGTGATAGACACTGAATCAATTGAATTTTGGGCCTTTCAGGCAACTGAAGACCAGTGAAATGTATGCACATACCTCTGGTCACCCAAGTTATCTAGAACAGGGTGGGTGGGTGGAGAGTGGTTGTCTGTTGGGTGTTCATTGTATGTCCATAATCTTGGTATGTGTGGGGCTCTCCATAACTGCTTTTCAGCAAAGAATGTCTCTAGAAATAGGTGCTTCTCAAGTGTATTTGTTGCATAGTGGGGAGAGCACTGTGCCTACCCAAACCCACCACGGTCAACAGGAAGAGCACACATCCAAAGCCAACCTGAATGAGAATTTGCCCAAAGCAAGTGGTCAGTAGGTGGCGCTCTTGCCAATGCAACTAAGAGCATTGGCATAATACAAAAGGCCATGGCAGTGTGTGTGCGTGCAACCATTGTGGCATATGAAGAGTGGCATTTGGTATGAGGCGGAGGATGCAGCATCCTGAAGCCTTCAGATTCCATGGTGAACAGGTTTCTAGTGAGTATGGGTATGAAATGATGAAGGGGGGATGCCTGATAAAGTGGGAAGGGGAGAGTCTTGACCAGCATTTGCAGTGGTCAGGACATCAGTGCTCTGTATAGCTCTTTACCCTTCCCCAGAAGAATGTAAGAGGAGCCCTGTAGGATCAGACCAAAAGTTGCTCTAGTCCAATGTTCTGTTTCCCACAGTGGCCAGTTAGATGCCTCTGGGAAGCTCAGGAGTGGGACATGCAGCCATGTAGCCCTCTCCCACCTTTGCTTCCCAGCAAGAGGTATTCAGGATACTGCCTGTGAACCTGGACGTAGCAGATAGCCATCTTGATGACCGGTAGCCAATGATAGACCTGTTCTTGAATTCACCCAACAATCCCCTTCTAAAGCTGCCTAGGCTAGTGGCCATCATCACATCTTGGGGCAGTAAATTCCATGGATTAATTATGTGGTGTGCAAAGGATATTGGCTGAATAATTAGCCGAAGGGGAATAACATTTCTAGATTCAGCTTTAACACAGAGCATCCAGATCCCTCACTAAAGGAACATTTTAGTCTCTCTTGTGCTGTTGTGTGCCTGAGTAAACAATACAGTTTTGAAGGCTTATAAGTCTGTTTTTTAACAGTTGTTTGAGAACCATGCAAGATGGCAGATTTACATTCACATATGTACCTCCAGGTACTTTTTGCTTCCTCAGTGTACAGAAGTGCTCTATAGGAAGTAGGTGATCCCATCTAACAATCATACCATGGATGTTGTCAATTCCAGGCAGGGGGGTAGCTGTAATTGAGCGGATGGGTTCAAAGAACCCGGGCCCCCCACAACCACCGCTCTCTATTTTCTTCATTATCTCCCTCACTCTGAGGGGCTGGCAGGGAGAGGGGTGAACACGGAGGAGAGGTCTATCAATGGCTACTAGTCGGAGGGCTGTGGGCCACCTCCAGCCTCAAGGGCAGGGTGCCTCTGAGTACCAGTTGCAGGGGAGTAATGGCAGGAGAGAGGGCATGCCCTCAACTCCTGCCTGTGGCTTCCAGTGGCATCTGGTGGGCCACTGTGCGAAACAGGATGCTGGACTAGATGGGCCTTGGGCCTGATCCAGCAGGGCTGTTCTTCTGTTCTTATGACTCCCTCTCCCCTAGCTATGCCCCTGATTCCAGGCTAGGAGTGTGTGGCCATCTCTGCAATGGGAAGAGCCCCGCAATCAGAGGCCAAGGGACTTGGGTAGAGTGACAGTAACAGCATCAAAGCTTCACGGGTGATAATTAAGGCAATTTTTCAAATAACTTCTAAAGGTTCCCATCATTTCAATTAAATATATAATGCTTTTAAAGCTGCAATCCTAGGCACACTTACCAGGGATTAAGTCCAACTGAACACAGTGGGACTTCATTCCAAGTAAAAACAGCACAGGATTGCGTTGTAAGGGTCTGAAACGTGCAGCCTCCTCCTATGCATGCTTTCTCAGGAGGAAGTCCTTGAATTGCAGCCTTGGTGGTGGTGGTGAATCTGATTGCATTGATTTATAATATGTTAACCGGTCACTTCAAAATGATTATCTGTCCCAAATCCAGATGGGGTTGTCTAAAATCAGAATATATACATGCATCAAAGTGCAATTGAAGGGACTGAAAGACAGTAAGATCACAGCCAGGCCTTCCACCCACCAGACCTCATGCAGATCAAAACACAGAATACAGACCACAGAACGGCATGGGCAGAATACAGGGGTGAGTGCTGTGTTACCACAACCCTCCTCTCCATCCATAAACCTCCTTGCTTCTTTTGTTTTGAAAGAACACTCAGACTTATTGCACTAACACATCCACCCTGACATGAAACACAATTTTTAAATTCTGAGTGCCTACACCTGAAGAAGAGCGGTGTGTAACGTAACTGTTTACATTTTCAGCATTCTCACTCTGATCAAGTGGCACAATAAAGTAGCATCACTTCATATACCCTCCATTTCTTGTTGTAGAGAACAGACTGAGTTTGACCATGCAAATAAGCAAGCTAAGCCATGGCAAGGGTAGAGGTGGGGGAAGCAAAAAAACACTCCCCTTTCACATGTTATGACCTCTTGAGTGACCTTTTGGTGACCTTCAACAGAGGGTCAGTTAAAAAAAACTCTACTTTTTTGCTTCAAGGTTTTCTCTTTGGTCAGTTAGGAATGCTGATTGCTCTCTAATCCTTTTAATCTAGACAGCTTACCTATTTGCCTGAATTGTGGAATGATTCCTTCCTTCTTTAGTGTTCTGCTCTCTTTCTTATATTTTGAATATATTTTACAACATTTCAGTAAAGAAAAATTACAGTTGTCCCATCAGTGGGCAGCTTTCAGACTTAGTCATGTTCCATTGACATTAATGCAGTTTAAATTAGTAATGAACAACTTGCCTCACTGATGTCAGTGGTGCTTTGTCATGACTAACTAGTCTGAATGCTACCCTGTACATGGTACTTAACAGAGCAACATAAGCAAATGGCCGATCTCTGGGCTGAGGAGCTTACACTCGGTGGCTGACGTGATGCACAGAGTGCTGTGGGTGGTTGTGCCCCTCCAACGCTGCTGTGGGCATCTCTAAAACAACGCTGTTGCTGAGGTGCAAGAACACTCTTGTGCTAATATGTAAACATGTGCTAGCATGTTTGCATGATGCTGTGACCATGGCAGTAATGGCTGTAGCATCGTGCAATACGCAGTGTTGTTTTAAATATCTGCAGTAGCACGGGCTACACAGTGTGCCAGCCACTGTGTTTAGAGGGCGGGATGGAAGGGCACTTAATATCTCCTCTGTGAATATAAATTGATCATATATTTGTAAATATCCATCCATAACCGAAGATTATAAAGTGAATTAGCATTTTGACTGCATCTCTAGTTCCAGTGCTCAACAAAAGACTTCATTCTAGAAAATATTTTGTTTCCTTTCCTTTTCTAAATGCTACAGAGAACCGATCTTTTATTTGCTATCAAGCTCTCAGTTTCATTTGAGAGAGAGAGAGAGAGAGAGACTTCTGATTCGAGCTGTGGAGGAAAGCTTTTGAGCTACACAGGACTCGGAGGAGATTCAGTGGATGAGCTCTGTTCACAAGCACAGCAGGATGGATTGCTGTGCTTCCAGTCAGGGAGGAAACTTGCATCAGATTGGTTAGCAGTCCTTCTGGGCTTTAAGCCTTCCTCATGTATGTGTATGGCTTGGCTCACTTGTTTGGATCACCTGGCGTTAATCTGCTCTACTGGTACTTGCCACCTGCTTATGACACACCATGGTCCATGATGTTGTATATGTTAATCTTGGGGGGAAGGGTACTGGGGTGCATTATTCTGACTTGAGGTGCATAGAAGGATTTGGATGTCTCTCTGCTCCTGTCGATTCTGTGAATCTGCCAGCATCACTCCGTCATTCACTCATGCTGTTCGAGTCTCCTTACAAGATCTGACAGCCTCAGCTTGCCTAGCAGTATGACTAACTCTGGTCTATAGCTGGTTACCACTTGATTCACAGTTTCCCAATGCTCAGCCCCCAAACTAAATTTGAACACCAGAAGAATATGTGTCACGATTATTTATTAAATACAATTGCATCCTGCCCTTCCTGTGAACATCTCAGAGCAACATTCCAGCCTCACAACAGCCCTGCAAGGTAGACTAGACTCAGAAATTGTGATTTCCATGGGCCACCCAGTGAACTTTCTAGTGAGGTTTGAATTAAAACTGGATTTCCTCCATCCCGACCTAATCTGCTAGTTAATGAAAAAGATTCCAAGCCATGAAGAGAGAAACATGTGTGCAGAGTGCAACCACTAAGTAACTGGAGGCAGCCCACAAAGTTTTGAGATTAGGGAGCAGAGATATGGAAAGTGCTTGGTTTCAAGTTATGTCTTATCCCCAATACCTCTCTTTTTACATAGAAAAAGAAAAAAGCAGCAAGGACTACTAGTTTCATTTAGATTTCTACAACACAGAATGAAAAGTTGTACCCGTAACTCCAGTATGAGTGTTTCTTTCCCGTTCTGAGCTTGAGAAGAAAAGACGGTTGCAGCCATCAGGCATCCTGCAGCTGTAAATGAACTGAAGCGTGGAGGAGGCAGAAACAAAGGGTTCTTGTACCTTCTGCCTTTCATTATCTTGTGGTCGTGCATCTGACAAAGTAGGCTCTAGAGCACATGAAAGTTTATGCCACATTGAATTGGTTACGTATGTCTATGGTTGCACGTTGCTGCTTTCATGCAGGAATCGCAACACGGAGGCACTTGTCCATGCCTAGAAGGGTTAAAGTCAGCAGGTAGTAGGTGGGGCTGAGAGGTGTGGTTTGGATCTATCCTGGCTCCTTCTCTGCTGCGTACTTGAACCAGTCACTCCTGGAGTGGCTCTTGCATATACCTGCCTAACTTGCCTCTGACACATTCTCTGCCTTCGTTTTGCTGGGACCGCCTCACTTCCTCGCATTCTGGATTTTGCATTGCAGACAGCAACAAAATTTGCCTGACAAGCCAATGTGGAAAGACCTGTTGGAGGATCGCGGCTGCCACCAGCAACTCTAAACCCATTAGGTAACTAGACTTTAGTCTCTCTTCTCTCCATCTCTTTTTGTTCTCTTTTGGAAGACAGACTTTCTCCAATAGATGCTGAAGTTACTGTTGGGCCAGGGGTGCCATAAATATATAAACAATTTGATGATCACATATTGAGGATGACAGGTGGATAAAATTATGGAAAAAGTTTACTTTTCTTCTTCTTTCAGCCACTGGGAGACACCATTCTTCATAGTGTAACACATTTTGATAGGTACTTAAATGTCTCATTGGATGGTGCAAGTGTCAGCTTAACTTTGTGATAAGAATGCCTTCCTACAGCCCTGCTTTGAATTACTCAAGTGGATGGAATATCTTTTTGTTTATCTATAATTTTATTAGTGTTGTTTCTATCAAAATATACAAAATCAAGACCTAAGTCCCATTGCACTAAGTAAAACTTTATTCTGATTGGACTGTAAAAAGAAAATCATTAAACTTAACAGATAGATGAATATGGGTAAAGCAGATTTTGGAAAGTTGATGCAGTATAATAACAGTTGGGGTTTTTAAAAGTCTGATGTCAAAATTAGATGTTAATTGTAAACCACCCAGAGCCGTTGGATGCGGCGGTATAGAAATGCAATAAATAAATAAAGTCGTGCAATTTATTTTATTTATATTATTCAATTGCACCCTTCATTCAAAATACTCAGGCACTGTAGAAAAAAATTTATATATATATATATATATATAAACCCCTCAGACCTCAAAATACACAGGCAAGCGCTGAAAAGCACAGCGGAAATTCTACAGGAAGATGGTACAAGGAGCTGATAAAAAAATCAAAAGTAGATTTCTCACATTTCAAACTCTGCAAAGATCTGGGTGACGTGTTTGATCTGGATATCAAAAGATACAGTCCTCATACATTGAAATTAATCTCATTTTGAAATCATATCTTTCTAAGGTGGAAAAACAGGACAAGTTGTGTTTATCCTGTTTTTCCACATTAGAAAGATATGTTTCCAAAACATGACTAATTCTCTCAGACAAACAAAAGAAAAATAATAACCTGAAAAGAAAATTATAAAGTTTAAAAATTAATTTTCTCATTATTCTGTGGAAAATCAGGATTTAAAAAAGCAGATCAGTTAGGGTGTAAATCCAAATTAATTGCAGACATTTGTTTTTAACAAGTGCCTTTTTAAAGTTTTGCAGAATATAGGAGATGAAGGGACAGAATGAGGTCATGTTGAAATTGGCTTGTTTCTGTTTAATAAAAAAGTATCTGAGTTACATTTCAGCTGGGAGGGGGTTGTTTTTAAACAAGCGCCAGTTGCCTTGATTTAATTCCTTGGCATTATAAATGTGAGGCTGATGGAGAGATCTTACTTTCTTTATATTATGCAAGGTAATGGGAAATTCTTGCCTCTTCAAGGTAATCCATCTCAAGATGCAGAATGTGTTGGCTGTTAGGAACATAGGAACATAGGAAACTGCCATATACTGAGTCAGACCATTGGTCTGTCTAGCTCAGTATTGTCTTCACAGACTGGCAGCGGCTTCTCCAAGGTTGCAGGCAGGAATCTCTCTCAGCTCTATCTTGGAGAAACCAGGGAGGGAACCTGGAACCTTCTGCTCTTCCCAGAGTGGCTTCATCCCCTGAGGGGAATATCTTGCAGTGCTCACACATCAAGTCTCCCATTCATATGCAACCAGGGCAGACCCTGCTTAGCTATGGGGACAAGTCATGCTTGCTACCACAAGACCAGCTCTCCTCTCCATGCTCAGCCTTCTGTTGTGACAAAAAGAAGCTGTGCTGTGGGTGGTTGGATTGCCCTTGGGATGGTCCAATGCCCCCATTAAAAAAACAGACACGCACCCTGATCATGGGAAAGAAAACCCTGCTAGAAACAGGTTCCTGAAGAGAGAACTACTGGACACAGGGTAGGTCACAGTGGCGGGGAGAACTGATCCAACCATAGGATAATGTATTTATAACCCGTGATTTGCCCTAGAAGAACCTCAGGGCTACTTCACACATTGTGCTTTTGGTATACACCTAAGATTTGCAAGGGTAGACCAAACGTGTTAAGTGTTAATGTGACTAACAGGTGTTAGAAAGCATGTATGTCTGGGAGCCAGGGTTGGCTGTGGCTCTCTATTGAATGTGCATGTGGCGGCAAACCTGGGTTTGCTGTTGTATAATGTGGGGAATGACCCTCAAGTATGTGCACCAGGCCCTTCTTCATAGGCACAGCGTGTGCATAGCCTTCTCCTGCTCCCACCATTTTCTAGATTAGAGACAATGGTTTGTGAAACCTTCATTCTTTTCTGTGGAACACCAGCTCCATAAAGGAGACACTGTGGACGAGGGGGCGTTGAGCAGATGTGAAATGTGAGAGGGGTATCCTCTTGTGTTTTAAGACAAGGACAACCCAGCTCAGTGACAGATGACTGGGTTAGAGTGCTGCCAGCATTGGTTGCCTCTGCAGCACCCACAAATGAAGTTAGGTACAGTCCACTTCTGCTCACTCTAACTACTATATTCTAGCACAGCCCCCATTAACATGGGGCTTGCACAGGAGAAATTCCCAGTGAACTGTACCCACTGGTCAAATGTGTTTGTGTCCTACTCTGTTGCCCTCTGTGGAGCCTGAAACCTGCCCCCTGAAGCAGCTGCCTCTTTGTGCCATATGGCAGGGCTGTTTTTGAACAAGGGCAGCTGTGCTATAGTCTGAGGGTTGCCCATATGCTCGATTTTAAAAGCATGCCTGCAAAATGTTTTATACATTCAGTATGAACGCAACCACTGTATGGTTGCAAATGCATACAGTATGCAGGTATACTTGCCAGGGAAGTGGGATTGGCCATAATGCCTAATTATTTTGCATTCAGCTGGCGGCCTCGAACACTGGGTTGCTGCCATATCATATGTGAAGCAACCCCCAAAGTAGGCCTATTGGATAAGGATTGACCTTGGATAATGGCCTACCTTCCCCCTCCGCCCTCTCACTCATACTCTTCCCACTTTTTGTACTTCAGCTTTTAACACGGGAAACCACGTGCTGATTTTTTCTGGCACAAAGATGAATTTCCATGCTAGAGAAAGGCTGCATTTTGTAATAACGTGTAGTGATAATTACATCTAACGTTTTATTAGTACATTTCAAGTGTCCAAACTGCTTTACACACATTATATCAATTATTATTTTTTATCACGGAGCAGGCCAATGGTATGATTCCCTTCTTGCCGATCCGGGGGTGTCTACGGTATGTGTTTGTGTGTGCAGAGGCTGAGGGAATAATGGCTTGCCGAAGGCCACCTGGCTCCCACCATAACCAGGGCCTCCTGGTTCACTGCTTGCTCTCTTAAGCTCATGCTCAAGAATGGCTCCAGGGCTCAGGAGACCTTCAGTAAACTGCCCTCCATGGGCCACCTCCTACCTGGCTGGGCATTGAGTCACTCTAACCCACCACCACATGAAGGATCTGGTCACAAGGGTCTCAGGGGTCTGAAGTGGGCCCTTCCAAGGGCCCTGAGCTCAGCAGCTGCCCAGCCAATATTGGCATGTTACACCAGCTCCCTTCCAAATACGTGAAGGGTGGCACAAATGTGTTTTTGGAAACAGATACTTGTAGTAGGGATGCATACTTTGTGTGTCAGATGTCCAATATGTACACCCATGGCAAAACACACATTCAGGATACCCTTCATGTACCAGAAACTGTGTGCCATTTTTGTAGCCAGGAGATTAATCTCTACCTGAGAAGAAGTAATATATAAAGTTACTCCTTCTAAACCCTCTTCTGGAAGTTAGGAAGGCTTCCCCGTTAATTAGTCTTTCTGGTGGGCCACTGTGTGAAACAGGACGCTGGACTAGATGGGCCTTCGCCCTGATCCAGCAGGGATGTTCTTATGACGACTCCCTAGCACAGCTGGCAAGTAGAGTCTGTCTGTCTGTCTTTCACACACACACACACACACACACACACACACACACACACACACACACTGTTCTCACGTGCAACCAAGACTGGTCTTGGCTGCGTGTGAGAACCATTGGCAGCATGCAGCTGCCGGTAGCATCTTGGCAGCATACCCGCCAAATAGGCCCACAAGTACACCCTTAACCCGGACTAAATGATTGTATGTTGGCACCAAGCGACGCTGACATTGGAGCAGCTTCCCAGCCAGTGTGCAGTGCATTATGGGATTACCAGGGACTGGGACAATGTGTCCCAATGCCCACACCTCTGTGCTGCCGGGGGAAGTAGTGGAACATCTGGGCATGCGATCCGTGCGCCCTGACCCAAACCCGGCAGCCAGATCATCTGCAGAGAAGGCAAGCTAGCTTCGGCTGCTTTCCCTGCTGCCAAACCTGAAGCCTTCTCACACAATTGTGAGAAAGGGCTCACAGAGTCTCTGATAACTTTCAGGTTGCCACATTACTTGTTAGACAAAGAGGTCATTCATACAATCAAAAACTCTGTTCTTCCTGGGTTTGGGAGCTGTATGTATTTTTGGTTGTGTGGAAAGCAAAGTAGGAGAAAAACCTGGATAGAAGTGATTGTGTGGAAGCAAGGTAGGAGAAAAACCTGGGTAGCTTTTCCTCCTACCTGGCTTCCACACAACCAAAAATTGGGAGCACACACAACACCCAAACCTGGGTAGAATACGGTTGATTGGGTGAATGACTTCAAAGAGTCTTGTGGCACCTTAAAAGGTGCTGAAAAGCGATGAAATGTATTGTAACAGTCTACCAAAGCTTATGCTACAATTAGTTTGTTAGTCTTTAAAATGTCACAAAGCTCTTTGCTGTCTTTGTTATAAATTTAGAAATTAATCCTCTGACTTTTGCTTTCAGTCGACATTGACTAGTTGACTTCTAAGGAAGCTAAACTTTCACAATTTTATTTACACTTACCTAAGAGGTAGTCCTATTTAATTCAATAGGTCTTAACTTCCAAGTAAATGAGTTTAGGATTGTCCCCCTCAATGAGTAGGTGAAGAAAGTACAGAGCTGGACACGATTCTGGGATACCTAGCTCAGCATTCTGTCCCTGCTACCGATTCATTGTGTAGCTTTGGGCAAATCACACTTTCTGAACCTTCTACAAACTGGGAATAATGGTCTTAAAAGCTTATTTTGAGGACAAACATAAGAAAACTGATGAAGCACTTTGCAAATTAAAAAAGCTGCAGTCACAGTCATTCTTTGGTTCTATTTTTCCGATACCAACCTAAGTTTAGTAATAACAACAACAATACAGTGGCTGACATCTTGGCTGATGAAGCGCTTGCATATGATCAAAGTTGTGCTGGTGCAAGAAGATCACATAGTTGCACCAAAACAAAACCCCAGGCATGTGTGCAATTGCAGAAAAGTTTCATTTAAAATAAATGAGATGTGCCGTTTCAGACTGTTGTGAAAGTGCATGCATTCTTGTGGTAGTACAACACTAGTCTGGAATGCAAGCCAGTGCAACAACTTTGTGCAGCACAATGTCCTTTTGCAAGTGCTTTGTTAAGAATACCACGATGACATATTTATATACCGCTCTTCAACCAAAGTTCTCAAAGCGGTTTTCATAGAAAAACAAATAATACATAAATAAGATGGTCCCCTGTTCCCAAAGGGTTCACAATCCAAAAAAGAAACATAAGGCAGATACCAGCAACTGTCACTGGAGGGATTCTGCTGTGCTGCGGGTGGATAGGGCCAGTTGTTCTCCCCCTGCTAAATAAAGATAATCACCTCTAAGGTGCCTCTTTGCTCATTTAGCAGGGGGGAAACCACCTAATGGCGCAGCGGGGAAATGCTTGACTAACAAGCAGAAGGTTGCCGGTTTGAATCCCCGCTGGTACTATATCAGGCAGCAGCGATATAGGAAGATGCTGAAAGGCATCATCTCAGACTGTGTGGGAGGTGGCAATGGTAAACCCCTCCTGTATTCTACCAAAAGAAAACCACAGGGCTCTGTGGGTGCCAGGAGTCGAAATTGGCTTGCTGGCACACTTTACCAGTCAGTGCATTTAAAGTGTTCAAAGAGCTTCACATACCTGTCTTCAAGAGATGCTTATAACAGATGTATTAAGTGGCCGGTATTTCAGATGGGATGGGGGCTGAGGCTGAGAGTAATACATTGCTTGCCTAAGGCCACCTAAATACTACTACTATTTATATACCGCTTCTCAACAAAGTTTACAAAGTGGTTTACATAGAAAAATAAAGAATAAATAAAGAAGATGGCTCCCTGTCCCCAAAGGGCTCACTATCTTAAAAAAGAAATTGAAAGTAAACACCAACAACAGCCACTGGAGGGTTGTTGTGCTGGGGTTGGATAGGGCCAGTTGCTCTCCCCCTACTAAACATAAGAGAATCACCATTCTGAAAGGTGCCTCTTTGCTCCTAGTGAGTTTATGGCTGAAGTGAGATTTCCTAAGCTCACACTCCTAGCCATTACACCACATCGGCACAGTATTATTCCGTACATTAAGGCCAACTATATGTGAACCAGGAGATCCATGATTAGTCTACTGACTTCTTTTTACTTTAATGTAATCAGTGATGGGGCAGTACACACTTGTAGTGGTGTGAGGAGAAGAAGGCTTAACTCTTTCCCCTTGGGCCAATTTTCTTGCCAAAACTGGGCGGCCCGGCTCCTGATGAGGGAAAGATATCCATTCTGAACATAACTTCCCCATTGGGGGGCAGAAGACATGTGTGCACCAAATGTCTTCCTAGAACCTCTTTGTTTGCAAAATCTTGCAGCTAAAAATAAAGTTTTTTCTTGTCAGGCTAATTATCCTGGCTAGAGTAACAAATAAAATTTCATTTTTAAATATTTTGAAAAGAAAAGCACTGACAACATCAGAATGGGGTATCCGCAAACAGTGGTGATGTGTGCCCACACCATTGTGAGTGCCTAAATAAACTGCCAACAGTCTAGTGCAAGAGTGCTCTTTCACAAATATTTAAATTATATAAATATTTAAATTAAATATGATTGCACTTTTGTAATTCTACTTACATTATTTTCAATGTGCACAGACCACTGGTGCTTTTTTTAGGCACTTGCAGAGGCTCAGCCCCTCTGTGTTTTACTGCGCCACATGTCAGCCACTAAAAAATGATCAGTACCGTTGGAATATGTTTCATTCCATATATAATAAAGACAAATCTGCTTTTTTATAAATGTTGTCATTGCCATTCTGTACTGTCAGGTTATAACAAAAAACCTTGGTCATGCAATATTCCATGTTCTGGGTGGCCACTCAGTAAAAGAGAAGTATTCTTCTCCCTGCTATTGATGGGCTAAATTTGGAGACAGATACATATAAACCTGGTGGCCATCTTCTTTTGGCCCAGCACATATTTCAAAGGTTTTACTGGATATGGTGATACTTATTCTTTATACTTATTACTGAAAATGTGTATATACTGCTTTTCAACAAAACCAGTCCTCAAAGCAGTTTATTTATTTATTTATTTATTTTATTTCTATACTGCCCTTCCAAAAATGTCTCAGAGTAATTTACATTAAAATAAAAACAATTAAGATCAGTTAACAGTTAAAATCAAAAACTATAAAAACAATATAAACCCAATTAACAATTAAAACATTTAAAACAATTTCAAAACCCTGGAAAACCAGGCCAAATACTCATAGTTTTAAAACCCTGTTTACCTAGCAAAAGGGATGAAAAAATGATTTCCTGTTCCCGATGGGCTCACAAATCTAAAGAAGAACACAAAGGAGATATGTTAATACTAATGAGGTGATCATCATGCTAAAATGGATTGGCAGGAATTTCACCTAGGAACTACTCAGTAGAGATCAGCAAGTCATGCAGGGGGAATGACAAACCCACAATGCAGATGCTTCAGCACCTGCCAAAGTCTGCACAGGTCCATTTAGTCCACATCCTCAACAGGTCAACTGAACCACAGGAAAGTCTCTCAGATTAGATGGCCTTTACCTGTATTGCACCACAGTTGTACATTGTGTTATGCAGAGGAACATAACAAAAGGACAGACTCCTGTCCCAAGGAGTTTACATTCTGGTGGTGGTGGTGGTAGTAGTAGCAGCAGCAGCAGTGGGGCAACCACAGAGGGAAGAGAGAGGAAAGAGCAAACAAGAGATACAAACCCAGCTAAACATACAGCTTTATTTCAGTTGAGGATGAGAATTATTCTTTTTTTGTTGATTCATCAAATCATGTTTATCCCTCATCCTGCACCACCAAGGCTCACAGTGGCTTACGAAATCATGATAAAGCAATAAATCAACACAAAATCCCTTGCAGCAGCAGCAGCAGCAGCACGAAAACACAAAAAAAACCGGAGGCAGCAAATATGCAAAACTTTACTCAGCTGCCATATAAAGTGCATGGAAACAAAGCAGTCTTCACAGTCTGCCTGAATTAACTAAGAAAAGGGGAGAGCTAATGCTCCCTGGATAAAGAATTCCACAAGGCACTGCTACAGAGTAGACCTGATCATGTGCTCCCGCCTTCTGCACCTCACAATAACAACAACGACAACAAATATTTATATACAACTTTTCAATAAATGTTTCCAAAGCAGGTTACATAGAGAAGTAACAAATAAATAAGATGGATCCCTGTCCCCAAAGGACTCACAATCTAGAAATTGCCTCACAAGGTAAAGGGGACATGCAAAAACAGCCTTCCCTGCTGACCTCAACCTATGGGCTGGTTCCTGTGGAAAGAGACAGTCCTATTGATGATTATGGTTAGAGGTGAAGGAAGCACATGGAGTCCATGATTTTCCTCCCGTGGCCGCATGGTGAAGGGATTTGCGCCACCTAACTCCGTAAAATATGGCCATATAATAATCCTCTTAAAAGTTTGTTGTGTTTTTTTTAAAGGGGATGCTATACTCATGTACCACGTCCTGGGAGCATGCCTGTAATCTGCACTCCCATTCTGATGTACTCGGAAGCTCCACATGCCCCACCTGATGGGCCTCCTCACCTTTCCAGTCACAGAAAGAATCTGTCCACCTTCACAGTGTTTAGACAAACAATGCAAGTGTGGACAGTGGGTGGGTGGAACTTCTTAGCATGCCAGTGCAAGAAGGGCTTGCAGGTGTCCTCACAGGACACAAGTACATTGTCCCCTTTGTTGAAGGGTGACCAGACCCTGTCTTTGAAGGCTCCAAAGAGTATTCGTAAGTGATCTGAGTACATGCTGAAACTGTCATGTGGCTAGTTTGCTCTGCAGTAGCAGAGGGGAGGGGCAGAATGTGAAACTGTGCGCACTCAGACCCATAGACGGGAAATGATCTGAATGTGCATGACACAGCAATTTTGCAAAAGCTACAAAAAGCTAGGACTAGTCAGTGCCTTGGACAGGAAACCGCCTAAAGCCCCTATTACACACCTTGGTTTTCATGATGGAAGAAAGGCAGGTTATAAATGAAATGCAATAAATATCTCGCCAATCAAAACTGGTTGGGTGATCTAATCAATACTGCATAGTCATGAAAATGCACTCTGGATGCTGTAACGTCCCCTTTGCCCATAAGATTAATTTTCAACAAAGAACTGTGCACTGTAATTTATTTAGAAGTAAGTCCCATTGGGTTAAGTCGGGCTTACTCCCAAGTAAGTGTACACAGAAACCCAACTCTAATTTCCACGACTGACCTAAAACATTTGGTGCCCCATGTGCAAAATACAAACGGCAGCCCCTCCTTCGTTCACTAAAAAATGTGGGCCAGATATTTGATTCTAAACAGCAGCTGAGATGGTACATTTTTCTTTTTCTTTTGATGACTGCCAAGTTTTCTCTAACTAGAAAACTGAACTCAAAAACAATGTCCTTCTCTCATTTCATGGTGTAGGAAAATATTAACTCAGGGCAGCCACAGTAAATAAAGGTGGACATATTTTTACGTACCCATGAGGACTCTTTTTCTTCACTGAGCTAAATATTCTTCTAGAATGTCTGTAAAATGAAACATATTTCTTGTTTATTAATGTTTAGATTATCTTGCATTTGTGCATATGAAGTATGAGATTTCTCCTCGACAGTTCGTTTGATTTTTGTTAACTTTCTCCTAAGCATTGCTTAACTGGATTTCTTTTTCATTTCACACATTATTTTGCTCTACCTTTTATATATATTTAATAAGTTATCCATTGTAAGATACTAAAAATGCTAATCATTTTTAAAAGTTAACATGGGGTACAGTCCACCAGGATGTTATTTGAGCAGCTCCCATTCATTTTAGCAGATCTGGAAGTGGAAAACTTCCTGTTGGAATGTGTTCCTTAAGTCAGACCCATCTTCTTCGCCTTCTGCCACTCAGAATGTCACCCAAAATTCACATCCTGATGATGTGTTTAGAAAACCAAAGAAACTCCATGTTTGCCCAGAATTCCTCATTCTAATTTATAATCCCAGCCCAGCTCAAGGGACATCACGGCCTCTCATGATTGGCATCATTATCTCTCTCCAGCTAAAATGTATCTATGAAACTTGCTAAGACAGCTAAGGTTCCCACTGTCAGAAAACAGGATATAACCAAATAAGGAGTAATCACCCGATGAACAATTAATCATTCGCATGCGTACTAGATACTTAGACCACCATTTTATTGCCACGTATACTGTGTCTAGGGTGTCAGCATCATTAGATTGTCTGTATAAATGTAAGATGCACCTGTAACCAAACTGTAATCGGTTTGAGAGCGTGAGCCTATTGATTACCTATTGCTGACTGCAGAAGCAATAAACCTCAATTAATAATTCCCAATCCTTGTGTCTGACTGATTGGCTAAGCGGACCCAGGAACGAGCCCCATCCACATCACTGAGCCAACCACATAACCTTATCTCATAGTAAAACCATCTCTGCTAATTCTGTACCACCCAAGATCTTTTCTGGTGAACCACATATTCACACACATGCACACACTATGTACTGTAGAATCAACTAACTAAAGAGTAGTTGTGTACCTTTATGCACTGCTGCCCTCGTCTCCCATTGTTAGTTCTTCCTCACTTTTGAGATGGAGAACGGTCTATTGGGCCTAAAGGCTGCATGCTAGAGGATGCAGCCAAAACAGTGAATCTTGGCCCTCATCTTCAAGCATTCCCCAAATACATGACTCTGTTAATATTAAAGGGCCATCAGCTGTCATTGATTTCTAAAATGTTGGCTGCAGAATACCAAATACGTTGGTTGTAGAAAAACCAGCCAAAAAGAGCCTTCTGTTTTCTGGTAGGAAGACATGCAAGAGGCAAGAATGAGGACAGAAGCGTCTCTTATTTTTATATATATATATATAAATTTAATGTATTTCTATCCTGGATTTTGAGTGCCATATTCGAAAGCCAGTAATAGAAAACATTCTCATGAATGGGTTATTTGTTAACATTTTTAACAAATGTTAAAAGCAAACAGCAATTAAAACATAAAAGGGTGTAGCACACACACATTATAATTTTATAATTTAACATTATAACATTATAATTTAGCTACTAATATTTGTGTGTGTGTGTGTGTGTGTGTGTGTGTGTGTGTGTGTGTGTGTGTGTAGGTAGGTAGCTAGATAGACACTCTCTCTCTCTCCCTCCAGCTTTCATTTAATCATAGCCAGGGACATAGTCTGTTGGATCCCCCAAGAAAGGTGTTTCACAGGCACAGCAATACCACTGAAAAGCCCTATCTCTGGTTCCTGCCATATGAGTCATGGATAATGGTGGGTCAGAGAACACGGCTTATAAAAAGAACTTAAGGCCCAGGCAGATTCATATAATAATCCATGGGCTATATTAAGAGGGAGTGCTTCAAACCGGAATCTCAAGTTTTTCATTCTTCCTCATTGGCAATATTTTCTACTTTTAATTGCTCTTGTGAAAGTATAGAAGCTTTATCTTATATTTTGCTGAAGTATATCTTATATATTCTTCCACAAAGTATCTACAGGTGGTTTTAGCTTTCAGTTAGAGACTGTTAAGAATTCCTACAGCTGCAGTTCAAAGTGTTTCATTCAAACACATTATTAGGAATATGACTAATATTTATATACCGCTTTTCAACAAAAAGTTCCCAAAGTGGTTTACATAGATATTACTAAATAAATGAAATAAAATGGCTCCCTGTCCCCAAAGGGCTCAGAATCTGAAAATAAGACAGCCACCAGCAACAGCCACTGGAGGGATGCTTTGCTGGGGATGCATAGGGACATAATTCAATTAGGTTTGTAAACATTGTTAAAATAACTGATTAGTGTAAGGCTTTTAAGAGCTTAATTAATATAAGAAAATTGTATGTTACAAGATCTTCAGCATTTTTTGTTTTAAGATCTTGAATGAAGGGAATGCTATATCTTTTAAGTGTGATACTGTACCTGTTTAATAAGCAACCACTCATCATAAGATGGTTTATAAAAAATCTGTTTGCTTGTTGTCAACCCTAATTTAATTGAGAAAGATAAATCTTAATTCATCATTCAAACTTTAGTCAGTTTCACCGATTGCAAAATACACTAATTTTATAAAAAGAACTTTTTGTTTAATACTACAGCAGTAGCAAGTGCAGTCTGACAGTGGCGAGAAATGAGAAAGGTGAGGGTAACAACAAGGCATAAATGTGAGCAAAAGCAGTTGCAGTACTTTGTTGGAAGGACTGTACTTACTGTACAGTGAAGTACTTATTAATTTGTGGTTAAGTAACACCATCAGTTAAGAGATTGGGGTTTTGTTTTGTTTTTAATTTAATGGTTTTTGACATTTTGTATTTTACGTACATCTTTCCCCGTTTCCCCCCACCCTCCTCAAGCCCAAGCCTGACCTTCCCTCCCCTAGCCAGCCTTTGCGCGCTGCGCTGGCTGCGCGGAGGTGGGGAAAGAAAGGAGAGATGGGGGGGAAGAGAGAGAAGAAGGAGGGGAGCAGCAGGGGAGGGAGAGAAGAAGAGAAGGAGATATACAATATTGCTCCAATAGATGTAGGTCCATCAGAAGGGGTGTTTGGGGTTTTTTGTTTGTGTGTTTTAATTATTCTAAGAATAGTTCAGTAAAGTTATCCCATATTTCTGACCATTTATCCAGTTTATTTACTTTTATGAGGGCTCATTTTTCATGTGCCACTAACTCGAGCCAGTCATGCACCCATTCATCACTCCTAGGAGGAGTGGGAGATTTCCATCACCACAGTATTAATCTCTTGGCTACCAGTAAGCTTCTCCATAGCCATTGTTTAGGACCTGATTTTAGTCCCCACTCAGCTTTTTATTTATTTATTTATTCATTTGATTTCTATACCGCCCTTCCAAAAATGGCTCAGGGTGGTTTACACAGAGAAATAATAAATAAATAAGATGGATCCCTGTCCCCAAAGGGCTCACAATCTTTAAAAAAAACACACGATAGACACCAGCAACAGTCACTGGAAGTACTGTACTGGGGGTGGAAAGGGCCAGTTACTCTCCCCCAGCTAAATAAAGAGAATCACCACATTAAAAGGTGCCTCTTTGCCAAGTTAGCAGGGGTTAGCAGTTGGGATATACCCCAGTACTGCATTTAGATACTTCAGTGCAAGGGATGAATCCGTCACTAAATTAATATGCGTAATAACCTCCCTCCAGAATCCTTGCACTATAGGGCAATCCCAGAACATATGCGTTAAGTTGGCATGGGGATTATTGCATCTCCAGCAATTACTATTTGAGGGTTACGGTTAGATTGGTTTTGAGGGTTTTGAGGTGGGGAGAGAGAGGGAGCTGGCACCACGTACCCATTCAAGGAGAGAGTTCCAGGTATACTCGCAGCCAAGAACAGGCACAAGAGAGCCCTCAGCTTTTGGATGACTGAAGGCGGTTATATTTTTCTTTCCGTACCTGTAACTCTTTAGAATGATGTTCGTCAACTGCTTTGGGAACTTTTGTTGAAAAGTGGTATATAAATATTAGTCATATTCATATGACCCCCTTCAATAAATTGATTACATTTATTCATATAAGAAAGGAGAGCCTTCAATTTATATTTGTATAGCCCTATCTATCTATCTATCCAGGGGCGTAACTATAATAGGGCAAGGGGAGACAGTTGTCTGGGGGCCCACTGCTTTGGGGGGCCCCCCCAGAGGCAAGTCACATGACTGACTCCCCCAGCCGTGCACCTGCCCGGGCTTCTTTCAGTTGTATTCATCCTCCAAAATTGATGTGAGTGTTAAGACCTGGAGCTACCAGAACAGCATGTCTTTCTTTAGTACCATTAAATGACTTGCATCGTCCACAATTTACAAAACTTTTGAGCTGAGCTTCAGTGGGGTGGGGGGCCCATTTTAAAATCTTGTCTCTGGGCCCACTCCAACCTTGCTACGCCCCTGTATCTATCTATCTATCTATCTATCTATCTATCTATCTATGCCTTCACTTTATATTAACAACTCAAAGTACTTCAAGGGTACTTTCCATTGTTAGTTTTGTAGTGTATTATTTTAAGCTGCTGTTATCATTCAATATCCCTTTAAAGATGTTGATTAACCACACCAGGCTTCTTAAAAAAGTATAAACCATTTAGAATGCAAAGGTTTATTACATTTGTCCATATTTAACAATACATTTTCCATGCAATGACCTTAAAAGGCCTGGGGTTCCCTAATCTACATTAGACTACAAACATTATTTATTTGTACACAGAGGTGTAGCAAGGTTGGAGTGGGCCCAGAGACAAGATTTTAAAATGCCCCCTCCCTCACTGAAGCTCAGCGCATGAAGTAAAGAAATTATTTTTTTTAAGGTTTTGTAAATTGTGGACGATGCAAGTCATTTAATGGTACTAGAGAAAGACATGCTGCTCTGGTAGCTCCAGGTCTTAACATTTTGGAGGATGAATACAACTGAAGGAAGCCCGGATAGGTGCGCAGCTGGGGGGGTCAGTCATGTGACTTGCCTCTGGGGGCCTCCCCAAGGCAGGGGGCCCCCAGACAACTGTCTACCCTTGCCCTATTAGAGTTATGCCCCTGTTTGTACATTTAAAAGTGGGGCTTCCCCCAAAGAATTCTGGAGTTGTAGTTTGTTGAAGATGTTTAGCATTCCGATATCTTAGTTTCTATCAGAGAACTACAATTCCCAGGACTCTCAGGAGAGTGGGAATTAATAGTTAAACCAGTGTCTGTGTTTAGTTATATGTCCTAATGGAAAGTTCTGGCCAACTTAAGGAGATCTGAAACACGTTTTTTGTTGACAAACTTTTTATTGTTTAATAAATACACAGTTGTTATTTAGTAGTTCCCCCCACTCCACCTTCGATATAATGCTTTTGTTTGGATGCTATGTGGTTGTGGAAGAGTTGTGGGCACCCATTGGCTAGTGACATCAGAAGTGACAAATTACGCCTTCCATCCTGCCTTTCTCTCTCTTTTTAAACAGTTAATAGATAATCTTCATCTTCTCTAGAGGCTGTAAGTCGAAAACGTGTATAGTTATCCACGCAAAGAATTCAATCCAATTAAAGATACCATCAAGACTATTTTTTCTTAATCGCTACTTTGATATTAATTTGAACTCGGCATTTAGTGGCTACATATTGGGTTTAGTTGCATTTATAATGTATGTGCCTTTTAGATGTTTGTTACCTTCCCATCCTGAAGGCTCAGAGCAAGTAATTATACTTTTAAAATAGCCAGCTGCTGCATGAATGAAATAATATTTTGTGATGACAGATTTCTTTCTCTTTACCTGTTTAAATGTTTAACATGCTCCATCATAGCAGATGGAGGCAAGTAGGGATACTTCGAACAGCACCCAGTAAAATGATGCCCCTGCCATTGGTGCTGATTCTAAATTGCAATCTGCAAACTAAAGCTTTTACCATAGAGTAGTAGTCTCAAGTCCTAGGTTTGCCAGGACATTTTAAATTGTTTTGGCAACTGGACTGTTTTGCAACTGCAATTGCAGTTGGGAAGAAGCAGCAACAGCAGCCCCAGTGCTTGCACTCCCACTCTGCCACAACCCCAAATAGTTCCTTCCTGATTGCTCTGTCCTCTCAGCACAGTCACACTCAGCCATACGGTGTGGGTGGGCGGTGGCGCAGCATGGCCAACCGTGACATATAAGGGAGGATTTGAGGGCCCCAGGGGGTGTGGGGGACTGGAAGTCTGGTCCAAAGGGTGTCTCTGGGAAGATGCTCCGGTTAAGACTTGGGTAGGCCCTTAATGGTCCACCTTAAGTGGCGCAGCAGGGAAATGCTTGACTGACAAGCAGAAGGTTGCTGGTTCGAATCCCTTCTGGTACTATATCAGGCAGCAGTGATATAGGAAAATGCTGAAAGGCATCATCTCATACTGCGCGGGAGGAGGCAATGGTAAACGCCTCCTGTATTCTACCAAAGCCAACCACAGGGCTCTGTGGGTGCCAGGAGTTGAAATCGACTTGAGGCACACCTTTTACCTAGGCCCTTAATGGTGGTGGCAAGAATTTCCATAACGATGGAAGAGCCACCAAGAAAGGCACTCTAGAGTCTTCAACACCTAGGCTAATCTTAGAGGTCACAATAGGAGATAGGGGAGGATATGGGGAATTTTATTATTCCATAACTCAAAGGTTCTTGGCAGGTTGCAACATATTTGAAACAGATAAACTCCCAAAGTAGAACACTTGAAATGCTGCAATAAGAACTCAGAGAATACAAGATCTAAATAGCCCAACTAAGCTGGCCCTAATCACATCTTTTGTAGGATTTCTTCACTCTTAAATGGAGAAAAATTATGAATATTATAACCCATGCTGAACCTTAAAGTGATAAACTTTAAATAAATGATGTGACCAAAACTATTTAATATTTATTTAATGACCTGCTAAGTATTGTACAGCTCTCAAAGAAAAACATACCCAACTTACACAGTTATTACTTTATTCATGTTCAGACATTCAGTGACTATAATCAAGAGTATTTTCCCATCAGCCTGCTCCACGGTACAGTTCACTTCTGCTAAATCCATCATGTGAACATTACCCACAAGCACAAATTGCCCCTGTAAATGTCAGTCTCCCTTTGGAAGATTTGCGACTACATGTGCAACTGTCACCAGAGGTGGAGGACTTGTGTGTGATTTGCACATCAGGAGCAAATTGCAGTCCTCCCAAACTAGAAAAATCAGTATCCAATCACAGCCATTGATTTTAAATTGGCTTCTACATAATAACGGGGTCCCACATAGAAGAGAGAGACGCAGGTGCACATTTGAAGCAGTTTCGCAGAAGTCTTATAGCAGTTCTTGCTTCAGTCAGTTTGTGACACTGGCATAAAACCTATATTGGCCAGAATACTAATTTGCATTACAACTACCTTTTTTCTGCTTTATCTTCCCCATTAACAAAGATGTTAGTCACCTAATGGCGCAGCTGGGAAATGACTTGATTAGCAAGCCAGAGGTTGCTGGTTTAAATCCCCGCTGGTATGTTTCCCAGACTATGGAAAACACTTATATTGGGCAGCAGTGATATAGGAAGATGCTGAAAGGCATCATCTCATACTGCGCGGGAGGAGGCAATGGTAAACCCCTCCTGTATTCTACCAAAGACAACCACAGGGCTCTGAGGTTGCCAGGAGTCGACACCGACTCAACGGCACACTTACCTTTGCCTTACGCAAACAGCATGAGAGACACTCAAAGGCAATTTAAGCCTTGCATGTAAAAACACTCTTAAGAGTTTTATCCTGCATACCTTGTAGTAGTAATTCCCAGCTGACTCAATCATGCAATCTAAGAAAATTGGCTAACCACTTTTTATAGCCCAACTGGAAGATAAAAGATGAGTTATCCCTTCATTGGCTTGTCTAGGTGAGTCAAAGAGTATTCTACAAAAGGATGAATAAAGCTCCTGTGTGTGCACCTGGCTTTCTTCTATGCAGTCTGGAATGGTTACCAGTCTTTTTTTCCCTTTTCTTTTTTAAACAATTGAGGTCTAAGTTAGGGTGACTTCACAAATGACTGAAACATTTCTTTACACACACTGTATCTTCAGTCTGTGTACCGTGTACACATGATAGCTGATCTGTACGCGTTAATTATTCACACATTTCCATTCAATGTGCATATAGCAGTACATAATCCATACTCTACATTTATTAGGGGTCCAATCCCCAGGTCAACTTTTTAAAAGAACACATGTATAGTCATTCACATGGGGATAGGCAGACGTGCACACCTGTATGTGTATATACAGTGGAATGGATAGCCCTATGTTGTGTTGAATCCAGTATCTTTTTATGTTTTGTTGCTTAGAAGTTTGTCACAGTAGGGATCCTGTAGAGTGTGTGTGTATGGGGGTTGAATCAGAGGAAAAGGTAGGGAAAGGAGGAGAAAATGGGCCCCTATTTTGTTTATGAACAAACTTTTAGTTAAATCTACATAAGATTTATTTGTCTTTGTGAGGGAAGCAGTTAATAGGGATGTGCCTGAACCGCAGTTTGAAGCGCGGTTCAAGCACTTTGAGGGGAATTAGAAAGGGAACTTTAAGAAAATGGAGAACAGGTGCTTTCCTTCTTTCTGCTGCCCCTTCCTGCTGGGGTGACGTGTGTCCCAAAAAGCCCCATGCGCCATCAGCATGCACATGGCTTACTCCTGAAATCCAGGCTGTTCAGTCGACATAAGATTTAGCTATAAAACACCCTATAGTTCTACAAGTAAGTGGCACCAAAAATTCTCCATCCAACATTGACAGATGTGCTTGTTTCTGAAGAAGCCATATGAGCAACCTGCTGTCTGGAGTCTGGGGATCTGACTGTCATAAGAATGTTCGGCATATTCGCTTCTTCTTCTTCTTCTTCTTCTTCTTATTATTATTATTATTATTATTAAAAGTGTTTTGGGGACTCAGGGAAGATTAAAACATTCACGGGTCCAAGACATTTTACTCTTCCAAGTGGTTGCACCATACATACATTCCAAGTGGTTGCACCATACATACACTCCAGTTTCTATTTGTTGATGCTCATGCCTGGTAACCGCCCAGAGTCTTTGGATGGGGCAGTCTAGAAATGTAATAAATAAATCACAGTCCCTATTTTGTCTCTCTCTCTTGCCTTTTGGGGAGATGTTGAGGTCATTTTAAAAAATGCATTACAGGTTTTCAGATTTCAGCTAAGGATTTAGTGGAAGGCAGATGCATCTTGTCTCTTATGGAAAGTTGTGCTGTCTAGTCGGTGTCGACTCCTGACAACCACAGAGCCATGTGGTTTTCTTTGGTAGAATACAGGAGGGGTTTACCATTAACATCTCCTGCACAGTATGAGATTATGCCTTTCAGCATCTTCCTATATTGCTGCTGCCCAATATAGGTGTTTCCCATAGTCTGGGAAACATACCAGCGGGGATTTGAACTGGCAACCTCTTGCTCTCTAGGCAAGTTATTTGTGTACAAGCATATAAATGTAAGTGCATGGCCATAACATGCTTCCCTTTTATCCTACCACCACCCAACTACCTATGCAGATAGTAAATGCTGCTGAACTTGTTTGAATTTCAACTTTTATGTAATAAGTAGAACCAGATCTATTGTGGGACTAAGCATTCCACTAAAAATTCTTCAGTTTCAAAAACAGCACTGATTCGGTCAGTTTACTAACATACCCTTCTTTAGAAACCAGCACAGGACTAATGATGAATACAGCAGGCAGGGACAAGCCTTCATGTGTAATGAGGGGGTGCATACTCCTTGGTTTCAAATGTTACATGTAAACAAAAGAGTACCCCTGCTTTCTCTGTGAAATGTTGGAGAATATGGCTATGCAATCCAAGAGATCCCCCCTGGGCTCCTTCACAATGTTGCAGAGGATGCTGGGGCCCAACTCTCAGATTGTGTGTGGTCCAAAAGCTGGGATCCAGCATCCTTGGAAACACTGCAAATTATTTATGCCATGAACTGTTCATTTGGCTTGTTAAGAAATAAACACACTTTCATCCCTGTCAAATATTAGACATCCTCATTTTAAAAAATGAATGTCTTTGTTTTTAAGAGGATTTTTCTCCCCTGCATCTAAAAACATTTCTGTGGGAGCAGTTGGGCTGTCCCTGAGCACATGGGCTGGAGGCTATCCACACAACTAGTTTAGCATGCTCCTTGTTCTATTTAGCCTTTGAAAGGTAGTCCTATAAGTCTAATGTCAAAGATGCATTTGGCTATAGTCCATATTAAATGGATTGGCAGGGAAGTTACCATGTGTATTGCCTTCAACCTTTCACAGGTGGAAATGGGTAAGTGCTTGTAACACCTCTGTGATATCTGGAATTGCAGCCTAAGCCTGTTCATCTCCCTCTGCCCACTACTGAACTGTTACACATTGCTGGATGTTCTCCTCCACTGTATGATGTATTCACTTATTCTGCAATAGCCTGTCTGCACTGATTTAGAAGACAAGAGGGTGTTGTCTAACTTGAAGACATTTCTAACTTGGTTTTCTAACTTGAAGACATTTTTGTTCTACAATATTATCAACAATTCAAAAGACATTTCAGCAAGGGCAATGTGTGAAATGGGAGGCTATCCACAACATGGCACCTTTCAGTGTTCATAGGTATGTATTTACATGTATCTCTATATATAATTTTCTAAGAAGTACACGTGGCTAATCTTGTGTGTGGCAGCTCTCGCGAGAGTTCGCAAGCAGAAGCATCTGATTGGGCAGTGGGAATTCCATATGCAGATAGGGAGGAGGAGCCTGTGAGAGCAGAAGCACCATGGTGATTCGGCAGTAGGGATTCCATATGCAGATAGAGAGGAGGAGCCTGTGATTGTTAAGGCCAGTTGGAATGCAACTGTTACTCGTCGGAAGATGTTCTTGATTATAGAGGAAAGGAATCTATATATAAAAGGATAGTGGGCTTGGGTCTGCAAAGAGAGAGGACATGAGGAAAGAAAGAGCCCCTTCAGGAGAGAGAGGGTGCCATTGTGTAAATTAGATGAAGAAACAAGATGAACAAGATCTGTTAATGCAGGGAGAGGAGTGAGAAAAAGAAAAAAGGGAGGGGAAGAAAGACAGAGGGGAAGAGCAACTGGAAGAGAGAGAAAAAAGGGAGGAGAAGAGAGAAAGGAAGGGTGAGGGACAGACCTGAGCCTGTCAGTGGCCTGAGGGGGAATGAGTGGTCATGGCAGCAACGGCAGCAAGGAAGGGCCCAGTTAACCACTGCTGCTGTTAGTGGCTACTAAGGCCATTGGCGCAGGCAGGCAGGGTACGGGCCTGGGCCTGTCCGCAGCCTGAGGGGAACAAGCGGCCATGGCTGTGGCAGCAACAAGGAAGGCCCCAGTCAATGACTGCTGCTGCTGCTCCTGTGTGGGGAGCAGGAGCGGGGCTCAGATGAGGGTGGGGAGATCTCTGGGGATAGGGGGCTGCAACTTGGCCAACTAGTGCGCAGATGCTGTGTATGGGTTAAGCTAGTTATGACTTATTTCTTATTATTAAGAATGGCTGACATCCTAACAGTGCACTTACACAACAAAGTTGTTTAGCACAAGATGATCACGTAGGTGTGCTAAAAATTAGGGATTTTTAGAACTGTGCTCTTGCACAAAAGTCCTCTATAAAATATATGAGGCATGCCACAGATTATGCAACTGTTGCACAAGTGCAAACATGCTTGCATTAGTGCAACACTAGTCTGGAACTCAAGAGTAAGCACACCATTAGGATGTCAGCTCATATCTATATACCGCTTTTCAACAGCAACAAGTTCACAAGCTTTTTCTATAGTAAAAGGAATGAGAAGATGGTTTCCTGTCCCAAAAGAACTTGCAGTCTAAAAAGAAACACAAAAGCGACACCAGCAACACAGCCACTGGAAGGCACACAATGCTGGGTTGAATAGGGACAGTTGTCAAGCCACCTTTTACATATAGAGAACCACCACTTTAAAAGTTTTCTCCATGCCCAGGTTAGCAGATATATGTATTTTTAAAATACATTCTCCAATTTACTTTGTAGAGATCCTGGGGAGGGAGCTGAACCTTGAGGTATGTCAGCCTAGAAATTAATCTTCAAAATATTTGAACAAGGCATCATTGAAAAACCGAGACAGTGAATTACCAATAATGGGTACCAGAAAGTCAGGACTGTCCCTGATCAGGGACAATGGGCAATTAAAACAACAACAACAACTTCTTCCCCTGCAAAAAACCATAGGATCCGGGGATGGTGGTGGTGTTAGGTTAAAGAAATCATCCTTTTGCCCATTTCTTTTGTGGGTTGGGTAGTAGGTAGCACCCACTCAACCCACTTTGGTATCCTTAGGATCTCCCTATGGGGAACAATGGGGTGATTTGAGTTCCCCATTGTTCCCTTTGGGCGAAACTGAAGCAGAGTATGACTGCACGCATTTTGCAACCCTGCCTTGAAAAACAACACTGCAGAACAGAAGCACACATGGTCCCGTCCAACACATAACAACACATTTTGCCAAACACAGTCCAAAAATGGCTAAAAAAAGAATAAGTGACCCAGAATCCACTGCTATCCACAGTGCCTGTGCTGCAGTAACATCATTGGCACAAGTTGCTCTCTCACACATAATTAATACTCCGTCTTTACTTAAAATGGCTGCCACAGCACAGCCTTAGCAGCCAGCAAGCATAGCCATAAGCTCAACCACAGCAGTGTCTTCAGCCACATTTTGACTGAGTGAGTACACCTTGCAATGCAGATTGCAGAACAGACTAGAGCAGTGAGTGAAGCACAAGTTACTCTCAAGGCCAGACATGGAGCTTATCACAGCAATCATCAAGAAATATTACACACAGACACACACACATACCTGAGCTGCCTCTGTCAGTTTCTCACCACAACACTATCTCACAAAAAGACCAAACTACAACTCAAGGAAGGAAGGCAGACACCCAAGTCCTGCCTTTGTCAATCTGAGATCCAGCAAAACCAGATAGTTATAGCAGCAATAGGTAGCACATCATATACTCAGTGCTGAGAAAGAAAACCACAAAATTAAACCTTCCTTGATTCCTTCCTCCTTTCCTGATATAAGGGCTCTTTCTGCCTCCCAGTCCCTTTGAATACATTTTGAAATGTCTTCCTTTTTTGTTCCCCCTTCGTCAATCTGATATCCAGCAAAACAGTTATAACAGCAATAGCACAGTATATACTCAGTGCTGAGAAAACAAAACAAAATCAAACCTTCCTCCTTCCTTTCTTCCTCCTGTTCTGATGTATGCTCTTCTTCATAAGGGCTATCTCTCTGCCTTCCAGTCCCTTTGAATTCATTTTTAAATTCCCTCCAAAATTATCCCCCCGCTCCCTTCTCCCTCCCCCAACCCAATGGGGGCACAGTTCATGACAACACTTGATTTGAATGACAACAAGACAACCAAGAAGCAAGGAGATCTCAAGCCAATCAGAAGCCAGTGCCAGAAAACCAATCAGCAAGGGGGGAAAGCCCTCTCCAAAATGGCCACATAAATAGCTTAAATAAGTTCATGCCAAATTGGGGCTGATTCAATTCAACCTCAAACTAGCCCCTTCATTTAAGGGGCAATTTGGTTTGTGGTCGAATCCATGAATTGTCTCCAATTTGGCATGAAACGATTCACGTGCTAATCGAATTGCACATCCCTAGATCTTACTGTGAGAAGGATGCCTGGATGCTGTGCAACAAAAGAGCAACAACTGTTACAAACTAATCATCTGGGGAAATCCACAATTAGGAAAACATCAAAACACTCAAAATCTGTGAAACATAAGAATACTAGGGAGGGAAAATTCCAAATGTAAGTTTCCTTACAAACACAAGTACGATTGCCTATTCTGACTGGAGTTTCTGATTTAATATTCCTGTATATTCCCCCCCACACCCCTCACTATTTTCCCCAATAGCAAGGCATTCAAATCTTCAGGACTACATTCAGCAGTCACCTGGAGATTAATGCCAATTACGGAAACTCCAAGCCAGCCTTTGACGATTGGCAACCTTAATTGCAACAGCTTGCATTTCCTCCTTGTCATTTAATTGTTTGTTTATTTGTGTCTTTTATTTATAAAATTTAGTCTGCTTCTCTCCCACGCTGCCTTGCCTCCCCGTGGTGGCCGCAGCTGACAATTAAAAACATCCAAATAAAACTATGCAAATATATAGAATGAAGCTTCAGCTTTGTTAAAGAAAAGCACCCAAACTAAAAGACTGATGTATCAGCAGAGGAAAAGCTGGGAGAGAGGCTCACTCTTTTCCAGCTAACCATTTTACCAGCCTACTCTGCTCCTACGGGGATCTAGATTGTGGGCTGGTTCCCACAATCAGATGTAAGTTGGAAGAACTCCCAGCTAGGATTTCAAATCAGTGCACACTCCTGAAAATGGATCTTGTGGGTGGGAGAAAGCTAGTCAGCAAATTAGAAGTAATTGTGTGGCAATCCTGGCCAACTGGCACAGGCAGAAGACCTCCACCCCACATCAGCCAACCAACCAGCCAGGATCAGCTTTTCCTCCACTCATACAATCCTCCCTACTGAGGACTGCATACATCAATATATCTGGCATTGGGAGGCAGGCTTGGACTCTAGCACCCTTCTTCTAAGAAATAAACGACCACCTATTTGATTTCTTTTTCCTCCCTGTTCCGAAACAAGTACATGATTTTACATGCTTCAAGCACACCCAAGTGTTTTAGAAAATAATCACTACCTGGGTTCCAATAAGTAAATCCTTCTAGCCATGTACTTTCTGGATAAATACATAATGGTTCTGACAGAGACATTTGTGTAGTCCTGTCCGTGGAATGGAAGAGTAGGAGGCGGGTCTCATGATCAGTGAGACCCGCTTGTGCGGGGAGAGCGGGCTAAGCCCGCTCTCCCCACACGCAATCCCAGCGGGAGCCCTGGGCAGCCGGATCGGCCGCCCACACGATTGCAGGCTCTGTGACGGAGCCGGCTGGGGCTGGGGAGCTCGGGGGGTGCACAGCCCCTGGAAGCTGCAGTATGCCCTGCGCGAGCACGCAGGGCATACTGGGGAGACCCCCGGAGCCGGGAGGCGGCTTTTCACCTCCCCTCTGGGGGTCTCCTCGTGAGTAGCTGCACCGCGGAGCCGCACCACAGCTACTCATGATCGGAAAGCCCAGGTTTGCAGAGCGCTCGCTCCGCAAACCCGGGCTAAGGGGAGGACTAAAAAAGCGGGCTAGCCGCTTGTAAGCCACCGGGCTCGCCTGCAAGCCCGGTGGTTTACACGATTAGCCAAAATCGGGCTAGGCTCTCCTAGCCCGATTTTGGCTGATCGTGAGAATAGCCCCTAGATCTGAGTACAGTTTGACAACTATGATGGATTGTTTGCCATTATGGGAAACTTAGGTTAGTGAAGGAAAATGCCTCAACTTTATACATGAAACACAAGAGGTTCATAATGCAAAAATGAGCAATGCAGAAATGTGGTAAGCCATTTCCCCTGAGATCCAACAGAATATCTTGCTAAAGAATTTTATCCATTCCAGAGTATACATTTTTCCTCCCATCCAGGAGGCTTTACACACATGGCTTTTACTTCGAATCTCCTCCAGAATGGAGTGTGCCTGTCCACATATTAGCTGCATTTACCCCGAAGTCCCTGCGGGCTATCGGAGACCAGTACATACATGATTCTGTTTCCCCCCAAATCAAGGCTGTGCATTCTCGCTTAGCCCAAAGTATGTCTAGCTTTAAAAAAATCCTCTAGTTTCAGCAGCTTTTGAAAACAACAACAACCCAGAACTTCTGTTATGCGTCATCACTTCTCCCTTGATGTGTGGAGTGGCCATGCCAGCAATTTGGCTTTTCAAAACTCAATGAAGGGGAATTTACAAAGACTTTAGATAAGCATCGTGGATGTAACCTGAGCCTTTTTGTCTGAGCTGATTCCATTAGCCTGCAATTTTCTTCATAACAGAGAGAAAGCTCTGATTTCTGCTTTAAACTTCCCTGCCTCTTAAATTGTCCGGGGTGTGTGTGTGGGGTGGGAAGATGAGGTGATGAAGGCAATCACTCACAAAGGGAAGGGTTAAGCATTCTGCTGTTTGATCCAGCTTTTGGCAACTTGTCATGCTGTTCTTCTGTTCCTCCGTCGCTTAAACTAACAACAAAAAAGCTCTCTTGCCTCCTCCTCTCTGTGATGTGATTTATGATTGGTTGGAGGAAAAACCTAGAGCAAGCCAGTGGGAATGCACAGGAGAAAGATCTGCCAGGGATTGCGGAGAGGAGCCGACCCTATGTGAACTGTCCATTTAATCCCCTGAATTAGATATCTTATGAATCTGCTGCGAAGCAGATTCGCTCTTCAGATACCCCGTGGCATGAAGGCATGTGTGAATAACTCCCAGGAAATATATTTTCACATTCAGCACATATAAATCTGGATATTTTATTACCTCACAATATCATACTCCCTAAGAACTTAGAACTTCAGATTTTAGTGCACACTAATAACATTTGTGAAATACAGTTCCCAAAAAAGGCATAGTACAATACAGTACTATCCAAATATCTACACAACACATGCATATAGATTTCATTTCAGTGTGTTTATTATATATAACAGTTACCAAAACAAAACACATAAAAAGACAATTCAAACTAACCTCAAAGCAAATCAGCTTCACACATGTCCATCTGAAACGACGAGAAGCACAGTCTTTAAACACTGCACAATGGGGGCCCATGTTTCATTCATTTTTTAAAAAGATACTCAAAATTTTAAATATGTAGTTGTTTAATAATTCCGAGAGTCCTCCATATTTTATCTAACAATTAATTCCAGGCTTGAATAAGTTTCCCAATATCTAGCAAACACGGAATGTGCCATAACTAGAGAGTTTAAAGCTATACCATGCAATGTAGGTAGAACTACTTCTGGAATATAATTAAGTAAATATAAAATAGGATCCATTAGTATTTTTATATTTTTTAAAAATAAAATTGGCTGACATGATAAGGAAAATTACTCAAAGTAGTCCCACTGAAATTAAAAGGACAAATTAGGCCTTGTCCTTTTAATCTCAGTGGGACTACTTGAGTAATTTTCCTCATCATGTCAGCCATTATTTGAGTAACATGGCTCCAAATCCCAGGTGCCAGTTCACCATGTTGTCTGAAAATATAAGCATGGCACTGAGTTAGGTGATGGAAAGATGTAATCAGGAGGAAGAGTGAGCAAGCAAGCTGGGGATGGGTTGCTCCCATCTCCTCCTGGTCATGTCAGTTCATTGCCTGCCTGAGCCAGATGGACATGATAGGGGGGCGTGAGCAAGCAAGGTAGGGACAAGCAAGGTAAGCAAGTCAAGCAAGTCCTCCTCCCACATGGAACAAAGGATGTTGCTGAGGGTGAGCAGCAAGTCCACCTCCTAGGGAGCAGAGAGTAGCCTGACTCCTAAATGTTTGGGCTGGCTCCTAGAGCTAAAGAAAAATTGTCAAAGCCTGCCCTGGAGTAACAGTTTTCCAAAACTGATACCAATTCAGTTATCATTACTTTCCGCCAAAGAACCCTGGGAATTGTAGTGTGATTAGAATTCCCTGTGAACAATCTGTAGAACTCACAGAAGTACGGTTTCTAGTCTCACAGGGAAAGGGAATGACTATTAAACTAGTTTTAGGCCGGAATCCTGCAACTATGCACGCTTGCTTGGAATTAAACTCCAGTGAATGAACACAGTGGGTGTGTTCCATGATCAAAAAGAGCACTGCCTAGTGGAAAATCCCAGTTGCCAAGCCACACGTGATCCCATGGAGTGTGTTGTAAGAACTCGAGATTTTTTCCACTGATTCCAGATCTGCTGCCACCTGACATTTAACCAGGAACATTAAACTTGGCTGGTTGATCCTCATTAAATGTCAGTTGTTTGCAGCATCAAACTGGGATCAATGAAAATGTCTGGGTATGCACAATGCACTCCATCAGCGCATGCACAGCTTAGTTACTGAAATTTTACAGTAACCTGCGCTCTTTTTTATCATGAGAACAGCCCAGTGAAACTTTTCTGAGTAAACATACATGGAATCAGAATGCATGTTACGGTGCATGTAATGTTATGCCCATCCCATTTCTCTGATTCTTGAGGCAGCACTGCTCAGATTCTGGCTTTCTTTGGAGGAGATGTCACTGGAGGGTTATGGTGCCTTTGTAATGCTTGGTTTGTTAACAAATATACAAACAGAGCATGAGATTAAGTTGCATGGCTGTGAATTTCTATAAGCAACAACAGTTCCCCTGCAATCCACAAAGCCTTCTGGCTCTCTACTTTTCCCCTGCCAGAGAAATCTCCTGGATATTTCCCATTAAGGAAGCATCCTAGATCATTAAAGGATGTTCCTTCTTTTGTCAGATACCAGATTACAACCAGGCACTGCCTCAGGGCAATGACAGGCCCATTCACAATAATTAATCTCCATTCTCCTAACTATAGATCCATAAAATAGACCTTTATATTCTGGTAATTAGTTACAGGTCCTGTATATGCTAGCAAAGAACAGCACAAAAAACTGCTGGTATGTTTCTTCAGAACCAGTATGCTATAGCAACGCTTGCAGATCAAAGACTATGGACAGCTTGTATATAATTTGAAAGCAAACTCTATTGTGGCTCCTGTTTATACTTCTGAGGATGCTACATTTGGGCAGGATTTGGAGCAGGCAATTATACCCTTGGAGGACTTTGGCAATATTCTGCTTCTCCTCTGCCTGTTCTATTTATATTTATTTATTTATCATATTTTTATATCACCTGATATATACATCTCTAGGCAGTGCACAAAATTTAAAACAATATTTAAAAGTCAACACAGATTAAAATACACAAGACACAATAAAAACAATAGCATAAAACAGTTATTAAAACAAATTATTAAAATTAATTCTAATTAAAAGCCTGCAAGAACAGGTGAGTCTTGAGTGTCTTCCTGAAAACAAACAGAGAAGGAGATGCTCTTATTTCCACTGGGAGCATATTCCAAAGCCTTGGGGCAGTCACAGAGAAAGCCCAGTCTTGGGTTGCCACCAAACGAGCCAGTGGCAACTATAACCAGACTTCTCCAGAAGATCATAACTGTCAGCAGGGTTCATGACAAAGGAGGTGCTCTCTTAAATACCCTGGACCAAGGCCATTAAGGGTTTTATAGGTAATAACCAGAACTTTGTATTTTACTCTGAAACATATCGGCATCCAGTGCAGTTCTTTCAAAACCGATGTTATGTGGTCCCTTCGTGTTGTCCCAGAGATTAATTTGGCTGCTGCATTCTGTACCAATTGAAGCTTCCGGACTGCGTACAAAGGCAGCCTCACATAT
Source organism: Hemicordylus capensis (assembly GCF_027244095.1). NCBI lineage: Eukaryota > Metazoa > Chordata > Lepidosauria > Squamata > Cordylidae > Hemicordylus > Hemicordylus capensis. The sequence continues at coordinate 41,842,073 of NC_069662.1, forward strand.
AGTGCATTACAGCAGTCAAGCTGCAGGTTACCACTGTTGGTAACAGTGTATGCCTTCACAAATGGACGTTAACTGATGTATCAGCTGAAGCTGATAAAATATATTTCTGGCCACTGCCTCAACCTGAGAAACCAGAGAGAGCTTTGGGTCCAGGAACATTCCCAAGCTACATACCTGATCTTTCAGGAGGAGAACCCCATCCAGAACAGGGAGATCTAAACCATGTCTTGGACCTTAACCCCACAGAGTCAGTACTCCCATCTTATTTGGATTCAACTTCAGTTTGTTATCCCTCATCCAGCCCATTACCGCCTCCAGGCAGGCATTTAGGGAAGATATGCCATTTCCTGATGAGGTCAACATGGAGAAATAGATCTGGAAATAGATCTGTTCTGTTCTGTCTTCTTCCACTGAGGGAGCCAGAAGGAAGGTGTCATAGCCCAGTGCCTGTCATAGCCCCTGCTCACAGTAGCAACTGAGTCAGACACTGAGATGGACCAGCAGTCCATCATGACACCTGAAAGAGCCCCAGGGCTGGGGACCCCAAGGAAGCTCCCTCAGAGCCTGGACTCCCTGGGGCAGCATCCCTGGAATCGGAACCTAAGTGAAGAATCGGAGGGCCTAAGTAGGTTCTCCTCTTGTTTGTTGTAGAATTGCATGCATTTTAGTACCTTTAGTTAATAAGTGCACATGAAGATTGGGCTGATGTACAGAGATCCAGGCTTGAGCATTCTCATACACTTATGTTTACAGCGATGGGGTGAGCAGAGTACCAGATAATCTCTGAAATAAACTTGAAGCTTCCTTTTGTGATGGGGATTTTTCTTTTTTGGGGGGTGGGGGATGTAGATCAAGTCTTGGCAGGTCAATTTCAAAAGCTAGGGCAGGGTTTGCCCTCCACCATTGCACAATTTACATAGAACAGGTGAGTGAGTCATAGCCTGGAATTCCAGTGAAAGCCATAGGCGTTCCTTGGGATGCTCCATCAACTCTGATTCCATCTATCCACCCCTCTTCTGGGATATGCAAACTGTTTGGTTGGAATCTTCAGCCCAGTGTTAACCTGGAATTCAAAGGGTGTGAGCCCAGTCTTTGTGCATAGAACAGCCATCTGTTGTTGTTGTTTTCCCTGTGTTGAACTGCATGCTTGTCTTCCTTAAAGTTAAAAAGACTTAAACTGAAAAAAATTGGGAAGAGGAGCTCAGGAATGTGGATATCTGTTTGCAAACGCTCAGATTTATAGAGCCCTTTCTCACAATCGTGTGAGGGGGCTAGCTGATGGGCAGCGAGGAAGGCTGCGAAAGCCTGCCTTCCCCCACTTCCCACTATCTCCGAGGACTGTCTGGGTTAATGGATGGTCCGCCAGCCCCCAGAAATCCCACAATGCACCACATGAGTGCATGGTGCATTATGGCGATCCCCCTGGCAAGGGACAGGAGCCTGCTCCTGTGTCAGTGCCAGCCAGTGCTGACATGCGAGCACTTAGCCTGAGTTAAGGGCATGCTTGCGCCCTTAAGCTTGGCTAACAGGGGGGCTCCCTAGGCAGTTTGTTGCCGAGGCACTGTTGGCAGCCATGCACCTCCCGGTGGTTCTCACAGGCAGCCAAGCTGGACTGCCTTAGCTCGGTCTTGGCTCTCATGAGAACAGCTTCATTTTCACGTAATTTCATTTTCATTCCATTGTCTATCCCCTCCCCATATTCTGGATGCATTTGGGGTGGTCTGGATAGGTTTGAATTACAGGATGTAAAAGTACAGAGTTTGCAGGGTGATGCTTAACAACAACAACAACAAATATTTATATATTGCTTTTCAACAAAAGTTTCCAAAGTGGTTTACATAGAGAAATAACAAATAAATAAATAAGATGGATCCCTGTCCTCGAAGGGCTCACGTTATAAAAAGAAACACAAGATAGACACCAGCAACAGTCACTGGCGGTACTGTGCTGGGGGTGGATAGGGCCAGTTACTCTCCCCCTGCTAAATAAAGAGAATCACCATGTTAAAAAGATGCCTCTTTGCCCAGTTAGCAGGGGTTTAATGCAATTGCCTCAAGTACTTGTTAATTTCAATGGGATTTGCACAGGAGGACTTCCTGCTAGATTGTGCCTAGTGGGCCACACTTGTCTTTCTCCCACCTTGTCACCCTTAATGGCTCTCAAAATCTGCCTGAATTGACTGCCTCATCTTGCCTCATGGTAGGGCTGCTGAAGCCAGTAAGTCTCCCCTCTCTGCTCTTGCCTACCCAATGCAAATATTCTTCTATTATCTGTACAACACATGACGTTGTTCTATTAATGCGAATTTGTGAGCATTCAAAAAACATGTCCCACCAGCCTCCAATTTCCCTAAGCAAGCATGTGGTAGGACATATCCAACATCAGTATGATGGTGAACAACATCACTAATGTTTACTTGATTCCCAGATCCTAAATTACATATAACATTATCATAATCATCCTTCCTTGCCACAATATTGTTAAAAGTGTTAAATTTATATAGCTACAATGGATATATTTGACTGCCAAAGCAAAATTTCCCTTGAGTAAAAGATGCAGCAAATTCCACTTTGAATTGTGACTTCCTCATCCCCATTTTTATTTAAGCCTCTTTCCTGCCTTCTGATTTTTACATGTTTAAAAGACACAACCACCTTGTGAGACAGATCAGGCTGAGGTGATGGTTTGTCCTAGGCTGCCCAGTGAAAGGCTGCTTCACAAATTACATTGTTAGATGTGCATCTAAGTTATTTTAATGTCCAAAGGTGAATGTGACAAACTGGTGTTTGAAAACCCCATGTATCACACAGGTGCTCTCATCAGATAATGGAGTTAACTGCAGATTCAATACGAACATACATTTGGTGGCAAATACGAGTTTGTTGCTGTATATGTGAAATGGACAGGTTGCATAGGGATTTGAACTTGGGTCTCCTATGTCCAAACTCAGCTCTTCAGCTACTGCACAGCCCCTTCATTTTCTGGCAGGGCTCCTTTGCTTTTAACTGCTGGATGCCAGGCAAATATTTAGCAGGCAGAGAATAGAGAAAACTTCACTTTTGGCAATTCTAAGAACAATTGGTAAATAAGAAACAATGCACTATACAAATACAAATATGATGAATATTTATATTCTGCTTTTGAAAAAAAGTAATAAAGTGCTTTACATAGATATAAATAAATATATTGCTCCCCATCACAATCTAAAAAAGAAACATTAGATAGACACCAGCAACAGCCACTGGAGGGATGCTATGATGGGGATGGATAGGAACAGTTGATCTTCCCCTGCTAATTTTTTAAAAATTTAATGTGTTATTAATGTGTTTTTATCTATTATGATTTTATCTTTTTATGAATTTTAAATGTGTTATGTTTTATTTATTTGTTTGTTTGTTTGATCTGTTTTATGTTTTGATTTGGTACACCACCTAGAGATTTTTATACTAGGCGGTGTATCCTATATAATAAAGCCCTTGCGTGTGCGCCCGTGTCTCTGGTGTCTGCATCCGTGTCTCCCTCGGCTGATCTGGGCATGCGCAGAGTGCATGCCCAGAACACGCCGAGGGAGACACGACCGCAGGCACCAGGCGGCCATGTTGGCCGGTTGGTCGCCCGGCCGCGGGGAGGCTGGAGGCGGCGCCCGCGGGACCGGCCAGGCTGCGGGGAGGGCAGAGGCGGCGGCGGCGGGACCGGCCCTGCCATGGGGAAAGCCGAGGCAGCAGCGGCGGGTCCGGCCCGGCTGCGGGGAGGGGAGAAACGGTGGCGGCGGGTCCGGCCCGACCGCAGGAAAGGGAAAGGCAGTGGCGGGATCGGACTGGCCGCGGGGAGGGGAACTGTGGCAGTGGCGGGACCGGCCCAGCCGCAGGAAAGGGAGAGGCGGTGGTGGCGGGTCCGGCCCAGCCGCCGGAAAGGAGGAGACAGCGGCAACGGGACTGGACCCGACCCGGAAGGGAGAGAAACGGCGGCGGCAGGACCGGCCTACTAGCGCCCGTTATTTTAACAGGCTTAAAAATACTAGTAAATTTAATAAAACAAACAAACAGGTTTAAACAAACAGGTTAAACAAACAAACCACTTTTAAAAGGTGCCTCTTTTGTTAGCTAGCTTTATGGAAAACTACAGATTTCCATGAGAGACATGGGTAGAGTGTCTCTGAAAGAACTGGGAATTTTCACAAATTAATATACCAACATTTATTAAGGGAGCCAAGGATGGCAAGGTTTGTGCAGAAACAATATCCATTTCCGAACAATAATAAACAGCCATAAATAAAACGATAGCTTGAAATGTCTGTAGATGTTTCACTGTTAGCCTTGTGGGAACCACGATGGCCTGTAGACACAATTAGACTCGATAAGACTCTTAACATGCCTCTTAATTTTTATTTCTGGCTTACCAGGTGTGTGTGTGTGTGTGTGTGTGTGTGTGTGTGTGTGTGTGTGTGTGAGAGAGAGAGAGAGAGAGAGAGAGAGAGAGAGAGAGAGAGAGAATTTAAGCATTTTATACTCTAAATACACAGCTTTCCTGCCACTGGAATGAGGCAAGAGTTTTGCCATCCCAGCTAAGTGGGCTGAAGATCAGATTATATAATTACTGTTATCTGCCTCGTAGAAGCCAACGATTAGAGGGTCTGTCTCTTAGAGAGGCTTTTGAAGAAAAAAGAGAATGAGCTATGTTTAAGTCTCTTTCCCTCATCACAGCAACCTCTACCATGGTGCCATTTTTAAAAAAAGGATAACCTGAAATGTCTACACTACACATATATTCCTAATTTGAACTTGTTTTCAGCATCATGGCACCCAGACAAAAGGATTCTGGAACCATTGTTCTGTTAAGGAACTAAAGATTGCTATCAAAGCATTATTGATACAAAAATATAATACCCAGGAATGTTAAGGGGAAATTTTACTTTCAGTTAGGATTTGATGGCTCCTAACAGTTGCTTCATACACTTGGTGTTGTTGTTTGGTGTACATGTAAAAATGACATTAATTATGAATGCAACAAACGTGTTTGCAAACATATTGTCAGAGAGCCAAGAATCCCTGGCAACTCCCTGTACATTTGCCAGCAATTCCAGGATGGTGCTGTAATTTGTGAAATGGACTAAAATACGTAGTGTGTCATTTGGCACAAATACAAGCCTTCCCAAACATCTCCTCTGCTGGGCCAAAAATGAGCATCCTTTCAACATTAAAAACTACAAAGAGTATTTTGACACTTTTGTAAACTAACACATTTATCATGACATAAGCTTCCATGGACTAGAGCTGATGCTTATCTTATGCTGATGATCTGATGCATTGTCAGATGCATTTGGGTTCTAGTCCAGGAAAGCTTGTGTGCCACAATAAATGTGTTAGTCTAAGTTGCCGCAAGACTCAGCTGGTTTTGTTGCAACACCTTAACCTGACTATCCCTCTGGGAGTCCTTACTTTAAATATTAAGCACCTACAAAAATCTTAAAGGAAAGGAGACCTTTTTATTGAAAGTTTGGCCATTGCTGGCTCAGCAGCTAACATGGGATCTGGACACAAGCCAAAACACAGACTTGGGGTTGTAGGTGTCTATGGTTACCTGCTAAAAGAGCATTTGGGACTACCCTGTAATCAGTAATGATTACATCCGTAATCCATGGCAGGTTCCCTGTTCTATACCCACCCTCTCCTAGGACCCAGCATCATTCACGTTTTTAAAAGTCAACTGGGAAATTATATGTAATAGGTAACAGGATAAGGCAGGAACTGCCAATGGACTGGCCCCTATGAGGAATGATTAGCATGTTAAGAATGGGCTTGCAATACTACATTCTATTGTGCAGGAATATTGTTCCTACTGTTCTAAAATAAGTTCAGAAGCTGTTGTGTAAAAATCCTGCTGGCTGTTATTGTCCAGTCAGCAGCATTAGGCCAGAGCCACATATATTCAGCTTTCTCTTCTCCCTCAGTACTGTTCATTGGCCAAATGTACTTTACTGCAAGCACAGAGCAAATAAAATCCTGCATGGATGCTACTCTGCCTGGCCTGCTGTCCTATTGAAGTCTCCAAGCAACCTTTTCATCTGGCTGTTCATCTGCCAGCTTGAAAACATGCTTAGTTATTCCATAATTAAAATAAAACAGTATTTAATATCTGTCAGTTCAGTGCATAACTTCAACATCCATTGCATGCAACTGTCCAGGTTACATCCAAGTCAAGTTTTCCATCACCCTGGACACAACCTGGTGCAGTCCATATGCAGAAAGAGGTTACCACAGCTGAATGTCTTACTGGGTGTATAAAAGATAGTGGTTGGGGAATAAATCACATCTAGCAACCTCCAAAAGCGTGTAGAATGCCTTTCCTTACCCTGCTGGAGATCCACACATAACCCATGTTTGTGCATTAAGCACAATTTCTCCACTGGCACAGCACTGCAAGCAGTTATTCTGACTTCAGATTATCCCACAATTATCTGGTTTGGATTTGTAAATATTTTAGAGGGTCACTAATAGGAAGCCAACCTTCTAATGTTCAAACAGAGCATGGGCGGAGGGGTGAAACAGCAGCAAATCAGGGGATAAAACCCACAATTCTAAGGTGGATGCAGTCAAAGGAATATTTCCAGCACAGATGGCATGTTGGTCTTTGGATTTGGAGTTCCTCCTTTATCTTCCTCCAAGGGCAGATTTTTACTCCACAAACTTGTTTATTCCATGCCTTCTTGCCTGGCCACTGCTATTTTGTGAGGGGGCAGAGAATTCTCAGTACCCTCACCAAACTAAAGAACCCATTAGTCTTTTGGGGAAGCCATGAAAATTAAACTGGTATAAAGAATCACAACTATTATTAGATTGGCTTATCTAAAACCACCAAATGAGTCCACGGCTAGGGTGCCAACTCTGACAGAAAGCTGTTACTGGAGATCTTTCCCCCAACAGCTTTTCCAGTAAATGTCACAATATCTTTCAACATATCTGGCTATTAAAAATTTCAGGATTGCTTTGAATAGTCACCTGGAGCTTTCACAGACAGCAGGCTTTTCCATGGAGTTACTGTGAGTTTGAATTTGTCTCAAAAAAAAAGGACCCCCAAAGTGGATTTTTTTAAACCCTGAACATAAATCAGGCTACGCTCTAACATGCAATGAAAAACCTGAATCATGTGTGAAGTGTTCCCCAATAGCTCGCAGGGACTTCCGGGTAAATCTGGCTGATATGTGAAAGTACACCCTCCATTCCAGAAAAGAAGCAAGCTAAAAGCCCTGTCTGGAAATGCTCCTGGAGGTTGATGTCTATGGCTGGGGACTCCAGGTCAATCCTGGAGGGTTGGCAATCCTAGGCCAAGGTGAAATCTGAACAAGTGACTTCCCAGCTTACACTTTTAGCTTCTGTGTTACAATGGTTCTTTATCACTGCTGTTGCACTTGCTCCCATAAGAAGTCCACAAGTTAGATCTCTGGTACTCCCCATTTGCAGATGAGGAACTAAAGCCAAAAAGGATGCTTTGCCCATGGCTGCTAGACATTATTTATCTATTTATTTATTTGATTTCTGTATTGCCCTTCCAAAAATGGCTCAGGGCGGTGAGAGGGTTATACCAATACATACAGAATTACAGGGAGAAAATTGGATAGAGAAACTCTTAAATGATGCCAACCAATCTATCAGAATATCCCAAATCTCCAGATGCATTTTAAACTCAAAGTTGTCCTTTAGGGGAGTAATTTTTTAAAGGGTTAAAAATTCTTGTCAAAAAAATACTCCCCTGAGAAAGAGCATAGAGCTTGAAATGCACTGAGGCTTGGGGGAGTTTCCAATAAATATTGGTTTGAGCCATTTTGGGGTTTCCCCTTTTTTGACATTTTGTCCAAACTGAGTCTATATCTGAAATGGGGTTTGGGCTCGAATACAGATCCCCTCTGCTACAGTGGCTTAAAAAGAGAAAGAGTTGATTTTGTATGTGCATTGCTGCTACCTCACAACCAATTCTCTCCTCCCCTGTCCAGGTGTTTGAGAACCCACCCACCTCGGGAGTTCTGCAATGCTCACAGCCGTCTGTGGTTCTCTTGGCAACCAGTGCTCAGAGACACCCCGTTCTTCCCCAACCCACCTAGAGCTGCAGCCTCTGCAAACCTACCAACCGCACACCAGCCCTGAGAGCGGGGGAGATTTCCCATCCCCTCTGCAGCCCACGGAACTCCAGCACCTGCCCTTAGGTGGGCCAGACACGGAGTTTTCAGCCAACCCTGGATATGAACTGCATGGCTCTTCAAGGTTAGACCTGGACAGCGAAAGCCAACTGGCCCCTGGCTCATACTCTAAGCTTCTACAGACAGCACCAGATATGGCTCACCATTATGAACCTTGGTTCAGGCCTACGCATCCTAGCAATGCTACTGATGAAGGTGGCATCAATCCATGGTGGGATCTCCATGCTGGATCCAGTTGGATGGATCTTCAGGGTGGCCTTCAGCCACCAGGCCATGCAGGTGGACTTCAGCCAGCTCTGGCTGGCTATGGCTCTTCGGAACATCAACTCTGCGGTCCACCTCACCATCTCTTGCCTTCAGCACCACATCTCATGGGCCAGGAAGGAGTCAAGTCCCTGGATTCTACTCAGGAGCCTCATTCTCTGGATCAGGCTGGGGATGGCAGTGGTAGGCCGAAGAGTTCAAGGCGTTCAGTGACCCGGAGTTCTGGGCAGGCTGCCTGCAGGTGTCCCAATTGCCAAGAGGCCGAGAGGGTGGGCCAGTGTCCTGACAACTCTAAGAAGAAGCACCTCCACAACTGTCATATCCCTGGTTGTGGCAAAGCCTACGCCAAGACATCCCATCTGAAGGCCCACCTGAGGTGGCACAGTGGTGACCGTCCCTTTGTCTGCAACTGGCTGTTCTGTGGAAAGCGCTTCACCCGCTCTGATGAGCTGCAGAGGCACCTTCAAACCCACACAGGAACCAAGAAATTTACCTGCCCTGTTTGCAACCGGGTCTTTATGAGAAGTGACCACCTTAGCAAGCACATGAAGACGCATGAAGGTGCTAAGGAGGAAGCAGACGGAGAGAGCAAAGCTGGGACAGAGCCTCCTGCCAAAGTCAAACGGGAGCCTGATGGAAGCTCTTCAAGTGCTGCTCCCCAATCCAATTGAGCCTTTCTTCTTCATTGAAGAAGTTCCCTCCCCATCTGTCCATAATGGTCACTCCTGTTCTACTGACTTGTCTTCCTTGCTCAAGGCTCTGGGGTCACCACACCCTCTAGGCCTGAACATTTCTCTGTCCTTGGAATGAGAGGTTATTTATTCTCTAGGAGGAAAGGATGACGATGTTGGAACATGTTAGGAAGGGCCAAGCCCTTGAACAGCTTTGGGGTGGATCTTCACATTGAGTGTGTGTTTGGGGTGTAAGGGAGGGATGCTTTTGAAGGATGGTTGCTGAGGTGGGTTGGGATAAGTGGAACCTTATGGGCAGATATAAATCATTTTGGGCCTTACCTGTCTCGAATGATAGGTTACTTGTCTCTACTATACACAGAGAACACACAAATGTGTTAATAGTTACGGTAGGACCTCATTCTTTAGTTTAAGCTTGTAGAGATTTATGGGTTTAGATCTAACCATCCTCTGTTCATTCTCCACCCCTTGGGTCCGCAGTTTAGTCGGCTATCATGGCATCTCTCACACCTTATTTCCATTGGTTGGGTGTCTTTTCTTGGAAAAAGCAAGGGCAGAATTGTTGGTTTGTGTCCTCTACTGTGCTACCTCACCCTGTTGGCAATACTAGTGAGATGCTAAACTTTGTCTTTAACTACAGGTGTTTTCACAAGTGACCTTAAAAGTACCTTTTTGTCTCCTTTGTGGAATTATTCTGCAGCAGTCCAATTTGTGTGGCAGGCTGATGCACCCAAAACCTCCTGTATTGTATTTTGACAGCATCATCAAAGCTAAATCACCACAGTACTCATACACAAACCATAACCATGCCATTCAATTAAAAGAAACTTCTCCTTTTCTCATCATGAATATACTCCTACATTAATTTCCTAATTGCTACTTTACAATCATAAGTTTCTTTTCTGTACAAACATGAGAGATAAATTTTCTGTACGAACATGAGAGATACTATTTTGTAGTGTAACTGGGTTTCACCTTCACTGGATTTCAACAGGAGAGCAAATGATTATCCTGTTTGTAATTCCTGCTGAAAAATTATCACCCACATCAGGCCTACTTGATGTACAGTGAGTCACTCTATGTATATTTGTGTCATTTATTTAGATTGCAGTAGGTTTTCTGTTCACAGGATCAAAATTTGGGGAATGGGATGCAGAATACACATCACTGCCAGTAGTTTCCCTTGTGCCATATGGAAGATATTCTGGTATGTGTTTTGTGCCACAGATAAAGAAATAACTTCCTTTCCCTACATCCTTGGTCCCCTTTAGCACCCACATAGCATCTGCCTCAAACTTGTTAATTAACAATGTGAACTGACATAAACTTTTGCATTAATTTGGAATTTGCAGAGTTTTAATTGTAAAGCATTTCAAAATCTTATTTCAAACAGATTTGGCAAGGGGACTTGACAGATAGCCCTAATTTGGGACGTTTTGACCAGAATTAGGAGACAGCTGTGTTAACTATTCTCAGCATAGGTAGGTCACCTACGGAGGACCCTGGTCCTTCAGAACCCCCCTGCAAATTATTGAGCCCACCTCTGGGCCTGCACCCTTTGTGTGGTGGTGACAGAGTGATGTTTCCGCTGCACCACCTCTATGCCCATAGCGTATGTGTGGTGGTGATGGAAGGATTCTCTCAAGGCCCGCCAAGGTAGGATTGGGCCCATGGAAGGTAGTTTGCTGAGGGCCCCCTGAAATATAAGCCAACCCAGACAATTATCTTGTTAAAATTATCCTCCCCAAAAGACCTTTAAATCCAAATTATTATTATTATTATTATTATTATTATTATTATTAACAACAACAACATTGACAATAAAATTCAGCCATCCCAGGTCCTTGGGAAGGACTCGATGTCTGGATAAAACAAACCAGTCAATAACAGCTGTCCGACTGTGTAAATAAAATAAATATCTTCTAATTCTAATTACCAGAATATGATGATTGAGTTTTGCTGGCATGTCTGAGTTAGGAGAACTTGCTTGAGACTCTGGTCTACACACACACACCCCCATCCTGTTTTGATTTTGTTTTGGCTTTTCAAAGCATCTTCCCACACCCCACAGTCTCAGCATTTTTCTTTCCCATTAATGACCCCACCTGGGAAGTTCAAACTTGCCGCCCTCTACACAATGAAGGTTTCACTCTCATTCAGCCTGGCCTGTGGTGCTGTCTTCCATAATGTTATTGGTGCCTCGTCCTGCCCTTTTATCCAATATGCCGTGCATATTGCTTCTACTGTTGGTGTTTGGAGGAAGCATGTTAGAGTAAAATTGCGTGGGATCTCTTGCAGCCTCATAGCAAGGAGGTGTCCAGACATGTCCAGGCCAGAAAAGGAGAGAGGAAAAGAATATTCAACAACAATTGCTTGGGAAACGCTTGTTAAAAACATAACTCAGCCCAAAGGAACAATCCTTCCAATTTTTTTTAAAGGGGAGGGGAGTACCTAATGGCTTCTCCCTTTTAATACACTCACTGTGCCCCCTAGCATAGCAACAAAGGCCTTTGCAGCATTTATGCTTTACAAGCTTGGATTGGCTTCAGCCACCAGCCATAAAACTGAATCTGAGGATGTTATGCAGACAATATAGCCTAAAAAACACTTTCTTGACACTGAGTTCTCCTGAACCCTTCTCTTCCCTTCAGGAGCTGGCAACAGATACCCAAATTCAGGGTGCTAAGGGTGGGGACAGAAGCAGAAGTAGTTGAAGTAGGTGTGTATGTGTTGAGGCTGTGCTCACTCTCTAATGAGGGAAAGAAACTCTTCATAGGCTCAGGCATCCTCTTGTTAGCCTACTTGTGCCGGGGGGGGGGCGGGGGGGAGAGAAAGAATTCATTATATGGGAGTTAATGTGTGATATATGTTTGAAGCAGAAGCCCTGACTTACATTATCTGTTGCTTCCTAGTCCTAAATATTTGTAGGCAGGCAGTGCATACTCAGCAATGAGAAAAAGGTGCAATGAACAATATTCTTTTTAGGGAATTAAAACAAACAAAAAACAACACCTAATTCCTGGCTAGAATTAAGCCCTGATCTGATTATTTATTTATTTATTGAATTCACATAATGATTTCCAGGTCATGTTTTCTAGAGATTAGTAGGACCACACTTTGGCAGTAATTTTAAATTCACAGTCCACACAGAGACTGCTTGCAGTGGCTGCTTGCTAGTCCAAACTGTGCTGCAAATGAGTAATGGTAGGCCATCCCTTCCTGCTGTTTAATGAAGCACCTCTTTCTCTCTGCTTCCTGTTTAGCATAAAAACTCCTGAGGAAGCCATCGGCTTTAAGAGCTTTTAGAGCAGGAAATGGGACAACACCCAAAGTTTTCAGGTCAAAATTTGTTCTTAGGTTCTGGCCTTCCAGTGTTTTTAGAAATCAACAATGATCCAGACTACTGTGTATGTACACATGTAGACTGATCTTCAGGATCTGGCCAAAACTACTAGCCAGTGCCTTCCAAAAAGCAGGCATGGTGCCAGTTATTACAATTGGGTGGCATTTCAACCCCTGCCTACCCCAAAGAAGAGTCGGAACTTGGAAGCCAATACATGTTGGTAGACCAACATTTCTTTCATGGGTGGGGGTGAGAAACCATCTCCCTGGAGGAAAACCTTGAGGAAGCTGGCTCGTGGCTGAATCTGCCGGGTGCAGTTCATGCAACATGGTGTCCATTGAGTGACTGCCAAATGCTGAAGACACCTGCTGCTTTCCCACACCCACTCCTCTCTCGCCCCGCCACTCTCTTCGCCTCAGGGGAAGCTCTCGCAGGCGAGGGGGAGGTGGGAACGGTTCCCAGAAGCCAGCGAAGCAGGCCGAGCCAGGATTCCAATGAGATGGCCCAATAGTGTGGGGCAGAGAAGGGTGTGTTACACCCGTCTCCTCTGCAACCTGGCCTCACTTTTTATTTTGGTACTGGAAAGTGAAACCAGAACTTCAATGATCCTGACTCACTTTTCTACACTCCAGCTGTTACTTTATCGTATATGTATGGTTTTAACTGGATGCTTAGATTACATTTCTGATATAAAACCTTCATCTTTGTGTTGGGAAATTTCCCTCAAAATTTCCCAGGCGAGAGTCTCCCCAAAGTGTTTTTAAGGGGTGGGGACAGATTGATTTTTAAACCAAGGGTTGATTGCAAAGAAAACAGGTTGTTTTCTTGCTTGTTCTCCCCTCTCCACCCCATAACCCTATTAAAAATAAAATAGGTTAGGTCTTATATTAAAATTATTGTAATTACTTCCCCACCCTAGCCCAACCATCTGTAAAGCCCTACAGCAAATAATAACAAAAACTGGATTTCCCCGCTAGCTGGTGTAGTGAAATTAAAAGCAAGGAATGTAAGGGAGGGAAGTAAATACCAAACAAGCAGGGTGAAGGGGTAATCTATTTCAGACTGGAATCTTGGATTCTAAAAGGTTTCTGTTCACAGGTGGAGACACGGTGGTGCTGATTGCCCAAGGCCCTCAATTTTCCTGAACAACCTAACCAAGTTTCTAGCCCTCAGTAATGAGCGTACTTATTACTGAGGTGCAGCTGTTGCCTTGGTATAATAGCACAGCCAGGGCTAGCCAAAGTATCCCTCCTGGCTTTAGAGACAAACATCTGGTACCATTATCCTTCTCACACACCCCACCTCCTAATCCCAGCACTTACTTTTAGAAAATTAATCCTGCCTGCCCCACAAACCTTGCTTCTCAGTCCTAAATATGTGAGGTCAGGGTGTGGTTACTTTGTGATGAGAGGAAATTAACTCTGCAGATGTTCAGAGATGCTTTTCTTACTACTTACAGGATTTGGCCCTGATACTGAAAACAGATTCTAGGGTAGAGCTCTGGCACAAATGAAGACAATTCTGTTCCCTAAGCAGCAACTGAGCCCACTATCTCTATTCCTGTTAGTTCTAGGATTCTCTATCTTCCAACTCCTGCTTTTACTTTCTGGGGTTTTGCAGGTGAGGAAGCAGCTGGAGAAGTCCTCAGTTGTTCTTGCATGCTGGCCCAGGGGCGTAGCAAGGTTGGAGGGGGCCCAGAGAGAAGATTTTTAAAATGGGCCCCTCGCTGATATACACACACAAACACACGTCACAATATATAGTGCACTCACACCCCCATTATGAATACGGTGAAAATCTAGTTCACATTGAATCTAGTTTTTTTACTCTCTGCTCCTGCCGATCTCCAAGAGACTCAACATAATTCATAGGGGGTGCAACATGGGCGGGTGGGGAGATGTGCCTCTGGGGGGCCCCTCGAGGCAGTGGGGCCCCAAGACAACTGCCTCCCCTTGCCTAATGGTAGTTACGCCCCTGTGCTGGACTGAGATCCAGGGCCCAACATCTTACAAAAGTGCACTTCTTTTTTCTCCGCGTCACTATTTGACAATAGTGCTTTATGTAAAATAATAATAGTGCTTTATGTAAAACAGTGCTTTATGGAAGGAAGGGACTGAGCTATGCTGAGAAATGTATCCAATGGAAATTCTTTCTGAATTTCATAAGTTCTTATCAAGGACAAAATTCTGATATTTTCTTCTCTCTCAGATGGTTTCTCCACATTGGAGAGCTTGGACCTCTAGAAAATATACCAACCAATTCCACACACACACACACACATTATTTAGAGTATGGTTTATGGGTTAGGGCAGTGACCTGGATTTCCATGCTTGCAAATAAAATCTCCATATGCTATGAGTATACAGTATGTAAAGTACATTGTTTACATAAAGCATCAAGTCAATTCTGTACTTGAGATGTTTAAATTAGACAGATGTGAACATGTAATATGTCAAAACTTTGATGGGGCTGAACTGTGGAATTTTATACACATATGTTAAGCCAGGCACATGAGCATGTATGCTCATGTGAGAGGTACTAGAGGTGTGCAGCGGAGAGGAATAGAGATGTGTGACTCCCTGTCATCCATTGTGATAGGGAGCAAAGACTGAGCTGAAATCTCACCCTGTCTGATTTTAAGCTCTAGTTTTTCCTATACCATTTTCAGGTTTTTCTTCACAACCATGAGGTAATGTTTTAAAACATATTCAGGTTGCAGTCTTATCCTATGCACACATTTACTATGACGTAAGCCCTGTTGAAATCAATTAGACTTATTTGTGAATAATAATGTTTAAGATTGGGCTGTCAGTCTCAGATTTTAGCATATTTAGCAGTTGCTATGGTAGCTGTGAACACCTTCCTAGCTCCTTGGTATCCTTGATTTTGCAGTGTAGTGAATTGACTGGCTCAGAAAGCAGCACAGAGAAGAGTAGCTTCTCAGTGGAGTATGGCTCAACTGCCTATGTAGGCAGTCACTGGACCTTACGTTCTTTTCCTCCCACTGGTTTCCATGGGCAGTGATGGCTCTTGGGCAAAAAGAAACTGCCGAGAAGATCCAAATGCTTATTTCTAACCAAGAAGGATTGGGAGCCTCATTAGGAAATTGCTTGAGTCCTAAACTGCACAAACAAGAGTTATGTACTTTTTTGTGTTTGGCTACTTTTTTTTCTTTTAAGATATGCATAGCAACTATTCATAGTGTTTCACACAGCTGGGTGGATCAGAATGTCCCAGATCTGATGGGGCACCTTTAGTGATGCTCTACTCATGAGCATAAAGCTGAGGGATATGTTATTTCAGAAGCGACAATATGACTTAGTGCCTTGGTAGTGGAGTGGACTGGTTTGTAGGGTCCCATTTTCTCCCCGCTCCATCAGCGCTAATGTAGAGTGGTACTAGAGATATAGAGAAGGCTGTGGCATTATTATAATAAGCTAGAAGATATTGGTTTATGTAAGGAAACGTTATTGAGGGCTAGAAGTTAAAACAAAAATGAATCTCAAGATTCAATAGTACTGCAGCAGTTGCTATGGCAACCATGAACTCCTCCCTGACCTTTTCCAGCCCAGTTTTTTTTTTTTAATGACTTGATCTGACTTGGCCAGGAGGCAGGGGGAATGGGGCGGCAGGGGGGCGGGGTGTCAGTAGAAGTATGTAGCATTAGGGAATCAAGCTGTGCCATTAAGTTATAATTAAAGGATGTTGTTTTAATGAGGGCTAGAAATTGCCTTTTAAAAAATATCAAAGCGGTTCACTCTCTGGAGTGCTAGCTATGGCAACCACTAACTCCTCCCTGACCTCTCCCCCACCCCAGGCCTTAACTTGACTGGGCCAGGGAGACAGGCTCAGTCTCCTTTGCCAAAGCTCTTTTGCCAACGCTGGGGCGCAATGCATCTGAGCCACCAAGAAGCTTTTGTTCTCAGTGAACAATCAGTTCCCAGGATCTTTTTGGCTTCTCCTGTGAATTCAGCACAGGTCTGGGAAATTCCTAGGGGGCAATTCCTTCCCAAGGAGTAGGGTGGGATTGTTCCTTGTGGAAAGCTGTAAGACCAGGACTAGCAGAGGAAATACCTGGAAGTGGATTACATTGTTCAGTAGGAAGGGATTTGGTTGTCACACTTTAAAGGGCTAGATGTCACACTTTCTTCTTCTTAAACAGTATCCTCTTCTTCCTTCATCACAACTGTGCTACCTGTACCTACCCACCCACACCCACCCCTTGATATATCAGGCTTCAACTATTTATCATAGATCCTATTTCCCAGGGACAGTCTCTATATCTTGGAATCTGTCCCTGGTAGATCACTATCCCTCTTTCTTCCTCTTGGGGGATGCCTTGTGCTTTTTTTTCTTTCCCTTTTCCTTTGCATGTGAGTTTCCAAAGTTGTAATTCTTCAGGATTCATCTTCTCCCCAGAGTCCCTAGGAATTAAATCTCCAAGTGAGTGGATTGATGCTTTGAGTCTCTAGTGCCATACCTGCCAACATGTCCCTATTTCCCCATAGGGACATGTTTGCAGGTATGTAGTGCACAGCACTAAGGCCCCGTGCAGTTCACAGTATATAGTGGGTAAAATCCATCCTTAGCAATGTGTAATAGTTGAGGGGGAGGGCTTGGGCAGTAATCCTCAGTATGAGAATTGTTTGTTACAAGCACATCCCTATTTTCATCTGAAAAATATTGGGAGGTGATTATATTATTAAATTCCTAGGGCCTGGCATTTAATAAAAACATAATGCAAAAGTAGGAGAGTAGAGCAATGAGCAACAGCAGTTTCTGGGAGTGGGGAGAATACCTTACCCCTATCATGTGTATTGCTCATAATTCAGCTAATTTACAGGGTTGTGAAGTCTGCAGATATGAGCGCAGTATGGCCGTTTCATCTTCTCTCCCACCCACTTATTCATCCTAACCTGTTGGGCCTTCCTCATATGACATACATTTTGGGAAAAGTATGTTGAATTACTTCTTAGAAGCAGCTTCAGGTTTGAGTAGTTGCAACACCCTTTGCGTCCCTCATGAAGAGGAGAGGAGGGGCTGACCAATGACTATGCAGGGAAGAGAGCAAGGCAGGGCCAAGATGCACTGCTTCCCTCTGTAGAGGATTGCCCAATACGGGCAGTTGCTTGGAATAAAGATAGGTTGCAAATTGCTTGTGTCAGTGGAGACAGAGTGAGTCTTTACCAGCTGTAGATTTTTGTGCATGAAAACAACAAGCCTGCTTTCTGCACACTAAACCTTGCAATCAGGTGGTTGTGGCTTCATTTATTAAGGTGATTAAGAATGGCTGTAGCATCTGTAGGTGACAGCAAAGGGGAGTGTATATGTGAGTGTACATGAGGTTACCGGCAGGCCTGCGGTGCTCCCCCCATCCTTGCAGCTGCAATATCTGGCCTCTATCCATGCACAGAGGCCACTTGCGTGTTCAGCAAGTTGCTGACCATGCCGTAAATGGCCTCAGCACTTGCGCAGAGGCCAAATATTGCTGCTGCTGCAAGGATGGGGCGGGGGTACACCACCGGCTTGCCAGTAAGCACCTTCTATTTCACTGTTAAAGGTGCCTCTCTGCCCTTTACAAAAAGCTTTTTAACTTCAGAAGCAAAGGGGAATCCTTACCAGATTCCCCTCTACAGCTGCTCGAACTGGCGAACTGCTCCACGGGCCGGTTCAATTGTGGACCAGTCCGGTCCGTGATTGAACTGGTCGAACCGGCCCAGTTCGTTGCAGAGTAGTTCTATTGCGGACTGGTTCAGTACCCCCCTATTCATTTCAATAATGCTTGCACAGGATAATTATCTGATGGATTGTGTCTGCTAAATTAGTGGGAAGGTGATACTATTTTTATGTGTTCTGCCTCAGGAGTCAAAATATTTTGGGCCAGCCCTGCTGGAATATTGGGTTGTCCTTCCCTAGAAGCAGTAGATGCTACTAGAACTAAACTAAAATTTCACACCAATTAAGTATCTTGCACATATTCCTAAATTAAAATTATTTCCATTGTAGGGATCCCTGGGTCTTGCAAGTTCTAAATTTGAAAACTGGGATAGAAATGCTGTCTCTCTCCCCCTCCCAGTCATTAATTTCAGAATATTTGTGTTATTTAGTAAATCATTCCCACAATAATTAATATATCCACATTTTTCATAAAGGGGAAGGACCTGCAGTGTTACAAACAGTGCTTGTACTTGGAACATGTTGCTATTTACCAGCCAAAAAAACCCACCCAAAAAGTGTTTCAAAAACCACTGCTTTTTGGATACAGTTTAAGTTGCCAAAATGTCTTACTCCCAGGTCAGCTTACACAGAACTGGAGGCTTAATTCATTTTTGTAAATTCTGGACTTGCAAAATTCCATATGTGGATTTTGCCTATAGCCTTATTCAGACATTATGTTATATGTGTGCACAGGTGTAAATGTTTTTGAATTAATGATAATGTGTTCATTTAAAAAGCAAATCTGGGTACAGACCCTCTCAATAGAGATATTATTTTTATATTATCTGTCCTTTTGTATTTTAATAATGCATTGTTTTAATTATATTGTAAACCGCTTTGAGATTATTTTAATGAAAAGTGGTATATAAATCAACCATCCAACCAATCAATAAGTGCAAGGTATAGGTAAGAAGTGCACTACTGTTTGGGCATTGGACATAATGTGTGAATAACTGTACATGCATATAGATCTATATGCTTGTACACTGTGTACAGGTTCTATGTGCATTGAACATAATATCTGAATAAAGCCTATTAATACTGTAACATGTAGGTAAGGAATTTGGGAGGATTATCCCCCCCCCCAATTTCTGCTTTGGGGGACTTTGCAGGAAGGAAGGACCTCTGAAGGAGTCTCTCTCTCTTTTTTGTTGGGGTGGGGAGGGCATGCAGCAAAAGGCAGGTTGTCCAGTCTAAGCAACTGGAAGGGACTATCCTGGGTATGGCAGTCCCACCTGTGAACTATGGATGCCACACTAGGAAGCTGCAGTGACAATATCTGGTGTGAAGCACAGAAGTTTTTTGTTTTGGTGGCTGTCTCTGCCTGGTGTTGGGCATGGAAGACATTACGGTAGATATGGAGTCAGTTCAACTGGATGCACAATTTTCCTAGTAATGACTACAAGCTATGCATCTTCTGCCCCTCTGTTTTATTTCTCTCTCCTCCATTCTTCAGTCCTCTCTCTCCTCATCTGATGCTGTTTCTGGTGCATCCTGGTAGAGGATACACTATAGAGTTTTGTCTAGCTGTGAAGAAAAGTGGGTTGAAGACTTGTGGTATTTGCATTTTGTACCCTAATAAAATTGTGTGTTTTCCACACTGCTTCTGTCTGTGTTCTCCTTCAGCTTTGGCACAGGGTTCAACAGATTTAAGAGCATATGGGGAAAGGGAAACATGCAGAGTTGGGCTCCCTGGGCAACATCCAGACTAGTCCAGTGAACCCGGCGAAGTGCATATGGCTAAGTATCACTGAAATAAACAAGACAAGATAGTCATGACTAACTTGTCCCATTGCTTTCAATAGAACTTAGTCAAGACTAACTTAGTCTACATGTTGCCCACTGTTTTTTCAAGGGTGGTGTTTAATTTCTGAAAAATGTCCTGGAGTTCAAACAAGTCTCAGTATCATTCCTCCTGAACTGGAAGTATTACCTTTTCATCCCAGAAAGTTTTTCACACCCAGCTTTTATTTTGCATCTGCTCCAGAATAGAGGGGTGCTTTCACATACTGGCCAAAGTTACCCCGAAGTCCCTGTGAACTATTAGGGAGCACTTCACACACAATTTGGGTTTTTCGTCGGGCATTAGAGTGTAGCCCAATTTATTCTGGGGTAAAAAATTCCACTTTTTCCATTGGTTTTGGGGGGCAACTTTGAACTCGCAGTAAAGCCTTGTAGTAAGCCCATACTTAAGCCTGCTGTCTGGGAAAGCTCCTGGAGTGAGGGGGTTGTCGAGAGTGGTGAGGGAATAGACACTCTGCATGTTGCTAGAGGCACACTTGTCTTAATCTGTTCTGGGGTTGAGACTGGCATGGAAGTAAAAATACAGAGCTGAATGGTGGTGAAGCCAGCTCAGACTAAACTGCATGAGCTGATGCTGGGGTGGCCCTTTCATGAGGCAAGGCAGTCACCTCAGGCAGCAGATTTATTTATCTTATGTCTACACCAGTTTGAGAGCTTTTGCTGATTTTATTTATTTATTTATTTATTTATTTATTTACTGGGGCACCAGCAAGGTAGCAAGTTGCCCTTCTGCTCCCTGATTTTAAAAAAGGGGCAGGGGAAGAAAAAGAGGAAGTTGCATGAAAGGGAGGTGGCATTTGGGGCCTGCCTCAGCTACGAGAAGCCTTGAGCTGCCACTGAGCCGACCCCTTGGTACCTAAAACCATCACCAAAATGACCTCTCTAAAATATATAAAGCCAAATAATTAAAAACCATCATGAAACCCAGCATGCTTAAAATCCCTTCTAAAAGCCCCTGCGAATGCAGACCTTGGGGACCCGGTCCTCGGCCCGACCTTGGGGAGCTGGTCCATGGCCTACAGGGTCCCGGGGGCCCTCCAAAGGCCCAAAGGGGCCTCGTGCCTCCACCCCACCCCCTGCTGCCCCATGGCACCAAACCGTGGCACTGAAAACTTCAAGAATTCAAGCCCAGGGATTGCGACACTCTATCCCAACGGCGCAGGTGCGCTAGAGTGCTTCGTAGTTCTCAAGGGCCACTGGGCTGAACAGTCAGGCCCAGCAGCCTCTTCCACTCAGCCCGCCACCACCACCCATGGGATGGGGGAGGCCTGCTCACCTCACCCCCCCCCACACACACCCCTGGCTGTGCACATAGTGGCTAGAATTCTTGAAGTTTTTGGAGCTGTGGGGCAGCGGCGAGGTGGAGTGGTGACAGGAGCCCCCCCACAAGGCCCTTGGAGGCCCCCCTGGACCTTCCAGTGCCACGGTTCAGCACCGTGGGGCAGCAGCGGCATTCTCTGGGGAGGCCTTCCATTGAGGCCTTCGAAAAATGCAGGTTTAACTTAAAATTAAAACTTTTTTTTAACTCGCTGTGGGGAGCAGGGGGGGCACTGAGGCCCTTCAGGTCCAGGCACCAAAATTACCTAGGGGCGCCCCTGTGCACATGTATGTTCACTTATTTGCATAGGAGCTGAGCTCATGCAAAGCTTTGCTTTGCTTGTCCTGATTGCCAGTAGCATTGCTGTAGAAAGCACAATGAAGGTATGCTTATAACATACTGCAGTAAATGGATCCAGGCAAAGGCAAACAAGAAGGTATTTTGGGTCAATTGAAAGGTGGTAGGAAAGTGCTGCTTAATTTATAAAAGGGGTGTATCTGGGTTCAGAATACATGTCCTATGACTCTGGAGCCTCCTTATGGCTGGTATATAACTCAGATTATGGGGGCTAGTAGTTAACTCAGTGGTGAAGGGAACGTGCTGTGCACATGTGGAGAAGTACTCTCTTCAACAGAAGAAGGAAAGGGTGCATGTGTGATAAAATGCTGTCTCCTTCAAAAGCTGCCTGTCTGCATCAGAGCCTGCCGCCTTAATGCTAGAGGCCACTCCAAGGTCTGCTGCTCACATCCCCTTGCAAGAGCAGACATGGCGGAACAGCTCCCAGCCATTTTCCTGTGGCCACCTTGCATCATCATTTATCATCCACCTTGACACGAGGAGGGAATTGCTCCGCCGTGCCAAACTGGTCTGGTCTCATACCACAGTGGAAACGCGTGACAAGACAAGAGCTTCTGCTGTATGGGATGTTCTGAATTAAAAATGTAAAAAAAATGATAATTGATCTGGAAGAAAACTCCTTCATGTCTAGGGGGAGAATCAGTGCTGGGAAAATAGAATCTAGCTCAAGAGCCTTCAAGCTGAAGGGGATGGCGGCAGCGCTATGTTTCTAAAGTAAGAGGTGCTGAGGCTCAAGTCTTCTATTGATTTAGAAACTCCCCCCGCCCACCCAATCTTGGTTAGGAAGACTATACAAGGAAGGTACTCTGTCTGTACATGTGCAGAGGAACACTCTTCCTATAATAATGATGCTTCCTTCAGACACAAGGGGTTGATGTTGTTTGTGTTTATGGTTAGGATTTATTTGAGGGGGAAGTACCAAGAAACCGCTGCATGTCTGGCATAGAAATCCTGTGGGTTGTAAAGAGTTCTGGGCCATATACTATTTCACACATGACGTCTGGCACAGCCTTTTTGGCTCGTCCACTGTTCAGCTCAGCTTTGCCCCATGTGACCTGAGTATGTACCCTAGATTAGGGCTTGACAAATCTCAGGTGCCAAGGGGCCATGGCACCTAGATATTTAACCGTGGCACCTAGACTAGGATATTCAGAGGCATTTAGTCAAATAAAGCAGCTCCCAAGTCCCAAGCAGCTCTTAAGTTTGTTGCCTGTAAAGGGATCAAAGAGAAGCCCATGTACCCTCCCCCTATAATGTGCATCACTAAGCCCACTAATTGTGTCAAGTGTCCATTGTCTGACTCCAAGTTTCTGGGGTGGCTCCAAGATCCAAGGATAATTTGTCAAGGTCTGCCTTAACTCATACCCTCAAACCAGTGCTCAAATTACAAGGCAGGGGGGCCTTTAGCAATAGCACTTACATTTATATACCGCTTTATAGCCGGAGCTCTCTAAGCGGTTTACAATGATTTAGCATATTGCCCCCCAACATTCTGGGTACTCATTTTACCGACCTCGGAAGGATGGAAGGCTGAGTCAACCTTGAGCCCCTGGTCAGGATCGAACTTGTAACCTTCTGGTTACAGGGCGGCAGTTTTACCACTGCGCCACCAGGGGCTTTGATGAACTCCCCAAACTAACTCCACCCCAAACTCTCCTGTGGCTGTGCACTGCAGGAAAACAATGGTCACAGATGACAAGCCATCTCTCAGAGGTGCCTGTCCTCCATTATTTATCTTCTTCTGTTCTCACTGAGGAGCCTTTCGCAAGTTTCTGAGAAATCCCAGAGTGCAAACTGTATTATT
The DNA here is from genome assembly GCF_027244095.1 of Hemicordylus capensis. Taxonomy (NCBI): domain Eukaryota; kingdom Metazoa; phylum Chordata; class Lepidosauria; order Squamata; family Cordylidae; genus Hemicordylus; species Hemicordylus capensis. The sequence continues at coordinate 41,865,566 of NC_069662.1, forward strand.
GAAAAAAAATGTGGACTGGAGAAGCGTCCTACCCGGCACTCCTGATTTTTGGTCTTGTGCTTGCAAAAACCTAAGTGGAGTGGGCGGGGGGGGGGAAGTGACTGTGTGGGAGCCAAGTGCTGGGTTGGACAGTGCTGTCCTGCCCAGTGTTTGCACCCAGCATATTTTTGAGGGTGGAGGGAAAGTCGTCCAGCCCAACACTTGGCTCCCACATGATCACTTTCCCCTCCTACCACCTAGGTTTTTGCAATCACATAATCGAAAATCAGGATTGCGCACAACTCCCAGAGCCAGGTAGGATGGTCCTCCTACCTACTTTTCACACACAGGAACCGGCCTGTATGTTTCAGAATAACCAGCACAACCAGCAAGAATAACCACAAGCACAACCGGGCCAGTTCAAGAAATATGTGTGCCCGATATGGAAAATCCAAATAGCACCTCCTCCTCTTAATTAACATGGGGCGCTATCCATCAGGAAGTTCTCCTGCACACATTTAACTGAAATGAAAGGGAACTCCACAAGAACACTGCTGTGCCCTTTTGCAGCTTCCATTTTATTTCAAAGGAGCTTGCTCAGGTGAACTTTTCAATGGATTCTTCTCCACCACAGGTCAGCTCCGCCTCTTACCCTTAATGGTGCCCCAGATCTACTGCCTGAGTTGGCTTCCTCAGCTGACCTTATGGTAGGACTGGCTGTGCAGCCCAGCAAGATCGATGTACCTCAATGTTGCCTTGATGGCTCTTGCAGCTGATGGTGATGCTTCCAATTGTCAGAACGAGGCAGATAAACTATTTTTTTCTTAGAAGGGTATGAGATTGGGTTAAAAAACAAAACCCCAATTGGGATTAATCGCAAAATACATGCCGTATATTGCAAGGATTGTAAAAACGTTTTGACACATATGCGTGTCGCCACATGCATGTGTATGTGTACACCACCTAGAGATGTATTGTGTACACTGCTTAGAGATGTACTGTATAAATTAGGTGGTATATAAATATGATAAATACATAAATAATAAAAGCATGCATTATTTCAGTGCCGAATTTCTCTGATCTTTGTAGATCAAAGAGTTGGCAGCTGTGAAACAGGGATATGGAATTGGTGAGAAGATGCCCTAGTCCCAGAGAATTGTGGGAGCACCAGAAGGTTGCACGTATGCTTGCAGCATATGGGGATCCTTATGGGGAGATGCACAGGGTCCTGCAAATATTACCCAATGGCTGATCTGCAACCTTCCCCTCCCCTTCCCAACAGAAGGCTTTCACATATGTGGCACACCAGATCTACAAGTGGAAAGCTGTCTTTGCATGCTTGCTGACTCAGATGAGTCAAAGCTGGGCTGACTCTGGGTTTGAAGGGGCCCTCGGCAGTATGCCCTCCGTGGACCTCTTCCTACCTGGGTGGCCTCACAAAGACTCATGTGGAGTGTGGGCAGCGTACTGATGTTGTCAGGAGGGCTGGTGTGTTTTGTGTGTGTGTGTCACCATAATAATGGCAGCAGCAAAGCTCCCCTGCATGCCCTTCCTTATCTTCCTGAGTGCCAACAGGGCTAAAAAGGTTACCCTCCATAAGAACATACATAGGAATATAGGGAGCTGCCTTCTATTGAGGCAGAGCATTGGTCCATCTAGCTCAATACTGTCTACCCAAGCTGGCAGCAGGTTCTCCAAGGTTGCAGGCAGGAGTCTCTCTCAGCCCTCTCTTGAGGGAACTTGGAACCTTTTGCATGCAAGGATGCAGGTGCTCTTCTCAGAGTGGCTCCATCCCCTAAGGGGAATATCTTACAGTGCTCACATATGGCTCCCATTCAAATGCAACCAAGGCAGATTCCGCTTAGCAAAGGGGACAATTCATGCTTGTTGCTACACAAGACCAGCTCTCCTCCCACTGTCATCTCTCCTAATCATAACCTCTACACATGAGAGCAGGGGCATAGCTATAATTGAACAAGGGGGGACAGATGTCCCTGGGCCCTAAGGGAATGCCCCCCCCCGGTGCTAGTTGGTCAATAGCTCACTCTTTGCTTTCTCCCTCCTGCCTTGGTGACTCATAGGCATGCTGCTTGTTCCTGACTGGAGGAATCATCTCCGCTTCAAACCAAGGTAGGTGTGTATGTGTGTTTTAAGGTTTCTGGGCCTGGGAAGTGTGTGTATATGTGTGTGTGTAAGTGTCTCCATGTGTTGGGAGTTTATGATATTATTTGCATAGGAGAGAAAGAGTGTGTTGAGAATGTTTTGTTTTCACCATGTGCTTACAGGTATTACAGTTCTTCTGCAGCAAAGACCAGAGGGGTATCTTTGGTAAGGGAGCCAAGGGACTATATCTTATATCATTCTAATAATAATAACAACAGCAACAACAACATTTTTTCTCCCAGGGCCCACTCCAGTCTTGGTATGCCCCTGCATGAGAGCTTTCTCTTAGCTCCCATTTGCAAGTGGGATGGGAGGGAGGAGGTAACAATGTAACAATGGAGCAACTTGGCCAAGAGAGGCCGGCTTCAGATGAAACACAACACTGGAGGTCCATTCATCTCCAGTTTCACTACCCGAACACTTGAACTTGGGGAACTGGAGTTAAAAGAAAATTTGACCCATGGTTTTCCTTCCCTAACCAGTGTTGCATCTAACAGGCATTCCCAGATGTGATTGACTACAACTCCCAGAATCCCAAGGCAAAAGCCATTGTAGTTGGGGATTCTGGAAGCTGTAGTCAACAACATTTGGGAATCCCTGTTGGAGGGAACACTGCCCCTAACTCTATTTGTCACCTTTGGTTTGTAGTGAGTTATGCCGTCGTAAACTGTATTTCAGCTGTGCCTTAAGTACGTCCAGACCGGGAATGCAGTCAGCCAGGGGCGTAACAAGGTTGGAGGGGGCCCAGAGACAAGATTTTAAAATGGGCCCCCCCACCTGCCATCACCGCCTACCACAAAGCGGGGACTGGGCAAGCGGGCAGCACAAAGCGGGGAGCGAGCGGACAGGCGGCACAAAGCGGGGACCGGGCGGACAGGCGGGCGGCACAAAGCGGGGACCAGGCGGGCGGGCAAAGCACGGGCCAGGAGGAGGAAAGCCGGCCCGGCCAGGAACTGCGGCCGGGGAGAGGCAGCCATGCGGGCGGGCGGGGAGAAGCGAGGACTCGGGGACCATGTGGGCGGGCGGGGGAGGAAAGCAAGGACCATGTGGGTGGCCAGGGAGGGGAAAGGAGAGTGGGGGACCATGCGGGCGGGCGGGCGGAGAACAGGCCGGGAGAAGGGGAGAAGCAGCCGGGCAGGAGGACAGAAGCAGGGACCATGCGGGGTGCACGGAGAACAGACGGGGGGACGCGCGGGCCATAGGGAGATGAACACAATCTTCCTCCTCTTAGTAAAAACCAACTGCATTAGCCCCAACGTGCACCTTTCCTCCTTCCCTCATCACTGTGTCGCTAACTAATCTGAGAAGTCCTCCTGCCGACGCTCCTCCTACATGTCTTAAGAAGTTGTTGTCTTTCAGTCTCCAACTCCGAGAGTCCTCCTCCGAGTCCTTCTAGCTAGCTAGATTGTTTGTTTGTTTGTTTGTTTGTGAGTCAAGGCAGGCAGGCTGCAGTGGAGTGATCTCTTGCTTGCTCAGCCGCTGCGTGCTCCAGGCAGTAGCTGAGCTGATCATCTGACTTTCTTCTGAAGCACCACCAGGTGCCTGCCAACCAGCCAATGGATGGGGAAGGAGGAGGAGCCCAGCCCCTCGAGGCAAAGGGTGGAGACAGAGACAAGAAGGAAATACCGGCACAGCAGTCGGAACAAGGAGAAAAACGTACTTTGAAATTGAAAAAAATATATTTAAGTGATTCACAAGGAATCTCAGGTAGGCGCTGTGTGGGGGAGAGCCTCTGAGGGGCCCCCTCAAGGCAGGGCCCCCCGAGACAACGGCCTCCCCCTGCCTAATTATAGTTACGCCCCTGCAGTCAGCCTATCCCTCAAACCAGAGTTGAGGGAGGAAGCTCCTCCCTCCCTCCAGCTCCTATTGGCTGCATGAGCTGTTATTCAGGAAAGAAGGATGTCTGTACAGCCAGCTTCCCCACCTCTCTGTAGTCTTGCTGACTATGGTCAGCAAGACTGCAGTAGGTCCGAATGCAGATGGGAGAGCGGAGGAAGGGAAGCACAGAACCACGGGTCCTGCAGTTGTGCAGTAGGTCTGAACCCGGCCAGAGTGTTTCATTACCACTGGAAGGCTACAGACACAGTTAGTCAGGAATCAGCAGTTCATCTTCCTGAGGGCCGATGGCTGTCAGCAGCTGACTAAGAATGTTAATCATTGATACCAACCCTGAGTAAAAGATGTTCCTTCCTCAATTCAGACACAATCTTCTTTTTAAAAATATTGGGGGGCTGCCACTTCCCACCTCAAAGATCTGCCCCCTAACATTAGGGTCAGGACCAGCATCAGCACTCTCTGATAACTAAATGCCCCGACAGCCCCATTACTGGCCTGCCTTACCACCTAGGAAGGATTGGGTCCAGCCTGCCATTGATGCCTGCCAGCTGAGTGGCCCCCTTTCTCTTACTTTGACAGCAGATGTGACAGCCAGCACAATGGCAGACACAATGGCTGATGTGGGTTTTTGTTTCCCTCAGGAGGCAAACAACAGCAGCATTCTAGCTGGCAGCCACCAGCTGCTGCCCACCATGTCCCCCCTCCCATTATGCCCTATATCAGGGGTGCTCAGATTTGGGTAGCCAGATGTTGTTGGGACCAGTAGATCTGATCATCCTCAGCCACCAGGGCCGGCGCATCTACTAGGCGCATCTACAATTCTTGGGGCACCATAGCTCCCAGGATGGAAGTTGAGTGGGCAAGTCCTGTCTCCTAACTGGTCTATGACTTGCTTCCCTCCTCCTTCCCCACTCAGTGTGCTCTCTTCCTGCCCTCTCCCAACCACAGTCAGCTGGTCAACTGCTGTTGGACCTGATTGGTTACAAAAGGAAGCTCCTCACAGTGCTGTTAAAAGCTGACTCTGAGGGAGATAGAGAGTTTGGCCCTGAGGGTCTATACTGCTGAGGAAAGGGTGGTGCCAGCAATAAAGGAAGGGCAGGCATTAGGCAAGCAGCAATGTCCTCAACTCTTTCCCCTCTCCCACTGGATCCACAAAGCAGTGCTGGCTAGTTATTCACTGGTCATCTGTGTGGCCTGGTTGTTTGACCAAGCTTCATGTTAAAGTTGGGGCTCCAGACTTCTTAGCTGAGGGGTGCCAAAGTCAAATTTGGCTTAGGGTGCCAAAAACCCTAGGATCAGCCTTGCCATCCACAATGGCCAAGGGCCAAAGGATGATGGGAGTGTAACAACTTCTGGGAAGTCAAGTTTGAGAACCCCTGCCCTATACAATGTCACTCAGTGAGGAAAATAGAAATACACATCTACTGCCACAATAAGGGAAGAGGGCTTCTAAGGGGAAAGGGGGGCAGTTAAAATTACTTTTAAAAAACAAAATATTGGCTGATGTATGGAGCAAAGATGTGCTTGTGCAGAGAGAGAGCAGTCTAACAGAACTTTCCAACTCACTGCACCAGTGCAGCAGGGAAGTAGCGATTTTTTATTTTCCACCACCTATAAATATGCCCCTGAGGGTTTTGTAGCCCTCAGGGACATATTTTCAGGTGACACATAGGGCCTTCTGGGGAAGTGTCAGAATTGTCACTTCCCAGCTGTATCAGTGCAATTAGTCGGGAAGTTCTGTTAGGTTGCTCTCTCACTGCACCAGGGCTTTCTTGCTTGGGACATCAGCCAATCTTGTGAAAATATGCTTGCAGGGAACAGTGCACACAGCATTATCAGACCATCTAGTCCAGCATTCTGCATCCAGCATTCTGCATCCATCTAGTCCAGTGACAAGTTCTTTACCTCTTACAATCATGTATCATGGCTAATAGCTTTTGATATTCTTGTCCTCTGTGGATTTGTCTAATACACTTTTTAAACCACCTAAGCCGATGGTCATCACTACATCTTCCGGCAGTGAATTCCATATGTTAATTATGCATTGTGTAATTAAGTACTTCCTTTTGCCTCTCTAGAACCTACTGCCACTCAACTTAATTGGTCAGCCCTGAGTATTATGAGAGTGGGGGAGAGAGGGCAATTGCATACATCTTAGAAGTCTTACAAAGCCTTTCATCCTTAAAAACCTATATGTTTAATATAATATTTTATAATATATTTCTTCATCTATATTGAAAAAAGGAAAGGTTCACTAAGTATAGGGTAGAGTGAGTAATCTCACTTGTGTTATGTCTGGTTGCCTGCTTGCCTGCATGAATACCTAGGAGCAGGCATGAATGCAGAAGGGAGATGCTGTGTTGTGTAGCATGAGTGATGCCACAGGGATTAGCCAACAGGTGCTTGTGACTCAAAGCCACATTCCACTTTGTTATCACATCAGCAATTGATATGTGGGAGTCACATTTTCCTAGCAACAAAACATTACGGTTTATAGCTGAGAATGTATAATTTCCCTGCAGCAGAAAGGCCCTTAAAGCAATACATAAAACAATACATTTTATGCATAAAATAATAATCTGGAAACATTGTTAGAAAAGACTGTCTCTGACCTTGGGAATCCTCTGCACCCACTCCTACCCACACCCCTACCCCCTTTCTGAGCTCTGTGCAACACCATTTGGAGAGCATCTGGAGATAGAATCTCCATTGCCCAATGTATTTGTAGAAGATATTTTCCCCCTCTAGCTTATTATTTCAAAACATAAGTGGGGTGGGATGGGAGCAACTCCCTTGAACAGCCGGTTGGGCAGGACCAGAGGACTTCCGACCCAGAGAGCCTGTGCTTATTGTTGGCCTGCATTCTTCATCACAGGGTTTTTTTAGTCTCCGGTAGGTACGGAGGCAGGAGGGCGAATATTGGCTCTAAAATTATATTAAAAGGATCTCCCATCCTCACTCAAAATTCTTCAGCATTGTCACAATGAATAATCCAAAGAGTCATGGCAACTCTAGAGAGCTGGCAATGTGTAGTGATGAGAGTGTTGGACCAGGACTGGGGAGACCTGGGTTCAAATCCCCATTCTGCCATGAAACATACTAGGGGACTCTGGGCTTGTCACTTCTCTCTCAGCCTAACCTACCTCACAGGGTTGTTGTGAGGTGAAACTATATACACCACTCTAGACTCCTCAGAGGAAGAACAGAATATAAATGAAAAAATAAATAACATAAATAAACACTGTCTGCCTACAATTGACAATTTCTTTGAGGTCACAGAGGGACTGGGCAACCCAGGGCTAGGTGGCTGAGTGCTTAGGGAAATTGGGTAGACTTTAGAATTGACGTTCTAACATCAGTAAACAACTTTTGTTTAATTCATTTATTTTTAAACATGTTTTTTTTTTTTTAAAGACCAGTTTTCCAACATTGCTCAGAAAGCCATGCACAACATTAAAAAAACAGGGGGCGGGGGCGGAATCTAAGTCAGTCAGAATAAAATAATTAAAAGTACACAGAATAATATTGCAAAAAGATGGCAAAATAGCAGCCATGGAGCACACTTTAAAAGCCCTTGGGAAGATTTCACCATCAAGATGAGTTGTAAAAACAAGATTTCACCATCCAGGAAAAGACATGCAGTGTTGATATCTTTACAGGTATGTTAAGGCAGGTTTTAGGTATGTTTATGCACAACCCATAGGGCTCTGCCTCTAGAAAATTTGACTGGTGCAAAATAGGGATGTGCCCAAAGTGTGGTTCAAAGTGCAGATTGAGCACTTTTAGGGCAAAATAAAAAGAAAACTTTAAGAAAGCTCTCCACCACCCCTTCCAGCTTCTTGCTGGGTATCAAAAAGCTACTCTCCTTTTTCTTGAAGTCCCCTTTTAATTTCCCCTAAAAGTGCTCAAAATGCACTCCAAACCACACTTCAGGCACATCCTTAGTGCAAAATCTACAGTGGTATAGCATAGTAGCTAAGAGTTAGTAGTCAGGAAGTCCCTGGTTCAAATCTCACCTTCGACATGAACTCTGCTACAACAAATGCTTATATACTGCTTTTCAATAGAAGTTCTCAAAGTGGATTACATAGAAAAATAACAACTAATGAACTCATTAGATAGCTATAGACAAGTTTCTATTCCCTCAGCTTCAACCCTCCATCTACAGCAGGGGTGATCACCTCGAGGATCTCCAGGGCGCTTTCCAGATTAGACTCTACAACGGGGTCACAATGTCTCTCCAAAGTGTGCTTCCGCACTTTCTGTGTTGTGTCACCACAGTCCCTACGCTGACAGCAAGGTGCCGTTCACATTTCCAATGCCTTGTTTCAGATTTAATTGCTGCAATTTATTGCTATAACGTTGTATGTCCAGTGTAAAAAGGTTGCTGTATTTTCCGGATGTTAGTTTTCATGAGACTGCTCCCTCTACTGGGCGCTTTGATATTTACATTTTGAATGCAATTTGTCCCAACCGAAGCATTTTGCTGCTGTTGAGTGTCTAACTGGAAAGCATCCAGCTCTTGCTGGACTACAGTTCCCATTATCCTCAAGTATAATAAATTGCAATTGGGGATGATGAGAGTTGTAGGCCAGCAACAGCAGAAGCATCTCAGGTTGGCCTCTATGATCTAGAGCAGGGCTGCTCAACTTTGGCCCTCCTGCAGATGTTGGCCTACAATTCCCATCTTTCCTGGTTATTGGCCACTCTGGCTGGGGATTTTGGGTGTTGTAGTTCAAAAACAGCTGGAGGGCGTAAGTTGAGCAAGCCTGGTAGAGCATGGGGATCAGGGATGAAGGAAGGTTTTGTTTGTTTGTTTGTTTGTTTGTTTTATTGTTAAATTTATATACCGCCTTTCATTCAAACAATCCCAAGGCGGTTTACACAAAAATTGAAACAGGACTATAAAAAATACACAATTAAAATATAAGCTAAAGTATAAAAACATAGATCTGACTAAAGAGGTTTAACATACAAGCATAAAATAACCATACAAAATACAAAGAAGCAGCAGTAGAGACAATCATATAGAAGCCTGGGTAAAAGGCCAAGAATTCAAACTTTCTAAAAACTGTGATGGAGAGGAGCGAATAGTCACCCAGAGAGCATTCCAGAGACTGGGGGCAGCAATAGAGAAGACCCTGTCCTGTGTGCACGACAATCGAGCCTCCCACATTGTCGGCATCCGGAGCAGAGCCCCCTCAGATGACCTCGTCAAGTGGGCAGCAACCCTTGGGAGCAGGTGGTCCCTTGGGTATCCTGGGCCCAAACAGTTAAGGGCTTTAAAGGTCAAAACCAGCACCTTGAATTGGACTCGGAAACAAACTGGTAACCAGTGCAGCTCTTTAAAAGTGGGCGTGAACGGACTGTTTAAAAATGGGCATGAGGTTGGCCAATGGCGATGGTCCTGGGACAGTCCACTGCTTCCTGCCTTTACCGTGCCCCTCCCCTCACTGCATAATTGAGCCAGCCACACCCCTTGTGTCAGTGTCAGACACACACTGATGCAGGGGACGTGGCTGACACTGGGAATCCACACATCCATCCTTCCCAGCCAGCAAGCATTTTATTTGTTGACTGGGTGTTTGGTGGGGGGTGTTTGAGGGGGCGCCCTGGCAGCCACTGGACACTGGTGACTCAGGGACATTTGTCCCCCCTCATCCAATGGTGGCTATGCCACTGATAGTGATAATCATAAACCCTGTTCAGGCTTTCAGCCACAGGTCTAGTGGAGGGGAGCATACTGGCCAGTCACACCTCTATGCTGACTTGCTTCTCTAACTGTGCTCCCCTCGCCCCGGCACTGGTTCAGTACTTGTCTTCACAGAGGACAGGTCTATCAATAGCTACTAGTCTGAGGGCTATAGGCCACCTCCAGCCTCAGAGACAAGTTGCCTCTGAATACCATTTGCAGGGGAGCAACAGCAGGAGAGAGGGTGTGCCCTCACTTGCCTGTGGGCTTCTTGGAGGCATCTGGTGGGCCACTCTGTGAAACAGGATGCTGGACTAGATAGACCTTGGGCCTGGTTCAGCAGGGCTGTTCTTATGTGATGATGAACCTGAGGAGATTATCTCCTCACCAGCATTCAAGATCACAGGGAGCAATTCTTCTTGGGTTCAGTGTTTGCCTCTGCAGACAAGTGGTGTGCCCAGGGAGAGTGGGATGGGTGTGTCAGTGCAAGGACATGGCTAACCTGTTCTCCCTTTCCCCATGTTCAGCTTGAACATAGGGATAATGCTTAAATAGGGTTATGTTTCCACTACCTTACATGGTGATTGTAAGAACTGCAATAAGATTAAGTTTGTGAAGTGCTTTGAATTAAAGGTTGCTTAAAGTATTATAGTGGCTGAGGTGAAGCCAGGGATTAGATGAGGAGACAATGGCCTCAGATAGCATCTATGCCCAGGGGCATCTTGCCCCCCCCCCCACTGCCCAGGGTTATTGCCTCACCTGCCTTGCCGCTTGCCACTCTCTGCTGCTGCAACCCACGACTATTTTCCAGCTGGCTAGTGCTGTGCTAGCCAACGGGGAAATGGTGACGAGTGGCAATGGCAGCAGTAAGTGGCAAATGCTGGTGTGAGGGATGTGTGGACGGCATCATAGCACAGGCATTGCCACCATTTTCCAGCCTGAAATTGGCAAGCAGGTGATTTTAAACAAAATTTTATCCTTCCCCCCAAACCCCCATAGTATCGGAAGTCAGTGCCAGAAAACCAATCAGCAAGGGGGGAAACAGGCCTTCAAAA